>NC_142083.1:71174344-71477374 GCF_054644295.1 Miniopterus natalensis
CAAACCCACCAGAGCCATCCTTCAAACCACTGGACTTTCTGCTGGAAACACTTCTGGGCAGGTTGTTGTGGAGCCTGTCTGTATATGTTGAGACTCTCCAGGAATTCACAAAATATGAAACTGGATTTTATCAATACAGTGTAATTTAAACCCTTAGGTATTGAAAAAGGAACCACCTCAGTAAAAAGCAGAAAATTAGGGAATCGAATATGCCCTAAGGCAAAGCTCCCCATCTCTCTATTTGTTGGAGGCAAGAAGATGAAGGGGGAGTGAGTGAGTGATCGGGGATTGAGTCCTATAAAACCACCTGAAGTTTTATGGCCAGGAAGCTTCTGGATGGATGGCTTTAGCTGAGAAGCAAGGATGGGAAGGCCACTTTCTCAAGAATGCAGATCGAATGCTTTAGAAATAAAAAAGTAGAGGTCTGTGAACCTGCACTGGCACTTAAGCAAGTGGTCAGAAAGATGGAAAGACAGGAAGAATTAGGGTTTCTACCCAGAATTAGGGTTGCACAGTGACATAGCATCCTCCCCCTTTTTATTTATTTACTTATTATTATTTTTTTAATCCTTACTGGAAGATATTTTTTTCCATTGCTTTTCAGAGAGAGAGAGAGGGAGGGAGAAACATTGATGTGAGAAAGACACATTGATTGGTGCCTCCCACATGAGCCCCAACTGGGGCGGGAGATCAAGCCTGCAACAGAGGTACATGCCCTTGGCGGGAATCGAACCCCGGACCCTTCAGTCCATAGGCTGATGCTCTAACTACTGAGCAAAACTGGCTAGAGCAATCCTCCCCCTTTTTAAAAAGTCAAAATGAAATTCACATAATATAAAGTTAACTATTTTAAAGTGTACAATTCAGTAGCATTTAGTACATTCACGATGTTGTGCAATGACTACCTTATATCATGTTCCAAAATATTTTCATCAGCACTCCCCTCCAAAAACCTTGTGCCCATTAAGTACTCAATCCCCATTCCCTTCTCACTGTAATCTATGACAACCACCAGTCTGCTTTCTGTCTCTATGGATGTACATTTTTCTGGATATTTATAAAAATGGAATCAGATATGTGACCTTTTGTATCTGGCTCCCTTTATTTAGTTTAGTATAATGTTTTTGAGGTTCATCCATGTTGTAGCATGTATCAGCAGTTCACTACTTCCGATGGAACACAAGAAAAGTAAAATTTAATCATACGTATTTACCACAGCTTTGGAAAGAGGAGATTTAAGGTCCAGTTCATTTCCCAAGTAGACCTCTTCCTCTGCTGGATTCTTTATCTTTATTTGAAATGGGCATTGGTTATTTTTGCCTGCCTAGTTACCAAGTCCCTGGTAACAGCTCCTGATTTGGGGGTAGGGCATAATCTCTCCCTGACTCAGTCTTTGGAGTTCAGTTAATATTGATCAACGTCTTCACTCTGGAGTAGGCACTGACCTCAGGCTGTCCATAAGGGCTTTCAACCCTTTGGACAGAGCTCAAGGAGGACACATATTCTAGTTGCATGGGTCCCTCTTGGAACTACAGAAATGTGTTTCCTTTCTGTTAGACTTGAAGCTGGAAGGTATAAGTCTACCAGGTGTCTCCATGTGGAGAGCAAGCCGATGGAAAAGAAAGCAGAGGGCAAAGAAGGTGCAAGAGAGCTGAATCCTGGGGACATTGTTGAGCCACTTTGTCGGTCATGTTTAATTAGTTACAAGCTTTTTTCCCCTTTTCTTATGGTGGTTTCAGTTGGATTCCTTTCACTTACAACCTGTCACTGTAAAGCATGAACGTGACTACACTCACCTAGGACTGGGACAGTCTGGTTGAGGACATTATATCCCAATACTCAGGAAAAGCCTTAGTGATCTTCTTTGAAGTGAGGATTCCATACTCTATGTCTTCTCAGCTTGTCTGGGTAGTGTTTTACTCTGTTAAGAAGTAGCAGAAAAGTAACACACTATTTGGAGTTTTGATACTTACCTTCCTACCTCTTTATATCTATATCTTTAATTTTATTTTGGTGTAAGTTTATATGAAAGGAGAAAGAATTCTAAACCTTTTTCCCTTTGGTTCCATGACATTAGCTCCTAGACAGAGACACTCTTTTTGGTTCAATAGATTGAAGGATAGAATTTTATTCAATAGCATAGAAAAAAATGGGGGTCATTTTACCAATAAAACCTTGAGAAATAACACTTTTTATCATCAAAGTCTTTCTATTGCAAGTTGTCATAAGTACCGCAAACGGGGAAAAAACAGCTTTCAAAACTGAGAGTACCTTTTTTACTCAGCCTTTTAGATTCTCATGTTTCACACTAATAACGATGGGAACTTTTCATATTCCCTAAAAACATTTTCCTTTCCAACATGACTCAAAGTTTTAAGATAAACTCCCAACTAAAGTTTGCTAAGAAATAGCAAGGAGAGAAGTTTCCTTTCATTTTCTCTTTTGCTTTAATGAAAAAGAAGGACAATTATAGACGAATAGTCCTAAGGACATCTGCTTTTAGTCAAGGATTTATCTTTTTATTGTAAAGCTTCACCTCATCTTTGGGCCTTTTGTGAAGAGCACCAGAAATGAAATGGCTTCATCAAATGGTATATTAACATGAAGTTAATAAATCAATTTCTTTAAAAATTTAGATTTTGTACATTTGAAAAGCCCTAAATAATCTAGTTGTATATTGCTATGGGTTGAATTGTGTCCTCAAAAAGATATGTTGAAATTTTAACTCCTATTACTCTAGAACGTGAACTTATTTGGAAATAGGGTTATTACAGATATAATTAGTTAAGACAAAGTCATATTGGAGAAGGATAAGCCCCTAATCCAATATGACTGGTGTCCTTATAAGAAGACAGCCATGTGAAGACAGTGACACACACACACACACACACACACACACGTAGAATACCAGGTGACAATGAAGGCAGCTGTAAGCCAAGAAACACCACGATTGCTAGCAAACCATCAGAAGCTAGGGAGAGGTAAGAAAGGATTCCCATAGGTTTCAGGAAGAGCATGGCCCTCCTGACACCTTGATTTCAGACTTCTGACTTCTAGAACAGTGATACAACAAATTTCTGTTGTTCTAAGCCACTCAGTTTATGGTACATTGTTCTTGCAATACTAGGAAACCAATACATAATTATATTTTTTACATAATTATATTTTATATAATAATTTTTTTACAATGACAAAAAAGAAAGGATACCATAAATAAAACCCCTACCTATGTGAATGTTAAGAGGCCTTAAGCTCTTTGCCACATCTCCTGTGAGAGTGAAGACCATCTTAAGCAATCAGTCTGTTGATAGTCTAGAAAATGCCAACATCACTCTGAAGGGACACGCAGTTATTGAGAAAGGTCCCAGAGGAGCCCTGTGGAGGGACTTTAATCACATCAATATAGAGCTCAGTCTCCTTGGAAAGGAAAACAAGAGGCTCAGGGTTGACAACAAATGGTGGGTGTCTTAGTCAGTTCAGGCTGCTATAACAGAATACCATATACCAGGTGGCTTATAAACAGCAGGACATTATTTTTCACAGTTCTGGAGGCTGGGAAGTCCAAGATCAAGGCATTGGCAGACTCAGTGTCTGGTGAGGATTCCCTTCTGGTTTCATCTGGCTGTTTCTTGCTGTGTCCTCACATAGCAGAGGGGCAAGGGAGCTCTCAGAAGTCTCTTTTATAAGGGAGATCCCATTTATGAGCACTCCACCCTTATGACCTGTTCGCACCCCAAAGGCCCCGCCTTCAAATACCACCATATTGGGGATTAAGTTTCAACATATTTGGGGGAGACGAAAACTTTCAATCTATGGCAGTAGGGAAATTGAAAGCACCTGGCTACAGTTCATACTGTTTACAGTCATTCACAGAACATGATCGAGGGTGAGATACTGGGATCCTGTTACAGGTGAGGCCTGTGTATTCTCACTTCCCATACATTGTTGTTAGAATGGGTCTCTTGTTGAAACCTGGAATTTCTTGGGTAAAAACTACATTTGCAGGGTTCAAATGAGGCCAGCATTGCTTGTTCGTTCCTTCAAAACCAGAAAGATGAGTTAAGTCTTGAGGGAAATGATATTAAATTTGTATCAAATTTAGCTGCTTTGATCCAGCTGCTTTGATTCAGACACAACAGTTAAAAGCAAGGATATCAGAAAAATTTTGGTTGGTATATATCTCTGAGAAAGGAACAGTGCAGCAGGCTGATGAATAAGGTCTATGAATTGGCCAGTATAGAAACAAGTTGCTGGATGATTACTAAGATCAATTTGTGTTATTTTAAAGATGTAATAAAAGTCTGCTATTGATTTGGGACTTCCTCTTGGAGAGAGAGACAGTGAGAAAGAGACCCAGGTAGGTCACTTGGCAATATTATGACCCATGCTCCTTAAAAAAAAAATTAAAATCTGGCAATTCCATGTTATAATTGTAGAGGACCATAATTACCATAGAGCCCCAAATACCCCAAGAACATGGTGGAAGCAGGTGGTGTCCTTCACAACTACTATTTTCTTGCACTGGGTCCAGTTCCTTCTTAAACCCAGAGGTTCTTCTTCAACTCTTATGTGAGAAACCTCTTGGTGGGATCTTTACATTTCTTCTCTCCCTTCCCTTTCCCTCTACTTCCCCTTGTTCCATTAAAAAAATTCTATAAAATCACCAAACAGGATTTATGAAAACACTGGAGCCCTTTAATTATTATTATTTTTAATTCTCACTCGAGGATATGTTTTGTTTTGTTTGTTGTTTAGAAAAAGAAAGGGAGAGAGAGAGAAACATGGATGTGAGAGAGAACATCAATTGGTTGCCTCACGTACACACCCCAACAGGGGATAGAAACTGCAAACTAGGCATATGCCCTGACCAGGAATTGAGCCCACCACCTTTTGTTGTACAGAATGATGCTCCAACCAACTGAGCCATGTGGCCAGGGCAACACTGGAGCCCTTTAAATGCACCGATGATAGAACTGATTTATTTTTAATGTGATAATTCTGATATTTTTGCCAAACCATGAAATAATCCAAACACACAAGAATGCGATCACCAGTCTCTTAGAGAACATCCCCAAATGTAGCCACGCCTGGGCAGCACTTTGGGAATTACCTTGATAATTACCTAGTGCAGTAGATCTTAACCCTAGCTACACATTAAAATGACCTGGAAGATTTTAAAGCCTTCTCACTCCAGACCAATTAAATCAGAAACTCTAGAGATAAGGCCTAGGCACCAGTAATTTGTAAAAGATCCTCAGGTGATTCTAACATGTGGCCAAGGTTGAGAACCAGTGGCTTAATGTCATGTTGCATTACTGCTGGAGCCTGAACACTCTGATAACAAGAGGCAGAGGTGAGCGTCCATCTCTGTCCCTTACAGCCCTCCCTCTGCTTATTGTCTGATTGGAGTTATATAAAGCCTAAGACAAAGCTTATATGGAACTAAGACGAAACTTAGTAATTGTCATGGCAATGCCCTAGATTTTCCTATCAAATCCAATCTTATTCAGGGTGGACGATGCAGGAGTGACTTCAGTGAAGTTAAAATACTTCTGCCCTGTTTAGAATATTCAGCATTAAATTCAAGTTTTTCCACAAAATTTCAAACACTAAAACTTTTAGAAACAGCAGATCTCACCTGAATAAAAAAAAATTATCATTAATTGTAAAGTGTGCTTGATCACAGAGAATTATCTAGGCAATCAGCATCATGTATAGCCTTTAATGCCTCCTGTCTGCTGAATGTGAGTTCTGCATATTGATCAAACATTTGCAAATTTCTCTGTTTATGCCTCATCACTCTCTTCTTTGAATGAATATGAAATGAGTGGGATTTGTAAAACCACAGAGCTGGGAGGAACCTGTGGAAACCATTTTATCTAGTCCTCTGACTTTATAGTTGGATGCCTAATCCACTAAGAGAGCCAGACTACCGTGGTCTTTTGTAAACTTGTGAAAGGTTTACCGGGAATATTGCAACATCCTTCTAACTGGCTCCCTCCTTCCAATCCCCTTTTTTTTCTCCACATTGCTGTTAGAGTGATTGTGCTAAACACACACCCAATCAAGTCACTCCCTTCCTTGCTTCACATTCTTCAGTGGCGCTCCGTGTTTGCCTCAGGTCCAAATTCAAACTCCTTAGCCTCGACTACAATCATCTGTGAATTGATCTGACCTTGTCTCCTCCTGCAGATTTATCTCCAAGAGCTCCCATTTCTCATTCTAAACAGCAGTCTTACCAGGGTTCTTAATGGTCTAAATGCAGTTCTCCAAATGTGTCCCATCTGCCACTGTACATTTGCACACGCTGCTTTTTCCGTTTGTGATGCCCCCTCCCCCCCATGTAAGGAGACCCTTCCTCTATTCCCCCATTTGGATAGTTCATATTAGGTTGTAACGAGCAGAGGAGATCAGAAATTGCAGCACAAGGTGTAAAAAGTGGCAGAGGACTTACTGAGATGAGGGTGCATGACTGGATGGATGGTGTTTACATCCTGAAATAAAAGACCTTTGAAACATTTTTAAGTCATTTTTTATTTTCACTTACAGTTGACATCTTAAAGAGCTTGACAGTTACATATAAGGCCAGGGTCAAATGGGTTGATAATGGAACTCTCTGGGGTGGCAGTGGTAGTGGTGGTATTTCAGTGTCTGTAATGGGAGAAAGAACAGTTTATCGATCATCTATCATCTATTTATCTATCTATCTATCTATCTATCTATCTATCTATCTATCTATCTATCTATCATCTATCATCTATCTATCTATCATCTATCATCATCTATCATCATCATCATCATCTACCTACCTATCTGTGGTTGGGTGTCAGGGGCAGAAATTTAAATTAACCACTCTTCTCAGTTTATGGCATATTACTACCATTGGTTTACACAAACATGTTGTTCAGTTTGGTTTTTTTACTTTATTAAAATTTTTATTCACATCTTTACCCCATTTCCTTCCTCCCACATAGGGAACTATTCAAATGTACTTAATGCAGACCCTTTTACCGTGGTACCTTGGTTTTTGAAAGTCTCCGTTGACGAACATTTCGGTTTACGGATGCTGTAAACCTGGAAGTAAATGCTTCGGTTTTTGAACACACCTCAGAAGTTGAACAGGCCATACGGCTTCCACTGAGGGCAAGATCCTGAGGCCTAGCTGTTGGCTGTTGACCCCTCCGTTTTCGAATGTTTCAGAACTTGAACGGTCTTCTGGAACGGATTACATTAGAAAACCGAGGTACCACTGTATTTGTATGGGTTCTCTGGGCATACATATAATTTAAAATTTACTTTTAGTGATGCTGTGTTCTAGACTTCATTCTATGTCTTTCTTTTTTCACTGTGTTTTTAATATTATACAGGTTATATAAGAGGCCTGTGGCCTTCTAACTACTGAAGTCACCATCCTTCATCTATCCACCTTTCCTTCCCCTGTCCCAGGTAATGAACATCCAGATAGCCTCCAATTCTGTCCCTACAAACTACATTGAAATATCAACCTGTGTGTCTCATTCTAGATGTGTGACAGATTATCGCTGTGATAGATACTCAGGAATGGGTTATAGATATGTACCCACCTAATCAGACCAAATGTCAGTAAGATTCACCAGACTGTGCTACAAAATGTGCATCAGTCTATATGGCCACAGCAGAGCATGATATCCCCACCTCTCCACCAATACTTGGCATGTCTGCCCACATTGCAGCAGCAAAGTGATGCCTTATTTTGTTTTTCTTCTTTTAAACAGACCTTATTTTTAAAGTAGCTTTAGGTTTATGGCAAAATGGAGGGAAAGCAAAGGCGCTCCAATGGACTCCTTGCCCCCCACCAGCCTCCTCCATATCAACAACGTACACCAGAGTGGGACATTTGTTGTAACTGATGAACTTACACTGACACATCGTTATCACCCAAATAATCAGTCCAAATTTACATTAGGGTTCACTATTGGTGGTGTACATTCTGTAGGTTTTGACAAATGTATAATGACATGTGTCCACTCTTATAGTATCATACAGAATAGTTTTACTTCCCTAAAAATCCTCTATGCTTTGCTGATTTATCTCTCCCACCTCCCTAATCTCTGGCAACCACTAGATCTTTTTACTATGTCTATAACTTTGCCTTTTCTGGAATATCACATAGCTGGAATCATACAGTGTGTTTTCTAGATTGACTTTTTCACTTAGTATTGTAATATACATTTAAGATTCCTTTGTGCCATCTAATTGCTCACTTCTCTTTAGTGCTGAGTAATATTCCATTGTATTGATGTGCCACAGTTTATTTATCCATTTACCTGCTAAATGTCTTGGTTACTTCCAAGTTATGTCAATTATGAATAAAGCTATATAAACACCCGTATATAGGTTTTGGTGTGATTTTTCAATTCACCAATTCTTGATACTTTCAGTAAATATCAAGAAGTGCCGTTGTTGGATCATATGTAAGAATATGTTTAGTTTTGTAAGAAACTACCAATTTGTCTTCCAACGTAGCTGTACCATTTTGCATTCCCACCAGGAATGAATGAGAGTTCCTGTTGCTCCACATCCTCACCAGCATTTGGTCTTATCAGTGTTCTGGATTTTGGCCATTCTAATAAGTGTGCAATGATATCTCATTACTGTTTTGATTTGCATTTCCTTAATGACATATAAGGTGGAGCATATTTTCATATGTTTATTTTCTATCTGTATATCTTCTTTGGTGAGGCTTCTGTTCAAGTCTTGTTCACTTTAAAAATCTGGTTTTTAGTTTTCTTATTGTTGAGTTTTAAGAGTTCTTTGTACATTTTGAATAACAGTCCTTTATTAGATGTGCTTTGTGCGAATACTTTCTCCCAGTCTGTGGCTTGTCTTCTCATTCTTTAAGTAGTGTCCTTTGCAAAGCAGTTTTTAATTTTAATGAAGTCCAGCTTATCAGTTACTTTTCTCATGGATAATGCTCTTAGTGTTGTATCCAAAAAGTCATTGCCATACCCAAGGTCATTTAAATTTTCTCCTATGTTATGTTCTAAGAGTTTTATAATTTTGCATTTTACATTGAGGTTTATGATCCATTTTGAGTTAATTTTTGTGAAGTGTGTAAGGTCTATATCTCAATTCCCCCCCCCCCCCTTTTTTAATGTGGCCATCTAGTTGTTCTAGCACCATTTTTTCAAGTCTACCTTTGGTCCTTTGTTAAGGATCAGTGACTACATTTGTATGTGTCTATTTCTGGGCTCTCTATTCTGTTTCGTGGATCTATATATGTCTATTCTTTCACCAATACTGCACTGTCTTGATTGCTGTAGATTTATAGTAAGTCTTAATTTCAGATAGTGTTCTGCCTTCATTCTTTTTCAATATAGAGTTACCTATTCTTGGCCTTTTGCCACTCCATATAAACTTTGAGTTAGTTTTTTTTGGTCTATATCCACAAAATAACTTTCTGGGATTTTGACTGAGATCGCGTAGGACCTATATATTAAGGTGTGAAGAATTGACCTCCTTTTGCTTAAATTTGCATCTCTTTGAATAATAATTAGAATACTGCTTCATGTGCCATTTAGTCTTTTGGTTTCCTTTTGGTAAATTACTTGGTTATATTCTTTGTCCATTTTCCTCTGAAGTTCCTATCTTTTTGTAGTTGCTTTGAAAGATTTCTGTATATACTCTGGATATTGCTCACTTATTAGTTTTTCATTTTGCAAATATCCTTTCTCAATCTTCTGTCTGTTAGCTCTAACCATCGTTTTGTTCATTGACTAGAAATTCTTAGTTTTGCTTTAATCAAGTTCCTAAGTTTTGTATTTATGATTTGTATCTTTGGGATTTTGTTTAAAAAGCACTTTCTCACTTCTAGGTTACAAAGATATTGTTCTATATTTTCTTCTAATTTTGTAGTTTGGTTTTTCACATTTAGATCTTTAGTATATTTGTGACCACTTTTGGTCCAATAGTTACTCTATTTTTCTTCATGTACTGAACCAATTTTTCTAATTCTGACACCAAATAATATTTTTCCATTGCTTTCTGGTGCTACCTTAATTGGAAATCAAGTCAGATTCTGGATTTCACTCTGAGTGGGTTTGTTCTGATATCAAGATTTCTATCTTGTTGCTTTTCTATTTGTCTATTCATTCAGAGCAAACCACATTTTTCTTTTCAAATACTGGCTTCATTGAACCTCTGATGGTCTGTTATGGTGAGTTTCCCTGTTAAGTTTTCTTTTTTATTGTTTAGCTATTTGTGAACATTTGTTCTTCTACTAAAGTTTTAGACTCAATTTATCAATTTTTCAAAAAATGCAGTTGGCATTTTGATTGGTATTGCATTGCATTTGTAGATCAATTTGGGGATAATTATCATTTTTATAATATTAAGTCACCACACTCAAGAATATGAATTATCCCTTTATTTATTCAGGCCAAATTTATATCCTTCATTTCAGTTTTATTTTTCCCCATGGCAGTCTTGTGTGGTCTTGGTTAAGCTAATTCCTAGTTATTTATAGTTTTGAACAATAAACGGTGCTTTTCTTTTATGTTTTATAATATGCCTGTTATGATTTTGTGAGTTTTAAATTTTTAAGTTGATGTTATATCTGGCCATCATGCTTAGCTATCTGAGTAATTATGGTAATTATTTTGATTCTTTTGGATTTTTCTAGGTAGATGATCACATAGTTCCCCATGTTATTTTAAGCCTCGGAATCATCATAAATTTGGTAGCTTATAACAACAGAAATGTATTCTTTCATTAGTTCTGGGAGCCAAAAGTCCACAATCAGTATCACTAGACCAAATCAAGGTGTTGGCATGGCCACACACCCTCTGGAGGCTCTAGGGGAAAATCTATATCTCGCTTCTCCCATCTTCTGGTTGCTGCCAGCTTTCCTTGGCTTGTGGTCACATCACCAATCTCTGCCACCATGGTTACATTGCTTTCTCTCCTGTATGTATCAAATCTCCCTCTGCTTCTCTCTCATAGGGATACACATGATTGCATTTAGAGCCCACTAATATAATCCAGGATAATCTCTCCATCTCAAAATCCTTAACTTAATCACACCCACAAGTCTTTGTCCTATAAGGTAATATTTATAGGTTCTAGAGAATAGGACCTGATATTTTGGGGAGCCATTATTCAGCCTACTATGCTTCTTCAATATGATTACACACACACACACACACACACACACACACACACACACACACACACACACATATAATTCAGCCTTCAACCTCACATGTTGCTTAATGAGAAGACACTAAAACTTTCGTACTAAAGTCAGGAACTAGACATGAATCAGTAATACAATCTCTACTCCTATATAACATTATTTTGAAGCTGTTAACTACTGTAATTAGATAAGAGAAAATAATTAGAGGATATAATAATTGAAATGAAGCGTTAGAACTCTGTTTTCAGATGATACAATTATACATCTGGAGAATTCAAATGAGTTAATTAAAAATGACCTCAAACAATAAAATATTTCAGTAATATAGCAGCTTATAAAATTAACATTAAGAAATTAATAGCCTTCATAATAGAAACAAAAAACAATTACAAAATGTAATGGAGGAGAAGACACCTTTTATGATATCAAAAAAGAGTGCCAAGGTAAAACTTGATTAGAAATATCCAAAACCTGTTTGAGGAAAATACACCTAAAAGTTACAAAAGTAGATTTCAACAAATGGAAAAATATGCCTTGCTCTTGGATAGAAAAACTCAACATAAAAAATATCTGTTTTCTCTATTTTAGTTTATAAATTTATGAAAGCCCAATAAGAATATCATTAGGCTCCCTCTCACCCCATCCCCACCCCTGGAGCTAGACAAATTGATTATAAAATTTATCTGAAAGACCAAACAAATAAGAACAGCTAAAATACTCCAACAGAAGAGAGCAAATGGGTGAGAGAATGCAGCTACCAAACATTATAACAAACTACCAACCCTTTATAATTAGGCCAGTTTGGTATTGACACATGACTAGATATACAGACTAATGGAACAAAATAGAAAGTGAGAAGTAGACGAAACTGCATATGGAAAGTTTTAAAAAAATATATATATCTTTATTGATTTCAGAGAGAGGAAAGGAGAGGGAGAGAGAGATAGAAACATCAGTGATGAGAGAATCACCGATCGAGCCCACAACCTGGGCATGTGCCCTGACCGGGAATCAAACCCCGATTGCTTGGATCCCAGGTTGACGCTCAACCACTGAGCCACGCCCGGCCGGGCTGCATATGGAAATTTAGTATACAATAAAGACAGCATCTCAAATCAAAAGGGAAAAATACATTTTTTAAAATGAGTATTTTTAAAAATAGGAAAAAGACTATGGTCACAGAAATATTGACACAGGAAAATTTAGCATAATACTTATCAGTGGAACTCAGCTGACCAAATTATTAAAACATTGTTCCTTGCTTTATAATTCTGGATAGGTGTCATTGATAATGTTCTATTGTATTCACCTTAAACTAGAGCGTAAATTTTTAATAAGTGAAATTGAGATGCTATGTAGTCACTGTTGGGCTGGAAAATATGCTTAACACACACATGTATATTATAAATTTTACTGATATAAAGGATTTTTAGCAAGCAATTTACAAATAGTAATAAAATATACAATACTCTCTAAACCCCATATATTTAATTAATTGTCACAGAATACTTTCCTTGATTTTTTGCCAAACTCTTATACAGAACCAACCTCTGGTTGCAATTTGGTGAGTGTACTTTCACCTGAATGTAGGTAAATATTTTTATTTACATTAATGAATAAGATGGAAATGAAATGAGAAAGACACAATGTTCAGTCGTGACTTATTTGTCAATGACATGAGTGACTTCTTTGCTGAATCAGTTTTTAAATATTGGAAGATTATTTCTCAATTTTTGTGTGCTATTCACAATGTGGCAGCTACAGACACAAAGCACTTTTAAGATTAATCTACATTGTTAATATTTTCTCCATTTTTTTAAGTCTAGACCATAAGTTGGCAAACTTTCTCTAAGGGCCAAATAGGAAATATTTTAGGGTTTTGGGGCCATGTAGTGTCTGTTGCAACTATTCAAGTCTGCCATTATAACACAAAAGAAGCCATAGACAATGTGTAAACAAATGGGTGTGACTATGTTCCAGTAAATTTTTATTTGCAAAAACAAATGACAGGCTGAATTTGGCTTACTGGCCATAGTAACTCCTGTTCAACACAGTCAACAAAACAATACATTAAGCCCTGATTTTAGCATTGCCAACTTCTGTGGTGTAAATACTTCCATCTTAGCTAATTTCATGCTATTAGTATAATATTTAATATCAAATTGAGGAGAGATGTACAGCAGCATACCATTCTATAGTATTTCCAACATATGGATGCTATAGACATAAATAACCTCAAGAGTCTTGATGATAGTAAAATATACTAAAAGAATTAGAAAGTGATGAGGTTTGTTTTTAACAATTTGTTTCATTGTAAGTTTATATACTCTGTTTTTCTGTTTGGTAATAATGGTTGTGTTTAGCAATCAGCTCACAAAATTCCTGAAAATTTAACAATCAGCTCTCCTGAGCTGACATGAGCCGGCACCAGTACACCACTCTGTGTAGCCATATGGGAATGGAGAAAATTGGATTCATTATTTATAGTATAGGGTAGAATAAATTCCAAATGGGTCAGAGATATAAGTATAAAAATAAAATGAAACTATACATGTACTAGAAAATATGTGGATGAATTTCTCTATAACCTGGGAGTGAGGAAGACTTTCCGAATCATGGCTTAAAACCCAGATGCATGAAGAAAAATAAGATTGTATTAACTTCATAAAATGAACTGAGAACTATTGTTTCTTTTTGCATTTTCTGGAACAACATATATAACATAGGAATTGTGTTTTTGAAAATTTGAGTCCATTTCAAAAGCATCCATGTCTAGAAATCTTAGGGATGGAGTTTTTTTGCTGTTTTTCTTTTTTCTTTTTTTGCCTTCGATCAGATTTTTCTTCAAAATTAGCTGTCCAAAGTGATTTGACCTTTATGGAATAAACAAATTTAAATTTATGCTTCAGGCTTCTTTTCTTCTGTGGTGGGCTTCTTCTCAGCTGCTGGTTTCTTGGTAGCTGAAGCCTTTTTCCCACAAAGGCTTCTTCTGCTTCATACATGCCAACAGCCTTCTTTCCTTTCTCCCCACCACAGGCTTCTTGCCTGGAGTCCCCTTCTCATCTGATTTGGCTTCTAGCACTGCTGCTGCTCTATCTCCCCAGAGCTTATGGTTCTTGTCCTGATAAAGAATGGTGTTCCGGTGCAAGGTCTTTGCATATGGGTTTAGCTTCAACGTGATTCTTGGGTGTTTTAGTGGATTCCTCTTCAGGACTTCTTGTGTGGTACATGGAGGGCCCTTTGGATCTCTGGGCTTTTCAAGATTCTGCTAAGGTCTGTACTGAGCATCTTGTGCATGGGATGTGGTAGTTACTCTTGAGAGAAGCAGCTTTATGCCAAGTGTCATAGATCACCTAGCTTGTGGAAAGCACTTTCAGTCCATATGAGGAAAGGCCCACATATTCCACTAGGAGAGAGTTTCAAAATGTCCAATTTGCTTATATTAAGCAGAATAAATCCAGGGATGTTTCTGAAGACATTGATGGTACTGTTGTCCTCATTATAGATGATGCAAGGTCCCCTGCCCTGGATACCACGACAGTTTCTCATTTTGCCCCTACAAGCTCTCATTGGATGAGATTGATGTCATTCCAGGCCTTAAATTTCTTAAGAAGCAAAACAACTTCCTTGGTTTTCTTATAGCCTTCAACTTTACCTTCAACCACCAAAGGAAATGCAGGAACTTCCTCAATATGATGACCTTTAGACATGACCAGTGCTGGTAAGGCTGAGGCAGCCAGGATGAAAAGAGAGGGCAGACAGCATATCACTTCTGTGTTGTGTTTGCTCCAGTATCAAAGGCGCCAGATTTTGGTTGGTGCAAACATGTGGCCCCCACGGCAAGTATTTCCAAAAGCACCCTGGCCAGAATGATGAGTTCCACCACTTTGAACTATGGGACTTGGAGCCACAGCTCTGCCAGCACCCCAAGATCAGCACTGGTTTCATGACCTGCAAACTCACTGACAGTACAAAGCTGTCTATTGTTTTTTGTGCAAGTTGGAGTGAACAAAGTTCACAATATATGGTTGAATGGGAGCCTTGAACACAGCAGGCAAAGTGACATTTTCTGCCAGATGACTCCCCCTCTTCAGAGTACACTGATGTCAGTGGGCAAGCACACACCATGGTGTGGAGAGGAGAGGGCCACTCTTCTGTGAACCCGGTGGCTCCTACAGGAAAAGACTGGAGTTGTAACTACCAATTGAATTTCTTGTGAATCTATTTTAAATTCCCTTTTTCTTTTTGTATGAGTTTGGCATTTTATGTTTTCCAGGAATTTATCCATTTTATTTATGTTTGTTTTTTAAATCTGTAGTTATTCCCTTATCTTAATATTTTTGGATTCCTGTTTTATTTACTTTTGTTGACTCTTTTATCTTCTTATCAGGTTTGTCTTGGTAATCTTTTCAAAAACAGAGCTTTTGGTCTTATTAATCTCTACTTAAAAGTTTATCCTATTGTTTCCTTTTTTATTATGACCTTTTTCTTTGTTGGGTTTGCCTTGATGTTCTATTTAATAACTTCTTCAGTTGGATGTTGAGCATAATTCTTTTCAACTTTTATTGTTTCCTGATAAACGTATTTAAAGGTATAAATGCTCTTCTAAATACTGCTTTAGTTATGTCCCATACGTTTTGTGTTTTCACGTTCACTTAATTCTAGATATTTCTTCATTTGGATTATAATTTTATTTTTAACTTATGAGTTATTTAGTAACATGATGTTTTTGAAACACGGGACATTTAAAAAAAATTCTGTTACTCATGTCTAATATTATTTGATTATGTTTGAAAGATGTAATCTTCAAGACTGAAAACTTGAGACCTCTGATAGGCCTAATAAATTTGTATAAATATGTACATACTCTTAAAATGTATATTTGCTATTGCATGAACTTTTATAGCATACATATAAAAAGATTTATATTACACATAACATGCCATTAGAACATACCTATCAAAGATCTAAATAATGTGAGTAATAGTAGAAGCCTACTAATTATACTTTTTAGATAGCTGGGTGTTAAAAGCTGCAAGTATTTGTATGTTTCTCTCTGTATGCTGTCAGTTATTATAACCTATTAGTCACTGTATGAATATGTTTGTGAAGGTTTTATCTTCTCACTCTATTGTTTTGTTTACCTTTTACCTTAAATTCTTTTTTTTTTTTTGACTCTCAGGATTGCTATTCCAGATTTCTTTCATGGGTTTTTTTTTTGTCTTTTACTTTCAACCTTTTGAGTTTTTTGGTTTTAAGAATGTTTCTGAAAGACAACATATTTTTGGATTTTATTTTTACTTCTTAATACCATCAGATAGTATTTGTTTTTAATTTGTGAGTTAACTTCAGTTGCACTTATTGTAATCACTATTATATTAGAAATTATTTCTCCTACCACATGTCATATTTTTAATTCACTACACTTTCTTTTTGTTTTCTATTTCTGTTCAAATGTGGCTTCCTTTAAGACCTTTACTCATGTTTACTTATTCCTAATAATTCTTAAACTTATCATTACTGGTATATTCCTCTTATCTATTCAAATGACTTAGTGAACTCGTTTGTGTGTGCATATATGTTATTGTGTACACACACACACACACACACATTGCTTGATGGCTTTGCTTCTCTGATTGAACTCCGACTGTTAAACCCAGATACAGAAAGAGAAAAAACTGCCTGGCCGGGAGTGGCTCAGCGGTTGAGCGTCGACCTGGGATCCAGGTGATCGGGGTTTGATTCCTGGTCAGGGCACATGCCCTGGTTGCGGGCTCGATCAATGACTCTCTCATCATTGATGTTTCTATCTCTCTCTCTCCCTCTCCTTTCTTCTCTCTGAAGTCAATAAAGATTTTTTTTTTTTTTTTAAAAAGAAAGACAAAACTAAAAGGAGGTAAGAAAAATTCCAAACCTAAAAACATCAGAATAAAATTTAAAAACATCAGACATGGAAAGAATTTAAAAATTTTCCAGAGATAATAGACCATCAATTAGAACAAGATCATGGGATCTTGCTTATGGCCCGTCATAACTGAACATGTACAGGAGAAGGAATTTGGAGAGCCATAGTTCAGCCAAATTGACACCAGCGCAAAGTCACTGCTCAGGTGTCAGCACTTTTCCTTCCAGCCTCCATAACTCCTAGCTTTCTTTTGTATTTTCTATCTCTTCACATTTGCCTGTTGACTTCTAGGATCATCTGAGCTTCAAACTCACTGATTTATGCATCACCTCCATTCATCTTGCTATATATCTTATCTAATGTTTTATTCATTTCAGCTATTACATATTTCATACCTAGTACTCAATTGGGTCCTTTTTTTTAATGTTTTCTTGGTTTTGCTTTATATTGCTGATATCAGCCTTGACCTCTTAATATATTCATCTTCATTATTTTAATTTCTTGCTCCATCTCCTCTCATAATTCTAATTTAGATGGTTTACACTGTTGAGTTTGCTGTTTTCTTATATAGTAGTTGTACTTCTTATATGGATTTCTGGGTTTTTTGTCCCCCAAACTCTTCCCCTTGGAGTATCAGTTACTACACATGGTTACATGTTGAAAAATGGCTATAGCCCTACCTCCCATTGATGTAGACGAATTAAAGCCAAGAAAGAGAGCCTCAAAGGCCACAGAACTGATGGTAATCATCCCAATTTGCCCACCTTCCACAAATAACTTTCCTAGTGTGTACAGTCATATACCACATAATGATGTTTCGGTCAACAAAGAACAACATCTACAGTGGTGATCCCATAAGATAATATTGGAGCTGAAAAATTCCAGTCACCTAGTGATGTCATAGCACAATACATTACTCACATGTTTGTGGTGATCTTGGTGTAAAGAAACCTGTGGCACTGCCAGTCATATAAAAGTATAGCACATACAATTATGTACAGTGCATAATACTTAATAGTAAGTGACTATGTTACTGGCTTATTTACTAGACTTTTTATTGTTATTTTAGAGTGTACTCTTTCTCATTATAAAAAAAGATTGTTGTAAAACAGTAGGCCGTGATATGTTGGCAGAAGCCTCATATATCTCTTGCGTCCCTTGATTACATCATTTTCTTTTGTGCCTGATTTAGTCTTGTCAGTAGCATGCTGTACAGGCTTGTAGCCTAGGAGCAATAGGCTATACCACATGGCCTAGGTGTGTAGTAGGCTATACCACCTAGGTTTGTAATTGTGCAGTCTATGATGTTCGCACAACGACAAATCACCTAACAGTGCATTTCTCAGAATGTATCCCCATTGTTAAGCAGGCCTATGACTGTATTTACCATTTTAAATTCTCCAGAAGCAGTCTCTCCATGGATTTGCTCCCCTCACCCTGGGGGTTTGGAGTGGGAGGGGTACAGTGGTGAATACCCAAGGGTAGCTTGTCAGTACACACCTACTGTTTTCATCCCTCCTTGTTGTACCCTCCTGCTCCCTGCCAGTTTCCACGGTGATTGGCAGGCTGTGATTGTGGGGGAGAGGGGAGAGAAGGACAGAAAGGATTTTTTTCACTTCCTCTCACAGCCACCTGTAGCTGATGATCCCCAGGCTGAAGACTTCTTTCCTTCCCACTTCCCACCCCAACTCATCCCCCATATAATAATCCCTGAGTCTTCAGACTCCCCAGGGACTTCTAATGTTTCATCGTATTTTATTTTTTTGTAATTAATTCCTCAAATCCAAGTTTCCCTCTGGCTTCTATCGTTTCTCTAGGGTTGATTTTCAGGAAGGAGCCAGTGGCCAACGTAGTTTGTCATTCTTGACAGGATGAGAGAATGGTTTACAGAATGAGCAGGTGTGCCATAGAAAGGGGAGAATTCAAGACAAATGTGTAAGTCTCAAGGAGAGCGAGGCTACAAATGGCCCTTTTTTCTTCATTTAATTTTTTATTGTAATTAATGTGTGTGCATATATATATGTCAGGTTTATAATGAAAACAGCAATCTTCACCCCTCCCTACTCCAAAATCCTGCTCTCTCAAGGCAACAGTTTTTGACATTAAAAAAACACCTTCTTTCTGGTGTTTAATTCCACATTCTAACATGCTTTTATTACTTAGTTATTGATGTTTCAATGTTAGATATTTTCTTTGGCTTCCTAAAGTAGAAGACGAGGACTTGCTGCTTGTAACCGCTGTATTTTCCCTCCCGCCTCCAGCCTGCCAATGTGGTTACATGACGGCTTCCGCTGTGAGCGTGGAGTGTTTACCCTGTCCTGCCCACGCAAAGGCCATTCACGCCTGAGACGTGAAGCATGCTCAGACTGTACTTCCTTACTTATATACCTTTCTATTTTCTCAGGGCTAATGCTTGTCTTTCCTCCTGCACCTTTTTAGTGCTCTATGTGCCTATAATAATTCTCTGGATGCTTTCTTTTTACTTTTCTTTCTGAAGAGCCCTCACCTTCCTGCTACCTGTGACTGTACCCAGTGAGGCTTGGAGGTCCTGCTTGGAGCTTCCTGCCAGGAGGGGGTAGGGGCAGCTGCTAGTCTGCTGGGGGCTGCCACCACCGCCATTTAGGGATAAATACCAGGAGATAATGCTGGGAAAAGAGACTTTTAAAAAAGATGGCCACACTTGAACTATTATTAGCCTCGCCCCTGGTGAGGGGTTCCTCAGTGTAGAGTAGAATTCTGGGGAAGTCCCTGGGACTCAAGGCTCCTGAGCTCACCCCAGGGGAAGGAGGAAAGTGGTGGCCACTACTTTAGCTGCCTTGTCCCCATCACCCTGAGCCAGAGCCGGATCAAGGTGTCACTTGGGAGAGCCTCTGTGTTTCCCCAGCAGACTTATGGTGAAGCATGGGGGCCAGGGTGGACTCAGGGAGCATGGTGGGGTCCTGGGGGCTCCCAGGAAAATTCCAGAACTTTGTGACTTCAGAGCTGACAGTCTGCAGATAGCCATGCTGGGGCATCAGAAGGAGCTGCCTTTTTTGCAGGTCATCACTCAACCCTGAGACCCTGTAAGTCTAGCTTACAACCTCACCTGACATCTTCCCAGCCCCGCCTCCTGTTCTGCATTCCTCCTGCCCTCCCTGTCTCTGCCTGGGCACATGCTGGTCCTCCTGCTTGCTCACCCTGCAAGTTACTTCTCTCCATTCTTTGGTGTAAGCACTGCCTCTGCCTCCCCCATGGGACCCCCAGCACTGAGAAAACATCTCAAGTCTCAGTCATCTGGATACTTCGAATAGAGGTGAAAGCCTCAGGTAATGGATCCGATTCTTGCCTCCCCACTCCCACTCCCCTGTTCAAGCTCCATCTTCCTGCTCACACCCAGTGCTGCTTAGGCCTTCCTTTCCTTGTTATCTTGGGAACTTCTTTTCCTGCCTACCCTGTGTTTAATCTCCTGTTATCTAATTTTGTATCTCGCTCTTTCTTGATCCATTCCCTTGTTTGGCAAAGAAATTAGTATGTTTTGGTTGTTTCCTAAGAAAGAGTCCATAAGAGGTAAAAGTTCAAATCGGCATGTAGCAGCCATTTATCATTCAGGCTGCCTCAAATTTTTTAACACCCCCTTCCCATCATTTAAACAGTTTCCCACATTATAAATTCTGCATTCTTCACAAAGAACATTTTTCCAGGTCATTTTTTCAGTTGCTAGATTGCAGACATTTAATTTTGATTCTGCCAGTCAGCTGTATGTGTGCCAGCCAGGATCTGGATCCAGAGCTGAATTAAGTGGGCAAGAGGCAGGGCCTGAGGCTTCCATTTGGCTGGTGCAGATCTGGGTAAGGGAGCACAGAGGGGTTCTGGAGTCCAAAGTGTGACTGAAGCACCTGATTAGCAGTCTCCTGACCATAGCGGAGGCAGAGGGAGGAACTGGCACCCGTGACAGCAGCCTCCCGGCTTATGTGGGAGGCAGCAGCTCCCCCGGTGGGCAGCCCTGTGCTGTGGCACTGGGGTGTCACTCCTGGAAGCACAGTCCATTTTCTCCCTGTCAGTCTGTAAGCTCTCTACCTCATAACTAGTCCTTTCAGCTTAAACTGGTGTCTTCGTCTATGTAGGCTACCATCACAGAATACTACAGACTGGGTAGCATGAAACCAACAGAAATTTACTTCTCACCATTCTGGAGGCTGTAAATTCAAGGTCAGGGTGCCAGCATGCTCAGGTTCTGGTAAGAGCCCTCTTCCAGATTTCAGATTGCCAACTTCTCACTGTGCCCTCATATGTTGGAAAGGACAAGGGAGCTTCCTTGAATCTTCTTTTCATAAGTGCATTAATCTCATCCATGAGGGCTCTACCCTCATGATCTGATCACCTTCTAAAGCAACTCCCCCAACACATTGAGCATTAGGATTTCAGCATGTGAATTGGGGGGGGGGGGGGCGGGGGCACATAAACATTCAGACCATAGCAACTAGCTAGAGTAATTTCTGCTGTATTAAACTTACGCGGTCAGTCAATATGCCTTACATGTCTAAAGGTACCTTGATTTTACTGCAACACATAAGAATTTGATTGAGAATAGAATTCTAGTTTGGAAACCAAAAAAATAACTTTTCTCCATCGCCTTTGGCTTCTGGTGTTGCTGCTGAGAAGTCTGAAGCCATTCTTTTTCCTGAATCTATACGTGATTTATTTCTTCTCTCGAAAGCTTTTTTAAAATCACAAAATAGCGTTTATTCTTAAGTTTGTATTTGATATTATTACATTTACAAATGGTCATATTTTAAAGAGACAAACAGTTCTATCTGCTGTCTTATGAAAAATAACTGTTTTCTGACATCTTTCCCCCATTTCCTTAGCATGAGAAGCAACCACATTCACCACTGGTATATATGGATATATAATTAAATGTCTTTTTAGCACACATGAGGTGGATCCCAAGAAGTCTTTCAAAATCTCATATTTAGCTGCTATTCATCTTTTCAAGAAAGTATTATATATAAAAATAGATGAATGTCTTGTACCTAAAAGACTTTAGAGTGTAGGGGTTAGAGATCCTGTCATAACAGCTGTTGATGAATTTTTCCTCCCCTTTCACTCATTTGGTGGTAGGTTCCAAGCCTGGGCTGGGGTCTGAAAAATAGAAGGAGCCTCTGTTTCTAAAGGATGGCAAGTAAGAGGTCAGGTGGTTTGGGGTCCATGACATTCCTGGTACCAGGATCCAGGAAAGGGCTCCTGATATGGGGAAAAGGCTGGAAAGTGAAACAGAAAGAGCTAAGGAATTGGAACACCCTCCACAGAACCAGAAGATCCACTGTAGCCTGGGAAGGGGGTATACTGGCAGAGGCCAGCTCAGCTGATCACTTTGGATCTTATTTAAACTCCAGCAGAAACAGCAGCTTTGGGCAGAGGAAGCCACTCTAGGCTGTCCAGGCTTCAGCTGCAGCTTCATATGCCTTTGGTGTGCCTGCACGTGCAAAGCCAACCAGCTTCCATAACTGCCATTAATTTCTCCAGCTATAAGGGAGTACATTTGACTCCAAAGCAGCAAAGCAGTGGGATAGGTACAAGCAGAATACCTTCCTGAGATTACTTAACAGTATATGAAAGGGGCAAAGAAATCTAAGAGATAAACTGATTTCCTGCTTGTACAGACACTGGGGACTAGAATGTGGTATCAGGGACCCTCCTGGGGCAAAGCTGGCTTTTATTCCAGAAACAATCTGTGAAATAAGACATACCAGTAACACATATTATACTTTACTGATATCATCTCTCTACTTCTCTTGACACTAGCAACTTTGGTTACTTGTTTCAAATGCCTGTATTTGTGTGTCCCCCCACCCCTATATGTTGAAATTTTAACCCTCAAAGTGATGGTATGATGAGGTGGGGCTTTTGGGGAAGTTATTAGGTCAAGAGATTAGAACCCCCATGAATTGGATGGTGCCCTTATAAAAGAGACCTCAAAGAGCTTCTGACCCTTCCACCACATGAGGACACAGTGAGAAGATGATCATCTGGCCCTCACCAGACACTGAATCTGTTTGCACCTTGATCTTGGACTTCCCAGCCTCCAGAACTATGAGGTATAAATGTTGTTTTGTTTGTTGTTTAAACCTCCCAGTATAAGATCCTTGTGATTTAGCTTTCATTTGTTTGTTTTTTAGCAGTTGAGGATGAGAGGTTGGGGGAGAAAGGAGTGCCAACTGGGAGGGGCTAGACCTAACATGATTTTTTGTATCCAAAGCTCCAGCTCAAGTTGCCCCCATCAAACCAAGGCAGTTTCTAAAAATCACAAAGGTCAATTTTTATTCAATTTGTATACTTCTTGTGTGCAGAATTGGACTTTGTATCAAAGGTAGAAAAGAAAAGCCTAACAGCTTAAAGCTGAACATAAGGAGCTCTGACCTTAGGTTCTCTGAACAATAGCCAAAAACAAAAACACTCAAAAAAATTAAAGATCTCAAATCATAAAACCAAAGCCCCAAACACACAGACACTTGGTGCATCATTAATTTATACACCAAGGTGAATAACACACTTCCTTTTTAAAAAATCCTCACCCAAGGACATGTTTTTCATTAATTTCAGAGAGAGAAGGGGGTAGGGGAGAGAGAGAGAGAGAGAGAAATAAACATCAAAGTGAGAGAGAAACATTGATCAGTTGCCTCCATATGCTCCCCTACTGGGAATCGAATCTGCAGCCTTTTGGTGCCCAGAGCGACGCTCCAACCCATTGAGCAACACTGGCCAGGGCTAGCACACTTTCAACAAACAATGATCAGCCTGACAGGAAACATGGAGCAGTATCAGCCGCTAAAGCATTTCTGGAAATGAAAAGAGGCAAATAGCCCAAACCAGGCCCCACATCTGTGACTCTTGCTAAATTGCCTGTTTGCTCCATCACAGCTGTTTGCGAAATCCTGGAAATCAGTTCCCCGGCTTCATCCAAGGTGAATCGGACCCACGGAATCTTTCAGTCACACTCAATTCTGCCATCATCATATTTGCAGGCCTTGTGTCAGCTGTCCCCATTCCTTGGGTAATGTGGGGCTGTAGCTATGGCTGTAACTAATGAAAGACACGTTTGCTCTTTGTAATCAGGGAGAAAGGGCACTGGAGAGCAGTTCCATATATTAAATGGAAGGTATAGGTCGGAAATGAACAAACGGATTCCAATAAGACAAGGGAGATTATTTAAATTTGATAGCAGTGGTTATAACTGAAGAAATTCAAATATGAGAGGTTCTAGTCAAGTATTTTTTTTTTTGCTAGAAAAAGCAAATCTCTAAAGTAAGCAAAAGTAATCAGAATATATCAACTCAAGAGAGAACAGGATATGGCACTTGGAAAGGAAAGGTAATAATGGCAACAATAATGTTCGGGCTCTGTTATTTTTTGAGGTTGGTTCAATAAAATGTAATGTAACATTAACAATTTCTTGGAAAAAAACCAATCAACTGCTCTTCTCTTTTTATCTATGGCTCTCTATTCCACATGAATTATTCACTGCTGTGGTTAGTCCCTTGCAGTCAGTGCATCCCCAAAGAATCCTGGGCTGCTAAGTAAGTAACACCGAAAGTAAAATTTGTGATGTTTTATTTAAGCACAAATGTTAATGAAAGCTTTATTTATAAACAATCATATTTGTTTTTAACCTAAATGCTTCCTCAATTTCAGCTATTAATTTACTCCATTCAACTCTAGGATTCTTACTACGTATTTTGTAGCCTGGTACACGATGCCATCTTTTTTCAATTCAAAACACCTATTCACAGAAAGTGATTTTCTTCACATTGCTTGCTAAGTTGTTATCTTTCCATAGCCTCTGAGGGATGGCTGTGTGATGTGTTACACTCAGAGTGAAATCAGGCTTGAGGCAGTGTTTTCTAGGTGCTTTTGTTTACTCAAGCTGGGTGTCAGAATCCTAACATAATGTTCAGCTTGGGTCTATTTGGTCCAGGTATCTGTATGATATAATTTTGAGGGTCTTACTTTTAACTGAGGGTCTTAGAAAAATAATAAAATAAATTTTGAGAATAATCTAAACCAAACCCTGGAATTAAAACTAATGATCAACCTCAGCATTAATATAGACAAAAAACTATACGCTATCATAAAGTGGAATTTGATCTCATTTTCAAGTTCTCTGTCCTCTGCACTAGTGGCTCTGAGAATACTTTCTGTTAGGATACCTATTTTCCTGGGTTCCCCTTTTCCTCGGCAACAGCCCATGTTTTTCAGTGTCCCAGGCTCTCAGGGATGGGATGGGCCCATGTTGCTATTTTCAGACTGTTCTCGTGCTCTCCATAGTCAGGGTTAAATTTTGCTTCAATTCTAGGCTTCATCAGTTGTTTCTGCAGACCTGCTTGAATGTGGAATGCTCCAGAAAATACTGATGTCCTACTCTACTTGTGTACCTAGGAGCAACTCTTGGGTGCCAGTCCGTCCATTCTCACCTTCCCATCTGAGCACTACCCTGCATCCACCTTGTCTTTTCTAGCTGTGGGTATAGGCCCTTCGCTGTTTTGAGTGGTGCAGAGGGTTCTAGTCACTTTCTTTTAGCTGAAAGAGTATCTCCCTCATGGAGGTCAGTGAAGTAGAGTCCTCCATTAAGTGGCATCAAGATATTTCCTACCCAATGCCATTGAACAACCAACCCCCAAGCAACAGTGGCGTAGACGCATGCTTTCCGTCTACAATGCAGGCAAGGACACCACTTAGACGCAAGGGTGTGTGCTGCCAGTTTAGGGAGAAATGCTTATTCCCCCCTAACCTGCCAACCTCTCTCCCTCTGTTTCTCTCTCCTCCCCTCCCCCCCTCCCCCCCTCCCCTCCATATTCTTTCCAATTACTTTGCAAAGGGGTTTGACTTAGACATCTCCCTGAACGAGGACCTGAGCTCCTGGACCGCAGTGGACACTGAGGCTCAGATCACGCTGCACACGTGCCTGGGCACTGTAGGAACTACCCCGACGACATGTGCGTGCAGTGACTCCGCAGATACCTGGCAAAAGGGAAGGAAGGAGATGCTGCAGCCCCCAACCCTCCAAAGACACATACGACCCACCACCCCATCTCTGACCATGAGGTTACCCTGAGGTGTTGGCCCTGGTCTTCTACTCTGCAGAGATCACCCTGACCTGGCAGCGTGACAGGGAAGCCTAGACCCAGGACATGGAGCTTGTGACCAGGCCTGCAGGGGAGGGGCCCTTCCAGAGGTGGGCAGCCCTGGTGGTGCCTTCTGGAGAGGAGCAATGATACACTTGCCATGTGTAGCCCAAGGCTCTGACCCTGAGATGGGAACTGCCTCCTCAGGCCACCTTCCCCACTGTGGGCATCCTGGCTGTGCTAGTCATCCTTGGAGCTGTGGTCACTGGAGCTGTGTGGCTGGAGCTGTGATGAGGAGGAAGCACTCAGGTGGAAAAGGAGGGAGCTACGCTCAGGCTGTCAGCAGTGACAGTGCCCAGGGCTCTGATGTCCCTCTCAGGGCTTCTAAAGCTTGAGGCAGCTGCCTTGTGAGGGTTGAGTGATGCAAGATTTGTTCAGGCTCCAACTTTGTGACTCAGGAACCTCTGATTTCTTTCGGCAAAGGGCATCTAAATGTGTGTGAGTTCCTATCAGCATAATGTGAGCAGGTGGGAGGCTGGTCCACCCTTGTCCACAGTGCCCCCTCCCCACACTTTCCTGTTCCAGCAGAGGCAGAGCCTGGCCTTCTCCATCCTTGTCTTTACTTTATGGTGCACTGAGCTGCAACTTCTTAGTGCCTTATTGAAATAAGACTCTGGATATGAATTTTTTCACTTCTTGCCATGAAGGGTTGGTGGGTTAATTAAGGAGAAGATCCTAAAGTTTGAGAGGAAATAAATGGAAGCACCAAGAACTTCCCAGGGGAATAAAACCTTTCACTTACCATATACTGAACACAGAAGTGATGGCTTATTAGCCAATATTCCCACACATTCTCGATCTTGACTCTGCATCAGATTAATCTCTCACAGCTTTAAAAAAACTATAAGAAGCTTGAGCCCCATTTCTAAACTACAGACACAGAATTTCTGCAGATGAGACTTAAGAAGTCTGTATTTTTAAAAAATCTCCATTCTTTAAAAAATACTTTAATGTGCAGCCAGGTTTGAGAAACCACAATCTGAATGTTGCCTGCTATAGGCATGGTGAGTCAAATGCTACAAATGACCACGCTGATTGTGTTGGAATTAGTTTAGTTCCGTTTAATTCTCTTTAATGGCCTGGCTGGAGGGACAGAATAGACAAGGTTGAGTGTGAATTGTCACGTCACGTTGCCACAGTTCAAATCCTGATTTTACCTCTGTGTGTTTTATTGAGCAAGTTATTTAATCTCTCCATGCTTCAGTCTATTCATCAGTAAAATAGGCACTAAAAATAGTACCTATCTCACAGCCTCTTTGGGTGATTAAATAAAAGGGAACACGTAGAGCGCTGAGACCGGCACCTGAGACATAGTACATGCCAATGAGGTATGAGCCATTACTGTTTTATGATCTTGAGCGAATCATAGGGGTCTCCTAGAGTTTGAAAGGACCTTAAAAGATGATTTGGTCCTCAGGCAGTTGGATATTATTATGATCCTCATTTTACCAATTAGAAAGCTCAGGTTCTTAAGTGATGTGCTTCCCCAAGATGATTCATAATGAAAAGAACAATAATTATAATAGCAAAAAGAATAACACGTAGTAATATCTATTTTGTGCTTGCTATATGCCAAACCTTGTATTAAATGTTTGATGTACATTATATCATTAACCCAGTGCTTTTCAACTGCTAATGAGGGTCTTGGAAAAATGTACATTCTGATTCCATTGGTCTGAGATGGGGCTCCAGATGGTAGTGGCACAGCTGGTGCAGAACTCCTGCTTTGCATAACATGGGTTTAACCCAAACAACAGCCCTACCTGATGGGTATTATTTATTGTCCATACTTCACATATAATAAACTGAAGCTGTAAGAATAAAAAAAATTTCCCAAGGTCACAGCACTTGAAGCAATAGTACTGGGCTTAGCCTGATTGTCTCTTTCTAAAGCCTGCCTCCTTAACCACCACACTTGACTTCATGCATGTGTAGCTAACAGTGGTGTCTATGCCATTTGGCTTCTTCTATTAAAGCAGCAGAACATAAAGCAAACACCATATGTTCCCCAAAGTTCTTAAGTCACATCTCTAGTTAAAGCAGAGACACCTATGGAATGTTTTGTATATTTTTTATTGTATATCACACCTCTTGCCCTTTCAGCCAGAATGACCCATCCATGCCTGTGACTTCTCTTACCCATAAAAGAAAGTTTTAAATTCCAGCTGGTACTCAGGTCACTGCTGAGCTCTAAAACTCACTCCCATCCTTTTTAATCCTGACCTTATTTGGTTTGGACCCATTTCACCAAGTTTAGAATTCTTGGCTGAATATACTTAATTTGAATCTTGGCTCTCCCTTATTTTTTCTGTCTTAGTCCATGCGGCAGGCACAGAGATGCATCACCCAGACCCCCTTTGGAGAAAGAACATGTTGCTCAGGCTGGAGGAGTAGAATTAGCTGATCTTTCCAGCTATTAACTCCTTCAAGTCTGCTTCAGCTTTAGAGCCCAGGCCAAGCTCTTCTCTGGCCCCAGCCTGACCATTTCCACTAATGCTGACCCCTCGATGGGCACTCTTCATTCAGAGTTCCTCATTTGGCTGGCAGAAACTTTTCAGGTTGGCATTATGGTTCTATTGCTCCCCATGCCCAACCCTACTTTCTCTTTTTCCCCCACAAATGTTAGTCCCTAGAACAGTAATCCTTTTACATTCCTAATGACATCTCAGCATCCGTTCCCCAGAGGTCTCAACCAGCACCTCGCATTACTCAAGTGAGAGCTCCCACTCAGCCTAATCCAAGTTACTGACCCCCAACTGGTGCCTGGCTAGACCTGGCCTGATACTCACTAGACATCTATGACCAGGCAGGTGCTTAATTATATATAGTCACTCCATAAACTGGTGTATATTGAGGAACCTCTGTGTACTCATATCTTCATAACCATAATCACTTCTTCTAAATGTCTGAGATAAAGAAGAAATGTGGCAAATTTATATACCATGCCTCTGTATAGCCTTTGGTCCTAATTGCTTGTTATAGTTTAAACTATGGCAATTACATACTACATCATACGATCATTGGGTGCTGTCTACAAAATTATAGTTTTGTAACATAATGAGGTTAAACACATGTCACCAAAATAAGTAAGAAGTGACTGGCCATGTCTACAATGAAAAAATACAGTGACCATAAGTCAGCAACATTGAACTGGAGCCCAAAAAGTAAATCACACATTGAATACAGAAAAGTAAACACAGTAAAAGACCCTGAGGGTTGTTTTTTACTAGTTTATGAATACTACACAGAATTCTGGGTCTTGGTTATAATTTCAAGTAGGGTGATAAGCAGTTGCCAGTATGATTTAATTTGATTGACCAAATCCATACATCCCTATGTTGAAGGGTTTGGAGTTTTGAAGAGGGGCAGGCAGAGGAGGGAATGGTAATTTCTGAGTATGGTCCATTCTCCAGAAGTGCAGGCCTGTGTCACTGCTGTTTAGACACCTATGGCTGTCAGTGAAGGAGAGATGAAAAGGAGATCTGGGTACCCAGGGAAAGAATGACATCTTTCAGTCTCTGGAGAGGGAGAAATGACCGAGAGATGGAGACAGTGTCAGGGAAGAAGTAAAAGACAAATCAGTTTTAATTACAGCAGACTTTGGGTACCATAAGAAAGTCTTAGAAAACCTGTTCAGAAACTAGAAGTAAATTATGAAGTGAAAAGCTGGGCAGTAATATCTATGGGATGGGCAGAAAGATTTGAAAAATGCATTAGTAGGTCAAAAAAGGGAAGTAAACTACTAAAGAAATCATGAGCTATTCTCCAGAAAATGGGCTTTGCTTGATGCAGAGAGGGTAATAGGTTAGATCTAAAGTAGAATTTCTTGTCCACAAACACTGACATTATAAATTAATAAAGGAAGTTGTGAAGTTCACATTTATTGAAGACAGCTTCAGTATGGCTCAGCATGAAGTAGAGAAAACAAGAAGTAACTAATTTTAAATCACGTTTAACCCCACAATTCTATGGTTTATATTTTAAAAAATCACATCTTTACTTTTTCAACTTCACCTGGTTTGATGTGCATGCAGCAAGATCTGACTGTGTAGTTTTCTGAATAACGAGCCTAGAAACCCACTGGAGCACAAACACGGTGAGGTGACTCTGTCACCCATGGAGCAGCTAAAATGACATCAATAAATCATAAAATATGCCCAAGAGAGCATTATAAATCATTTAGCGTTGCTATTAATATTTTAGGCATGTTCATTTTTAGCAGCGTGTTAAATTTTAGTGTTTGCATTCCATTTTAATTCAGCACTTGATAACTGAAATATAAGGCTATTAAAAATGATTAAAAAAATTTTTTTGCTAATCATATAAGGATTAAATAGAATAAGGGAACTGATTGTTGCTAGCTCCCTTTTGTCTAAAATTTCTGCCTGGCCCTGGCTGGTTTGGCTCCATGGTCAGAGTGTCAGCCCACAGACTGAAGGATCCTGGGTTTGATTCCAGCCAAGGGCACTTACCTCGGTTGCAGGCTCATTCCCTGGCCCTGGTTGGGGCTCATGTGGGAGGCAACCAATTGATGTGTCCCTCTCACATTGTAGTTTCTCTCTCTCCCCCACTCTCTCTGAAAAGCAATGGGAAAAAATATCCTTGGGTGAGGATTAAAAAAAAAAAAAATTAAAAAAAATAAAATTTCCGCCTGGCCCTTTGTGCACCATTTCTCTTGGCATGTGCTAGGGTGATAACCATTGGTCTTCCTTGGTAAGGGTATAGTGTTGGGATGTCCTTCCTGACAATTCCCCTTCCTGGCTGTGGAGCTCTCTCTTCTCAGGAATGTGGCGGTGTGGTGTCTGGTGAGGGGACCGATTCATACCTGGTTGTCCAGGACTTTCCTTGCTTTAGTACTGAAAGTTTTGAGTTCCAGGAAACACATCAGCCTGGGATGGCTGGTTACAGGCTGGTCCCAAATTCAAAAGGATATTCTTTGGCAGTGTTGGTCCCAGGAAAAACTGGTTTTTAGCACATTCATCTTGAGTGCCTTCTCCCTCCCTCCCTCCCTCCCTCCCTCCCTCCCTCCCTCCCTCCCTCCCTCCCTCCCTCCCTCCCTCCCTCCCTTCCTTCCTTCCTTCCTTCCTTCCTTCCTTCCTTCCTTCCTTCCTTCCTTCCTTCCTTCCTTCCTTCCTTCCTTCCTTCCTTCCTTCCTTCCTTCCTTCCTCACTAAGAGCCAATTCAGGTAGCTGCCTTAGGGGACCACTGGTGTCTCAGAACAGGGCTGCACAGACTGATGATAGCTCTACTTTTCCCAGAGCTGGTGAAGAGCAGAGACTGTATCTGCTGACTCTTGATTGTGAGCGACACAAACGTGACTCCCGCTGGATGCAGGAGAAAAGGGTACTTACTGGATCCCATAGCTGAAAGGTGTAAGGGCATCTCTGGCTTCAGGTGCAACTGATTCCAGCACTAACTAGCTCCATTAGACGTGGTGCTTTTCCATCTCTCAGGTCTGCATCTCTTTGTGATGGCACCATTCCAGGCAACCTTTTCCATCCCAGGAGCTTTTGGCTTAGGGCCTATTGGTTTGTCAACTTAAGGAAAATCCCAGAATTTAGACTATGGGGTGGATTTGTCATGCGCCTGCCTCTGAACCAATCACTGTGGCTGGGGAGGTGGACTACACTATTTGTTAAGCCCTAGTCACACATCCCCACTTGGATTGGGGATGGGATAAAGTCAGACTCATCTGAACCACATGGAAGTGGGAAAGACGTGCCTCATGGAAGGAAAAATGAGGCTTATTACCAGAAGAAGTGGAAAAAATGGATTCTGAGCAGAGAAAACTAGAAATGGAACTTGAAATAGCTATTTAAATTGGGTTGGTTCTGAAGATGAAATGAGAAAATATAAAGGCATTTTATAAACTAAAAAGTACTGTGTAATTTTAAGAAATGTTCTCCTTTTATTAATTGATGTACTGCTCCACTCAGAGTTTAGAAATGAAAGGCTTTAAAAGCCTGTGCTTTGATTTGATTAGTAGATCATTCAATACAAGCCAATGCCCATGAAACTAGCACAGCCTTACTGGGGAAGTACAGCTCGGGCATAAAGAGAGACTCATGGAAGGGGTCAGGAGAGGGATGAAGGGCTAGAGAGTCCTGCATATCAAGAAAGGTCTATGGTCAACTAAATGTGCGCTTTCCTCTTCAAATCTCACACTTTATTTAAAAATTAAGTATTGATTTTGTTAAACAAATGAAATCTATATGCCAGTTAACAAAGGGATAATGCAATAAGTTCATCACATAAGCATCAACTTAAAATGATTGCTACTTAATCAATTTTTTTCTCCTTGTGTTTCTTGGAGACAACTTTTATTTTCCCCTCAATGTTTCTGCTGTCCATAAACTTATACAGTCACTCCCATGACTCAGGAAATTTCTGTCCAGATGTCAAAGCCCAGGAAGGCAGTTTCTCTCCAAGTGTGTTACTTTACGGAACACATCAGGAAGAAGGCAAGGTGTTCCATGTACCCTAAGCCTTCCCAGGGCCGCTTCTGCCAGTTCTACCTGCCCTGAATCTCATTTGCCTCAGAGGGGGGAAAAAAATTCCTTAGGCCTCTCCTTCAAATCCCATTTATTCATTCTCCTTCCCATTAAGTGCTCATCTCCACTGCTTTAATTAAACCTAGAAACTCTTAGAAGTGGGAAAACCTGACTTCCAACAAGATACATACAGAAAAGCACATAAATATATACATATATTTATGTATATTTTTATGGATATTTTATTATAACTTTTATGGATATTTATTATAGAAATGTATGTCCATAAAATTTTTTAAAAAAAGAAGTAAAAAGAAGAGTAAGAAAACTCTCCTAACACCACTCAGATATTAGCACGATGAACATTGCAGAGCCTAGTCTTTCAGTTTATTTGGAGAGGAAGGAGGGCCTGATATTTGCATATTTTTTAAATTTATAAAAATGAGATCATGTTAAAGCACTCATTTAGAATCTGCATTTTTTTTACACATCGGTATCTGATATTCTTTTCTACAACAGTCTATTTCATAAAGGAGTTATGTCTTATTTTTTTCCTACTTAAACATCTACTTTAAAATATTCTTGAACAGAGTAGCAGTTGCTAAATACAAATGTATAGAGATTTTTCTTTTTCCATCAGTATATTGCTGCCCCTGCTGAGAGAAACATTTGTATTTTAATATTGCTCTTCTTTAGACAGTGCCTTAGTGCAGGAAATAAATCTAACAATTGGTCCCATAGGGAAGGTTTTAAAACAGAGTTCACTCATTATCTCCATCATGACACATAGTCTGCCCTTCCATTTGCCCTTGAATGACCCCACTCTAAAGAGAAACTTGCTCCTTCCCCAGCGAGTGTTTGTAGAGAGAAGGGAGGACTCAGACTCAGTATTCATTTTAAATGGCATTGATTAAAGATCTCCCTGTTTATGCTTGGCATATTGTATCAGTGTCAGCTGCACCCTTTTACACATGCATGACTGGTATACCAGTTAGCCGAAGTCACATTTTAAAGTATATACTCCTCTATTTGATTGTCTGATTTTGGAAAAGGAACAAGGAGACATCCCACTATTAGCATATTTCTGTTACTTGTGTTTGTCAGAACATTCCTTGATGAGCAAATATTTTTGTGTGTGTGCCAATATTTTTGTAGGGTGAAAAATGGCATTTCACTAGCTATATAGGATCAGCTTACTTTAGAATTATGATATTTAACTTGGGTAAAATAATGCCAGGAAGGGCATTTGGAGGAAGGAAAGTTGCTGACTGATAAGACTGGAAATGCCAGATGCTGTCAGATTAAAAGTGGGCCAGGAGGCCAGTTTGTAAGAACCAGGGAATGAGTCTGGATCTTTGATCAGAGCAGGACAATGGAGTAGGAACCAGAGTGCCCTTGGGGAAGAGCTTATATCTGAGTATTCCGTCACATGCCACACATGTAATTTGCTTCTGGTATCTCATGGGTTGCAGAGGCCATAGCAAAGTATATCTGAGGTTCAGGTAAGATTTCAGGAGGAAAACATTAGGAACAGGTCAATTCCCACCTCATACAAATAGCTGCAGATGTGCTAATTGCTCATGTCTGGTGTGAATCTCATCTGGGACTAGCAGGCGAAAACCTATGGCAGCAAGCAGTTAAATATGGCTAGCCTAGAGGGTCCACACTCAGAGCTAAATGTTGATCCCAACATTACCCCTGGCACATCCAGAAAGTCGTGGAAGGAATAAACGCAAGTGATGCCGAGGGCATGAAAGCGTGCGCAAGCCAGAAACATTTTAAGAATCCTACGTGTTGTGTTTGGTGGGGAGTGGTAAGAAGTGAGACTCCAAAGGCAGACAGGACCCCATGGAAGATTTTTATGTGCTGATAAATTTGAATGTATTCTGTGGCTGATGGGAAAACTGCCAAAGGATTAAAACAGAGGTGTGACAGAAATAATCCTGAGGTGGAACTAGATGGTTCAGGCAGGAATGTGGGGGATGAGGAAACTGGGAAGGATTAATATGGAAGGCAAGGGGGCCCATTATATGGCTACGGTGATACAGACAGAAGGTCAGAGATATTGGCTGCAGCACTACTTACAGGGGCAAAACACTTGACACAACCGAAAAAGCAACCAATAGGAGTGGGGCCGTGCAGTAGTGAAAAAAAAATAAGGCAGCCCTCTCAACACACTGCTACAGGATATTTTCCAAGACATGTTAAGTGAAAAGAGTCAGGTGCAGAATAGTACGTATACTATTCTAAATATTTGAATGAAAATAAAAATGAATATGTGTTTGTATATGCATAAAACCTAGGATTAGGGTTAGCTTTGGTGGGAACCTGGGATGGAAAAGGGGCTTAGGATCCACTGCATGGTCTTTTGTATTGTTTGAACATTTTCCATGTGCAAGAATTCCAAGTTTTAAAAACGTATCTTAAAGCCTTAGGAAATAGACTATGTGAGAGGGGATTTTTTGGAACATATTGGTTTCAAGATAGCATTTTCCTGAAATCAAATCTCTTAATCTCAGCAACTAGGGTTTCTCATTTAGTGTACAGCAGCTTGAACCATTTTCTTAGTATCTCTGCTCTATCCCCCATCTATTTTGTGGTCCTGGTGGGAAATAGCTTGTGAAAATGGGAAATTAGAGGAGCAAATTGGGACTGTGGGCATTCTTGGAAATCTCCCATAACTGAGAATCCTTTGCTATAACATTAGATCCCGCCTTCTCTCTTCCTCAGCCACACAAGCCAGGTTTGTGGAGATAAGAATAGGTAATAATTTTTAGGTGGTGTTGTGTTTCGGATGCCAATATTTGATGAGTAATACCACTTTTATTTAAAAACAGTTGTTATGACAACTGCAGTGAACACTGGGATTTCATGTTGTTATGGAAAAGGAATGCCCTCCCTCCAAGCCTTAAGCTCACCCCTTCAAAGCAAGGTTAGTTCTTTGATGGTTTTTAAATTTTTAACTTCTGGATATAATGTGTAAATATAAAACCAAGCTGAGATCTCACTCCCAGTGGGTTATTCATGAGCTTGCCTTTTGTCCAAGAAACTTCAGTTTTCTCATGCTGTTTTAAGGCTTTGAAGAAAAAAAAAATCCTAGAACTCTGTGGCACAGAAATTCCAGCTTCCCTGAAGCACCCAGAATTGTTTTTTTCTCCCTTCCCTTTTGAATCCAGGGAAACAAGCCCCACTTCTTTTCTTAATGTAGTTTTATTCACACATCATTAAGCTGATTTACCGTATTACCACCATCGGCTGAGCAATCATGGCTTTCTCCTGTTGAAAGAATGAAATAATTATTCAGAGTCTATTCTAATAAAGGGATTTTGCCCAATTCTGAAAGTACACACCATTGGGGATTTTGCTAAAATCCCTGATTTTATTAAAGTTCAGATGGGGGTGGTTACAGAGGGATAGAAAAATAAGTAAATTACAAATGCAACAAATGAAATACTAACCTGTGAAGTAGGAGTGTGTGGCCCTTAGGGCTCCATTGGCTAACATAAACATTTCTGAGGAATAGTTTTTACCTGGGGTTCCATCATTCCTCATCTTACTTTAAAAAGCACATTTTGTTGGGTGGGTTTGCTCGGTGTTTTGGAACTCCTTGATTCCAAGTCCGCACTTTTTAAACACATACACACAGACGCAATTTTTGTTTCCCTCAGTAAATGCTAGAATTTTAAACACTCTAAGGTTTTCTCTAACACAACAAAGAGAAGAATCAAAAGTGATTATCCACTAATGTCTGGCACTCGGAAGCAGGATCACACACAGTAATGAGCCGCAACACACAGCACAGTCCATTATCGCCACGGTGAACAACCACCTGGAAGCTGAAACAGTGGCAAGTCCTAATAAGAAAAATAAATGACCAGCTGCAAGGTTAAAAGCTCATCATTCAAGGAGTGTCCTTCATATATTTGAAAGCATCTGGAAAGTAACTGGCATCAGCATTAACTACAAACTCATTTGAAAGGCTTGGCAGCATCTCTCCACTTGACACCTCCCTAATCACTCATCTTGTGGGCCAGGAGTGTGCAGGCTACGCTCATAAAAAGACAAAGCAAAAACTGGAAACCAGCAGGATTTTACAGAGTGGATGCTTGCCAGTGGATGCAGAGATGTGCTGGAGGCACTAGAATATTCAGACAGTCTGTATATGCCCTGTTCCCGCTATTTCAGGCCAATCTGTTTCCAACCATCCTTTGGCTTTTTGTTTTTGTTTTAGTGACAGGTTTTTTAGAGCAGTTTAGGCTCACAACAAATTGAGAGGAAAGTACAGAGATTTCCCATATATCGCCTGCCCCTATATATGCTCAGACCCCTCCTTTATCAACATCCCCCACCAGAGTGGTACATCTGTTATAATCGACAAACCTACATTGACACATCATAATCATCCAAAGCCCATAGTTTGCACTGGAGTTGACTCTTAGTGTTGTATATTCTGTGGGTTTGGACACATGTATAATGACATGTATCCACCATTACAGTATCATATGGAGTAGTTTAAAAATCCTAAAAATCCTCTGTGCTCAGCTTGTTCATCTAGCCTTCCCTGCTAATCCCTAGCAACCACTTATCTTTTCTTTTATAGTTTGTCTTTAGAATTTTTCTTTTCCAGAATGTCATATATTTGGCAGATTGGCTTCTTTTGCTTAGTAATAGGCATTGAAGCTTCCTTCGTATCTTTTCATGGCCCGATAACTCATTTCTTTTTTAGTGCTGAATAACGTTCCATTTCCTGGCTGCACCACAGTTTATTTATCCAGTCACCTACTGAAGGACATCTTGGTTGCTTCCAAGTTTTGGCAATTGTGAATAAAGCTGTTATAAACATCCATGTGCGTGTTTTTGTGCAGATTTAAATTTTCAGCTCCTTTGGGTAAATACCAAGGAATGTGATTGCTGAATCATATGGTAGGAATATGCTTAGTTTTATAAGGAACCACCAAACTGTATTCCAAAGTGGCTACAGCACCTTGCATTGACACCAGCAATGAATGAGAATTCCTATTGTTCTGCATCCTTGCCCTGTTCTGGATTTTGATCATTCTAATAGATGTGTAGTGGTATCTCGTTGTTGTTGTTTTTTTAATTTTTTATTTATCTTTATTGTTGAAAGTATTACAGGTGTCCCATTTTGCTCCCCAATTGACCCCCTCCACCTCTCTCTCACCCCCTCCCCAGGCCTCCACCCCGTTATTGTCCGTGCCCATGGGTTATGCATATATGCATATAACTTCTTCAGTTAATCTCTTCTCACCCCCCACCCACCTTCCCTCTTCCCTCTGAAATATGACCATCTGTTGCATGTGTCAGTGTCTGGATATATTTAGTTTGTCAGATTCTTTTGTTCATTAGCTTCTTCTTAAAGAAGACCCTTCAATGTTTCCTGTGATACTGGTTTGGGGGTGAAGAACTACTTTAGCTTTTCCTTGTCTGTGAAGCTCTTTATCTGACCTTCAGCTCTAAATGATAGCTTTGCTGGGTAGAGCAATCTTGGTTGTAGTTCCTTGTTTTTTATCACCTTGACTATTTCTTGCCACTCTCTTCTGGCCTGCAAAGTTTCTGTTGAGAAATCAGTGACGGTCATATGGGAACTTCCTTATAGGTAACTAACTGCTTTTCTCTTGCTCCTTTTAAGATTCTCTCTTTGTCTTTAACCTTTGGCATTTTAGTTATGATGTGTCTTGCTGTGGGCCTCTTTGGGTTCCTCTTGTTTGGGACTCTCTGTGCTTCCTGAACTTGTAAGTCTATTTCTTTCACCAGGTAGGGGAAGTTTTCTGTAATTATTTTTTCAAATAGGTTTTCAACTTCTTGGTCTGTTTCTTCCCCTTCTGGCACCTCAATAATAAGAATGTTGGGCCTCTTGAAGTTGTCCCAGAGGCTCCTTATACTATCTTCATATTTATGGATTATTTTTTCTTTTTGCCCTTCTGGTTGGGTGTTTTTTGTTTCCTCATGTTCCAAATTGCTGATTTGCTTCTCAGCATCCTGCACTCTACTGTTGATTCCCTGTAAATTATTCTTCATTTCAGTTTGTGTAGCCTTCATTTCTGACTGGTACTTTATTATGTCATCAATGGTCTCACTTGTTTTCTTAATAGTTTTACTAAGATCCTTGAACATCCTTATAACCATAATTCTGAACTCTGTATCTAGTAGCTTACTTGGTTCTATTTCATTTAGTTCCTTTTCTGGAGATTTCTTCTGTTCTTTCCTTTGTGACATGTTTCTTTGCCTCCAAATTTTGGCTTCTTCCAGGTGTTTGTTTCTATGTATTAGGTAGAGCTGCCATGTCTCCTGGAATTGGTAGAGTGGCTTTGTGTAGTAGGTGTCCTGTAGGGTCCAGTGGCTCAGCCTCCCCAGTGACCTGAGCTGGGCCTTCTAGGTGCTCCCCTGTGTGGGCTGTGTGCACTGTCCTATTGTAGGTGAGCCTTGGTTGCTATTGGTGTCACTGGGAGGAACTGACCCCCAGGCCAATCAGCTGTGAGGACCAGCTGCAACTACAGCCAAAGAGCTGCTGTACTGGAGACACCCCTATGGAGCAGGATTTACTTCAGTGGAGCTTTGGTGTTCACCAAGTGCGCCCTTTGACTGTGTCACTTGTGGATGTGGGAGGGTTGTAATTCAGTGTGGTCGAGTCTGACCACCAGGTACACTGTCTCTGGGGCCTCCCGGGAAGTGCAAAGTCAGCCTCTGGCAGTGCCTTGCCCAGGGCCACCCAGCATGAGCTACACAGCAAACCATAGTTGGCTGCTACTTGTGCTGGGCTTGGAGGTGTCCAGGAGAGGCCAAGTTATGAATCAATGCAGGCCGCTGCTAGTGCCAGGCCTGGAGCCACTTATCAAGCCGTATGGGGCCTGCTGCTGCTTGTTTGAGAGATTTTAGGAAAGTCCTAAGCATGAGGCTCGAGAGGCCACTTGCACAGAAAAGCCCCTGGAAATGGCCTGGATGAGCTGCAGGTGGGGAGGGGCGGGGCCTCCGGGAATCACGGGGCGGGGCCAAAGGTGTGAGTCAGGTGCTGGCGACTCAAACATGGCTCCTGCCTGCCGGCTGTGTGCGGGGAGGACTCGCCACAGGAGCCATGGCCTCTGCCAGCTCTTCTGACTGGGAGGAAGCCGCCCTCCGCCTCTCGCCCGGATCTCAGGCAGGTTAGTTCCTCCCTGAGTGTCCCGGGTCCTTTCAGGCTGCTGCCCGGCGCTGGGCTCCGAGGGAGCGTCCGAGTGAGTCCGTGCCGGGCCCTTTAGAGGAGCTGCTGGGGCTCCCACCGCCTCGGTGACCCTCAGGGACAGTCCCCGCTGGTTTCACAGCCTGTAGTTGTGGGGGCATCTCTTCCCGGCCCTGGAGCCCTGGGCTGGGGGCCTGCTGTGGGGCTGGGACCCCTCCCTCCTCCCTCCTCTGGGAAACCTCCGCCGCAGAGATTCCCTCCGGGGTTTAAACCACGGCGCCGGGTGTGGGCTCCCGGCCGCGTCTCCAGGATTCAGCCCCGATCCGCCCGTGTCTCCGCCCCTCCTCCCGGTCTCGGTGCTGCTTCAGTTCCTTGGTTGTGGGGCTTCTGTGCAGCCAGATCTCAGGAGGCTCTGAGTGATAGTGGTTCTGTATTTTAGCTGTAATTTTGATGAGGTTGCGGGAGGCTGCAGGCACCACGGTTGCTGCGCCACCATGTTGTTCAAGTAGTCACCTCTGGTTGTTTTAATTTTCACTTCCCTGGTGACATATGATGTGGAGCATCTTTTAATATATTAGTATGTCTTCTTTGGTGAGGTAAGGTCTTTGACCCATATATGGTTTTGTGTGTGTGTGGTTTTTTTTTAAATCAGGTTGTTTGAGACTGACAAATCTAGAGGGCAGGCAAGGGTGGGTGGGGAGAGATTAACCTAAGGGCTTATATGCATGCATGCGTAACCCATGGACACAGACGATAGGGTGGTGAAGGCCTGGGGGGGCTGGAGGGAGGGGATCAATTGGCCGGAAAAGGGGACATTTCTAATACTTTCAATAATAAAAATAAATTTTAAAAAATTAAATCCCTCAAAAAATAATAAAATAAAATCAGGTTGTTTGTTTTCTTAATGTTGAGAGGTGTGTTTTTTTTTTAACTCTTTTTTTCTTAGAAGGACCCAAGTGAGAGTACTTTTTAAATATTCAAAATGAAAATAAAAATGCAACATAGATACTTCTGTGAATTGACTGCTTTAAAAGACTTTAAAAGACTTCATTAAAAATGGCAGTAGGTGATGTACCTGATATTCTCCAGATGTTATGTAAAGTAAAAATTATAAGTTTACAGTGAAGTCAGATATGTATTTTCAAAATGCCCTTTACAAGGAGGACCTATCCATCAATGGACAATATATTGGAGGAGACCTTCACTGACAGTGGAGAAAAATGCCTTACTGAAAAATGCTGGGAATGTCCTAGGAAGGCAGCACGTGAAGGAGTCCATATTATGCTCTATTGACTCCGTGAGCTCATCAAACAATATTAATCAGCAATTTTCAACTTTTTTCATCTCATGGCACACATAAACTAATTACTAAAATTCTGTGGCACACCAAAAATTATATTTTTTGCCCGACTGGGCGTGGCTCAGCGTTTGAGCATCGACCTAGGATCTAGGAGATCAAGATTCGATTCCTGGTCAGGGCACATGCCCAGGTTTTGGACTTGGTTCCCAGTGGGGGGCGTGCAGGAGGCAGCTGGTCATCGACTCTCATCATTGATGTTTCTATCTCTCTCTCCTTCTCCCTTCCTCTCTCTGAAATCAATAAAGATATATATTTTTAAAAATTGTTATATTTTTTGTGGATCTGACAAAAATAGGTATAGTTTTGATTCATTCACACTGGGCAGCTATTGTTGTATGGCTGTTGTCATGTTTTTATTTGATAATCTAAGGGAAAAGAGGTCAGTGCCCCTGACTAAATAGTCAGATATCAATGTTTTAAAAATTCTTATGGCACACCAATTGAAAATTGCTGATGTTAACCATGGGTCCTAAGATGTTCCCCTACCTAGGTTTTAATGTCTAAGTAGCAGGTGGGACCCCCTTAGCACCTAGCACTGATCTTTGCACCAAGTATTGTTCAACAATTCTAGAAGATAATCAGCTCTAATGGTCTCTCGTGCTTCAAATTTATTTGAGACTTGGGTTATATAGGTTCCCTGAACTCATGGACCCATGTTGAGTATATTTTAGCAAATTACAAATGCAATTATTGGATGACATGGATGGCTTTATGTGTGAAAAGTGATAATAGAAAACTCACTAACTAGGAGAAATTAATCTATCAAAAGCCTCTATAGATCACAGGATAAGACTTATAGCACCTGGCAAGGACCCAAAGTCTTGAAAGTAAGTGACAACACTCAGTGACTGGAATAGATCATTGCTTGTCAGACTGAATGAGTTGAATGTGTGGCCAAACCGATGCCTGCTTGATATTTTAGATTCAGTTTTTCCAGCTGAACAATATTGACTCCTTTTAAAATAGTCACAACAGTCACACGGCAGCCCAAGGTTCTGCTCATAATGTATATCAGCCAAGAATTTGTAAGAGCTGAAGAAATACAGTTACAGTTTACAGTTAAGTAAGTACTAGGGAGCCTGCAAAAAATATTTTAATTTACATATCTAAATTTCAAACACATTTCCTTACTTGAACATGTTTTTCACAACTTCCCAGTTAAAATATATAAAAGAAGGACATGAAGCTCTAATATGGACCATTGAGATACACTTAGTATGTAGAAACCCCTTAAAGATACTTCCATTTAATCCTATATTACTCTTCTTTTTTGGATTCAGATATTTATCTGTTTGGGTTCAGATATCATCTGAAGAAATAGCATTCTCAAGTTCATAGAAAAGCAATAGCATGAGATGAGTCAAAAGTCACACCAGGGGAGACTTCATTTCCACATCTGACAGCTGGAGCAGCTCAGATAAACTTGTGGCCCATGAGCTTGTTTCACTCTATTTGGATAAAGAGATCTGGCTCCTTGATTTAAAGGTGCAGAGTTTAACTTTTGATGTGAAAACAGGGCAGATGCCTAGGTGAGTGTTGAGGTGACATTGAGGAAAGACACAAGCAATTGATCTTGCTTTGTTGAAGGTAGTTCTAAATGATTTCCCAACAATTCCCTTTGAGACTGATCCACAGCCCCATCTCCAAGTGGTGGTAATCTAGCCAAGTCCAGGGGTCCAGACAATGACTCTCTAGATAATAAAACCAAGAAACTTATCTCAAGGGAAAAGGAATTGGGACTCTAAAGCTTTACTAGAAAGCTATGGATAATTCACAGTGACAGAGCTAAATGTGTTAGTATGGGGAACTAAGATTTTGGTGGTGGTGGAGGGAGAATATACCTTTCGCCTCTCTAACATAGAGGGGGCGATTTTTTCTCCCCACAGGGTGTTCCTAGGAGTTTACAGTCTTCTGGACTATATCATTTCCCAAGCTGGGTCATAGAAATGGCCACTTGACCTGCTGGCTCTGACATCAAGATGACAGAGTTATGAGTTAAACAGACCTAGGGAATTGGAGGAGTGTTTCACTCAATTAGCCCATAGTGATCCCACAGTATCTTTTCCCCATAGATAGTAGCAGGGCTCTAGTTTCTTTGGGGCATTTTGCACAGAGGAGATGCCCCAGAGCACAGCACCTGAGTGTGATCCCTACTTCCCAACCCCAGCAGGCTGTGACTGTGGGTGCTGATAAGCAGAAACATCTCAACAAGGCATGATGAAGTGGAGGGTCCTGGTTGAGGGCTGGGGTCCATTTCCCTTCTCACGTGGACTTTCCCCATTTACCTTAAATTCCACTGAGGCATGGGGCTCACCTCATCTCCTCCTGTTCACATGTACATAACTGGGCCACAGTATAATCCTGTACTCCATCCCTTTCCTCAAACACAAGTGTTTAAATGACCTGACTTTAATTTCCAAAGTATTGCAGGTGTTATATCCCTCTGCTCAGCATCCTGTTCTGGGAATAGCTGGGGAGAATGAGTGACTATAAAGGTCTCAGAACAGACTCTAGCACCACTGCTGGTAGGAAGCCGAAGGCAGCAGGCAGTCACCCTTGACTATGAGTCAATTTTTTTTTAAAGTTCCCAGGATATTAAAAAGTGAAAATTTGCCCAATCAGGGTTCCAAACATTGTGGCACATTTAGGTTGCATTGGGCAAAGAAGTGATTTTAACACTAGAAAACCCACAAAGACTTTCTGTATAATCTAATTTGGAAAAAAGGTTAAAAGTCTACATTTGGGGCCCCTTGTAAGAGTGAGATCTAAGTTAACTGGCCTGAAGACCCCTGTGATAAGCTTAGGGACTGCTAGACAGTGGGACTGAGCCCAGCTCAATTGTGAATACTTAGAAGAGGGAACAATGATAATTTAGAGGTGTGGCTGCAAGTAGCAATGTCCTGACAAATAATATCTTAAACAGGATAGTTTATAAGGCCATCCAGGGTGAGTGTGGCAGCAACAATGTCAGGAAACTGCACGTATTTTGCTGTATTTGGTGTATGGCTTTCATCCTCAAGGGCACCTCATAGTCCAAAATGGCAGCGTGGGCCTTGCTATTGTATCCCCCTTCCAAGCAGCAGGATGGAGGAAGGTGAGAGAAAATACGTACCAACTTCCTCACAAGATTTCCTAAACTTAGCACACAGTACTTCTTTATTTACCTCATTGAGCAAAACTAGTTATGTCCTGAGCTGACTGGAAGGAAAGCTAGGAAATAATATTTTAGCTGGATAGCAATGTATCCTGCTTCAAAAGCTTTACAAGTTAGTAGGAGAGAGCTGGATTTAGAGAGGCAACTAGGGGTATCTGCCACAACTAGGTATCCCCCATGTACTCCTGTCTCATGAGCTTGTGGATTAAAGTTTTCTTTAATTTTTTGTTTCTGAATTTATTGCATCAAAAGGCCCCACCATTAGATGACCAGGCACTGGCCCTACTTCATTCCAGTCTCACACTGACCTCCCCTCATTGCCTGGACATCTGGCATCCTGTGTTCGGGCTGTTTTTCACTTTGTTCTTCTCAACCATTGTCTGCTTCCGATCTGATTGCCAATGTAGAGATAGAATCTTAGTTCATAATGCCTGGTATATTAGAAATGGGATGTTACAATATGCCAACTCCATGTAGCCATTCTCTTAGGGAATTCAGCTTCCAGTTTACTTTGAGGACCTTGCCCTGGAGACCTTAGCTAGTACCAACAATTCAAGTGGGCTACTTTAGCAGAAAAAAACCACGTATTTTCTCTGCCTTGCTTGCTTTGAGGCTCCCTGTGCTCTCGATGACGTCTGTCTCAGTGATCTCTATTTATTCATGGACATAGTCCATGCTAGTGTTCCTCACCTCATCCAGTTCCAGAATTTCAGAGGCTGCCAGCTAGAGCAATGGGGTGATTCATTGTTTCATAGTACAATTGTTTTTGTGGAATATTTAGTTTTCCAGGTAAAAGTTCCCTGTATATTTTTAGTCTTTACTGATTTTAATAGAATCAGTTTAACCACAAAGCTCTTTTCATTCCAGTACGTTTAGAGAGCAGCAGGGGATGTGGTCAGGAAGAAATAAAGTCCCACACGAGAAGAGAGCACAGTCAAGGCCAGAGGAAAGGGAACTGGAATGCTGCATTCTCTTTGGAGGAAAGGGCAGGACTGAGGGCCCAAACACACAGGGCACAAATGCCGTGGAGGTGGGAGTGACTACTCTGGTGGCTAACTGCCAGGCACGGGCCTGAGTCTCAGCTGCAGAACAGCCAAGATTCTTGCTGGATCCATCATTACATCTCAGTCACCCACTTGCTCTCTGGTATGATTTATTTAATAAGAGAGAAAGAGGTGGAGTTTTAATTGTGCTTCTGGGAATTTTACAAAAACTTGAGCATGCCTAGAAGATGTTATCTGAATGTTATCTGTCAGTGTGATAGGCCAAAAAAAAATTGAGAATCATGGGATTAGAGAAGTCTAGTAATCTTTATTTGGACTTTATCGGTTTATCCTTGATCAGTTTATCCTTGATATTCTTGAACCTGAGGGGGAAATGGAGTATATTTGAAGCTGATTGAATTAGCATACTCAGTGGCTGATAATTAATGGAGGTGAATGCCTAATGGGTGTCACTAGGGTCTGTCCTTGCCTAATGAAAATATAGAAGGCATGCTAATCAAGTTTTCAGGTAATATTAAATTGGCAGTGATAGCTAATATGCTAGGTAATAGGTTAGAGAGAATCAGGATGCAAAAACATCTCAACAATTGGAAATGATGAAGTGAACTTAACAATGGAAGGGTTGTCTGGCTGGGCGTGGCTCAGTGGTTTAGCATTGACCTAGGATCCAGAAGATCATGCTTGATTCCTGGTCAGGGCACATGCCAGGGTTGTGGGCTTGATCCCCAGTGGGGGGTGTGCAGGAAGCAGACAATCAATGACTCTCTCATCATTGGTGTTTCTATCTCTTTCCCTCTCCCCTCCTCTCTCTGAAACCAATAAAGATATATATAAAAACAACAACAAAAAACACAATGTAAGGGTTAGTGAGAAATGCAATACGTCTTTGGAGTCCACACTACCAACCTCACATATACATGTTGAAGGAGACATCCTTGGGTTCACCATATTTTAACTGCCACTGATTTTTTCAACAACTGTTTTTTAAGCTCCTTTGTTCAGTGCTGGGGATTTGATGATGAACAAGAGAGACATAATTCCTTTCCTTATGGAGACAGATAAGACAAAAGAGGATGAGACCTGCAATGGTGAATAAAAACAGTATCGTAGGAAATACATAGCTTTAACATCTAGGGAATTCTCCTTGAGAAAGTGACTTTAAAACTAAAATCTGCAGGATGAATAAGAGTTGGTTTGCCAAGCAATGGGGAGAGAAAGAATGCTTAAGTAAGGGAGAACAGCATGTGTAGTGGCCTGGAGGTAAAATGACATAAACCTTGAAGGAATGGGAGGAGATTCATTAAGTCTGTGACAAAAAGGGTGGGGGAAATAATGAGAGCTGAAATTGGAGCAGAGTGAAGAGTAGGTTTGGAAGAGTTTGGATAGATGTTATTTTTGCGGGATGGGAAACCATGAAAAAATCTTAGGCAAGGAAGCAACTTAATTAGATTTTCATATTGGAAGGTCCCCAGTGGCTTCAATGTAGAGAAGGGAAGAGGCAGAAAGGAGCACAACTAAGTACCTGGTGACCTGTGAGGAGGCTGTTACAGACATTGAGGTGAGAGATATTGGTGCCTCCACTAGTGACAGTGCAGATGGGAAGAAGTGGGCAGAGCTAAAAAGTTTGCAGAAGAGAAATCGGCCTTGGTGACGATTTGAATGTGGGGACAAGAGAGGATTTAGGAGTGACTTTTAGGCTTCTGTCTTGGAACAACTGAGTGGACAGTGAAACCATTTTCTGATTTGGGAAATAGCAGGAGGGGAGCATATTTGGGAGAGAAAGTGATGTATTCACTTTTGGACATGTGGAGTTTGAGGCCAGCAGGCATTGTCAAAGTGGTAATGTACAGCAGGCAGTGGGACATAAATCTAGAACCCAAGAAAGAGATTTGCTCTAAAGATACAGATTTGGGAACAAACTGAATGAGCCAAACGCAATAGTGAATTCAGTCTTTGCCCATATTTATAAGAGTAAGGAGCCTAGAGTAAAGGAGGCGTAGTCCTGGCTCTGGAGTACGAGATGGCACAGGGGCTGAGAGCGCGGGCTCTCATCAGTCCTGACTCCGCTCTGAACAGGCTGTGTGAGCCTGAGGATGGTGATTATGGCTCTGAGTTTCAGTTTCTTCATTATAAATTGGGAATTATAAAGCCAGTTACTATGTGGTGATTTTTAAGAATGGGATAAGGTGATGACTGTAAAATGGATAATAGTGCCTGGCATATGGTAAGTGCTCAAGAAATAATAAGTATTGTTGTCATCATTGTTGTTGCTGTTGTGTTTTACTCACTGAGAGAAATCGCTTTAAAAGGGACAGGCCTACAGTGCCCCTTACTCAGCTGAGACTCTGAAACGTGGAAGTTTGTCACAGGAGAAATGGTTAATGAGCCTGGGGCTGGTGAGCCTGAGATACAGGAGGTTTGAAACAGCACTTTCCAAATACATAAAAGATTTCCAGAAGAAAAAGAAGAATTTCCAGTGGGACCCCAGAGGATGGAAATAAGATGCACTGTCAGGAGTTTCAGGGAGACTGACTGCAGTTCAATATGATGGGAACCTCCCCATAGCCAAAGCTCTCTAAAGATATTATCTTTATATATATATGTATATATTGGAAGGGTCATACCTGTTGTTGGAGTTGGAGCCGGATGTAGCCTTGTTGACTATAGAGTGATTGCCTAGTTTAAATTGGGTTTTTATTTAGGGCCTGGTGTCCTCAGCAAGTTCATTAAAATTTATTACAACATTCATTCTCACACTTGTTCTCTAACCATAAAAGAGATTGTTTTCTTTACTGAGTAGGGCAGGAGCTGAGATTTTTTAGATAAAAACACCTCCCTCACGTGGGCCTGCATTCTACAACTGCCCAGCCTTCGTGTCCCAAATGCATCCAGCACGGTGTCATGGGCAAAGGGCGCAGAACCGCCCGCCTCCCCTCAGTGCAGCTGTGAGGTTTTGTTTTTCACTGACCCCTCTTGCCCTCTGGATGCATCATTATCCTTTCCCAGCTGAGCAGTCTCCTCCCTCCCTGCCCTCCCTCTGGGGCACAGCTTCAGGGAAGGCACAATGATGTGTAATAAGTTAGGGAAGGTCAAGACTTTAAATCTCACCACCCTAGGTTTATTTTCTGATAGTAAAATGGAAAGAAAATAGAGTGAAACCTCCATGATTTATGGGCTCCCGTCCCTTCTCAGGTTTTCTGGTCGCATCTTTGTGCTATGCTTGACATTTTTGATATAAGGTATTAATATCTGGAAAGAAGAGCTGCTGGTGCTAATTATTCAGACCTGCTCTGACAGTGAACTGGTGAGCAACTCTCGTAAGTCAGATCTCATCTATTCATTAAGTCTTTAACTTAAAATAGGTGGGAATTCTGAGACACTGTGAGCTTGCACTGTATAGATTTCACAGAAAGTCTACAAGATATATTAGTAAATCAACCATGATAGAATTGCTGAAAAGCAAGCCAATAACTATCTGATATATGGCATCCCCAGGAAACTCTTTGACTTGAGAAATGTGCCAGGGATACTAAAATGATACAAGGGAGAGAAAATGGAAAGGATAGGACTAACTTTTCTTAATTAAGAAAGGAAAATGTTTGCCTCCTCTCCTAATTCTTCAGGTTGTCAGATGTGCCTTATTTCTAGTAGCTATTTGTAAAATTAATCATCTTAACAGTATCAGACAGACTGGGTTTTTACACTTGATAAATATTTGATGTTGAACCTTTGAAATATGCAGTGATGTGATTTTTTTATCTCTCAGAAGTTACTCCCCAGAAGCCAGTGTTAATTTGCAGATGCTAACACATGACAAATGGTTTTATCTTAAAAGATTAATACACATTAAATCAACATAGGACTAAGAACTCATGACTGTATAGACTTTGTCATGAAAGAATCTAGTCTTTGTGATTCTGACAGCTGTGTTGGCAGTCGTCTTCTTATGAGCGTTGGCTCGTTAATTGGTCAGGCAGCCTGGTAGACCTACTTATTGCCTATCCAATAGTCAGTCCTGCCTGCTAAATCACTGTTAGAGAACACAGATTTTGTTCAGGAAGCCACATACTCAGCTCTGGGTGATGAAATGGGATTGGTCTAAGCCAGTTATGGTGAACTACACCTTTTTGTGTGAGGGGTTTAGGTGTGAGGAGATGATCTAATTCTGGCCAATAAAATGTAAGAGTAATGGGGGCTGAATGGGATGGAAGGGGAAGAAATCGTAGTTTCTAGAAACAAAATAAAAGGAGAGCCCAGTTGGGTGTGGCTCAGCGGTTGAGCGCCGACCTAGAATCCAGGAGATCGAGGTTTGATACCCAGTCAGGAGTGTGCAGGAGACAGCCAATCAAGGACAACTCTCTCATCATTGATATTTCTATCTCTCTCTCCCCCTCTCCCTTCTTCTCTCTGAAATCAATAAATATACATTTAAAAATAAATAAATAAATAAATAAATAAATAAATAAACAAATAAACAAAAACAAAGGAGATCATTATGTGACAGATAGTGCTTTGTGTCTCTGCCAATTTCTGTGCTGATTTTGGATGGAGTTGTGAGAAAGCTGATGGCTGGAGCTCAGCAGCCATGTTGGGATCATGAGTGGAGAGCATAGTCACTAGTGCTTTGGGTAGCAGAACAGAAAAATGGAAAGAGCTGGGGTTCTTTTGTTATTATCAAGCCACCAAATCACTCTGCCTGCCTCTGGATCTCTTTTTAAACAAATAACAAGAGTCATGGATTAAGCCATTGTTAGTCAAGTTTTCTGTATATTGCTACCAGAAGTGTTCCTAACAATAATAGTCAGTTAAGTTACAGGCCTGGGAATTGTTCTCTCTATTTTTTTTTTTTTAATTCATGAAGCCTTACTTGTATGTAGTAAAACAAAGTGTTGAACAATATATAAAGGTATTAAATAAAAAATGAACGTTTATTATCCCATATCCTAGTACCCTCCTAAAGAAAACCACTTTTAATTGCTTCTGATTTTAGTGTTCGATGGTTATGACTATAATTTAAAGTAATTTTCCTCTTCTTCTATTTCAAACATATTATTTAGATAGTTATATTGCCTCCCTACTCGGAAAGATGAGAAATATATCTTCAGCTTTGATTCCCTCCCGATAGTCATTATATTTCCTCTATCATTACATTTATAGTTTTAAATAAATAAATTTCACCTTTTATATTTTTACTATATAAATATTATCAAGTGCAGAATCAAGTGAATTGGTTTAATCCCTAGAAAAGAGAATGCTATCCTATATATCAGCAAACTGTTCAAGGGAGCATGTTCTGGGCATTGGATTCTCTTTCTTCACACTCAGATTCTTCAAAATCATGCCACACTTTAGTTGTTCATATTTGTTCATTGGTTTCTTGAACAACTGAATTTTGTGTTTTTTCATCCTAAATTGCTAATTGCCATACTTTTTTCTTGTGGAGAGTGAAAACACAAATGTTTTCATTATATAATTAAGATAACTTCTTAATTATACTATTTGTTGAATGGAAAGTACTTTCTTAGAAGATATTCTCTTAGGTGTCTGACTTCCTACTTTAATTTGGTCAATAAAATATTCCTGCAGAACTATGAAAAGACATTGTTCATTGTCATCTAGCAGTATTGCAGGTGAGAAATTTGATGCCAACTTATTTCAATTTTTCTCTAAATAACTTTTCCTTGATGCTTTTTAATCCCCACCCTCCCTTTCTTTGGTGTTCAATTCCACAAGAATGGATCTGGGAATGAGCACCTATATATATACTCTGTTCAATATTCAATCTTAAATCTTATGTTTTGTTTTTGTTTTTAATTCTGGGACATTTTGTTCTATTTTTAAAAATTTAAATCTAATTCACTTACCATAAAATTCTCCCTTTTAAAGCAAACAATTATTTTTATTTTGTACATGCACAAAGTTGTACAACCATAACTACTGTCTAGTTTTAGAACATTTATATCATCCTCAAAAGAAGCCCTGTAACCATTATTAGTCACGCCCCATTTCCCTCTTCCCCCAGCCCCTGGAAACCACTGGCCTACTTCCTGTCTCTATGGCTTTGTCTCTTCTGGATGTTTAACATAAATGGAATCATCCAATGTATGGCCTTTTGTGTCTGGTTTCTTTCCCTGGGCATGATGCTTTTAAGATTCATCTATGCTGCAACATATATCATTAGTACTTCATCATTTTTTATGGCTGGATAACATTTCATTTATGTATAAACCACATTTTGTTCATCCATTCATCAACTACTATTTCTTTAATTATTTTCTCCCATGCATTTTTTTTCAGTTCTCTCCTGGCAGTTTTGTTAGCTGTTTGTAGGACTTCTTAAATGATCCTCTATGATTTTAAACTTTCTTTCATATTTTTTCTTTTTTGTTCAACATTTGAGTAGATTTTATTTTTCAGCCCTTCTATTATATGTAAAAAATTTTTAGTAACTATATTTTTAATTTCCAAAAACCCTTTCTTGATTTCTGGTGGTTCTTTTTGTTTGTTTATTTGTCTGTTTGTTTGTTTTTATTGCTGTTGTTGTTGTTGTTATATACACTATGTAAATTAAATAAAATAAGTTCCCTCAATATGTCTAGTCTTGGTATATACTTGGTTTACATATAACTTGCCTTCCCTTCTGCTTCTAAATTCTTCAGTCTATCTTAATGCCTTTGCTAAGATGGGGCCAGTCTTTCCACTCGTTACTTCTCTGTGCTGTTGGACAAGTGGACAACTCTCCATTGCTGCAGACCCAGTCAGATGTAACAACTTTAGCCTGCTTTTCTTTCATGGTTTGCACTTTTTTTTTTTTTTAAAGTTCAGGTTCATTGGGGCATAATTTATACTCAGTAAAATTCATTCTTTAAAGAGTTTGAGAGTTTTGATAAGTGTGCACAGCCATGTTCCTACCACCATCATCAGGATAAAGAATAGTTTCATCAACTCCCAAAGTTCCCATGAGTCCCTTCTCAAATCTCTCATCTTGGCTGTGTTTTTCTTTAAGTGTTAGTGATCAGTCCTGTAGATTTCCATCATAGCTTTCCCCTGCTGCTGTGTGGGTCTTTTTCTGTTACAACCGTCTCTACTGACCATCAGAGCTCATGGGTCTGACTGTGAACTCTGTGGGTAAAACATGCTGACAGGAAGGTTTCCCTGTAGGGCATGTGGGTGTGGGGTAGGAAGGCAGTAGTTCTGCAGCTCAAATTCCATAATCTCTAATTGCTTAAATTCAAGGGACAAGAATGGGGTGGGAGGAGTCACCTGGGACAGATATTTCATAAACAGTCCTTTACTTAATTACACTAATTACTGCTTTGCATCCTATTTCTCGTTTCTTGTCATCTACACATTTAGGGTCTCCTAGGACTCTGCCATGTAGAATGGCTCCCACCTCTGCTGCAGCTGTCTTCCAAATGTGTTCTGGGTCTCAGTTTTCTTTACTCTGGTTTATCCAGTAATATGGTCCCATCCATTTTCTTGTTGCCAATAAATCTACCAAAATATATTTCTCAGTGTATTCTTTTTCCAGGTCACAATGGTGTCATGACCTTCATCACGTTGTATTTCTTTACTGTAAATGCCACGTGATTTTTACAAGGGAGTGGAAGTGAACACTGGTGCTCTGTGTGCCTTCTTTCTTTTTTAAATTAATTAATTGATTTATTTTTTATTTTTTATTAAAGTTTACATTCAATATTCAGTACTAGTTTCAAAAGTACATCATAGTGGTTAGATAATCATGTACTTTACAGAGTAGTTCCCCCCAATATTTCAAGTGCCCACCTGGCCCCATATATACTTATTATGATATTGACTATATTGCTTATGCTGTAATTTTTGATGCATCATCTTGAGGTGTAAGTTTTCAAGGGAGTAATTCATAAGAATCTATGGTAAATCTAAGAGGTCAGCAAGTGGTAGAATTATTTGGATGTATTCTCAGATGAAACATTTCTTCAGGGAAAAGAAGAAATGTGATCTCTACCTGTGAACCAGCTTCATGACTCACTGTTAGCATGTACTTTGACTGTTGCATTCAAGTTGCTTATTTATTCTAGACTACAAACTTGTAAACTCTCATACGTAGTTTCAGGAAGTGTCCCAAAGACACAGGTGTTGACATCTTAGAAAATTATAGTTTAGTTTTTAACTATCCTGTAAATATGGGCTTACAGTAGGTTACTTCATCAACACACAAATTTTTGACATAGATAGAAGCTATGAATTTATTTTTACTAATGTACAACTTGAAACAGGGCAGCTTGACCTGGGTCATAGAGAAGTTCAAAAGAGAGTCAAACATTGTATTAAAATCTACTAGAACAGGTATAAAAATACAGAATATGCAAAGCCTCACTTTGACCTTCACTAATTTTTTGAAAGAAATGCTTTAGAAAAGGAAAATCAATTTAAAAACCAGAACTAAAACACCCCTTTCTCATTCTAAACCATAGACTACTGCTAAGATATCTTTTTTTTTTTTTTTTTTTTAACCCTCACCTGAGGGTATTTTTTCCATTGCTTTTCAGAGAGAGAGGGAGAGAGAGAGAAAGAGAGAAACATCAATGTGAGAGACACACATATCTTTCACGTTTGGTCCTTCCTTTCTCTTCCTTAAAATTGTCTGGATGAGGAGGGGAAAGCTATTAAAATGTTCTCTCTTTGAGTTGCAAAGAAAAAAGCTTTCTCTAGTCGATGGATTGCAGTCTCCTCACTGTGAGCTCTTGCAGTTATATTCTGGCAATGAGGATTGTCCATTCATTCCATGAGGAGGGAGAGGAAGAGAGTGAGGCCGTCTCAGCTTTCAAACTTCTCCTGGGAGATTAGTGCCCAGCACATCTTGTAGTGGGGCAAAGTGTTGAAGCCCTCACATTTGATCACCTTTTCTTTCTCTGGGCCTTAGCAGGGACCTCTTTCCTTGCCCTTCCCGCAGGGCATCTAGACATACTAAAGGGTCACAGTAGGAGTCTAATATATTTGAGATGGTAAGAAATCATCACCTTGCTAAGCCCCATCAGAGATGCTGTCCTCCAGGATAAGCTTGCTCCTGATACATGATTTTATGCAGGTCAATGATGTTTTGGGGAAAGTTCTCTCCCTAGCAGTGAAATCTAGCCCAACTCCATCATAAAGGTCAGCCTGATTGGAACAGGAGGCTCAACCTTCATATGGGCTCAGTTTTCCCGCCTGTAAGGAGGGAATCATAATACGTGCCCTCCTTACATGAAGTAGCAGATATACCAGGCTCTTTGTGCCTGGGTTTTGGAAAGCACAAACCTCTCCAAATGTAAGACTATGTTACTGTGGCTTCTCTGTCCCCTGCTCTAGTTCCCCGCCTGGCCCTGCCCACAAGAACTAGCTGCTCCTGTTTTTTCTGTGACCTGTGGTGGCACCTTGGGCACTCATGCACTTGGTTCTTTCAGTTTATGTCAGTAGTCACACCCTCCCAGCCTGTGGGGCTGGGCAGCCTTCCAGCAGCCACCCTTCCTGGAATTCGGCTCTGCCCCACGGTCTGCCTTACCGTCCCACCAAGACCTTGTAAGAGTCAGGGTCATAGGGCCTCAAGAGCCAGCACTGAGCTGGAGAGGAAGAAAGCCTGGGAGGCCTGTCAGTACAGTCAGGGAGGTGCTGGGTGAGTTTGCATGTGAGATACAAGGGTGAGGCTGAGATGAGCACACACTGGAAGAATTTGAAGAACTGGGTGTAGGGAGAGGATGCAGAACAGGCTGAGGACAGGTGAAGCAAGTGTTCAGTGGGTGTGAGCGCAGCTAGTGCTGTGTGAGTGAGGAGGAAGCCAGGAGACCAGGATACGCTATCTGTGAACTTCACCTTGCTGTTTATTTTCAAGTCACTTCCCCCTCTGCTCCTTTGGTGTGTATGCATATTTCCCACCATTGTGTCTCTTCCTCTCTGCCCATAGCTGGAAGGGGGATGGGAGGAAATGCAGGACGCTACTGGAGGGTAGCGAGAGAATTGCACTGCCCTCTAGCCGCCATAGTAGAAACCACAGGGTTAACCTGGGTTACTGTCCTGGCAGCAAGAAACCTTTAAAACAAAAACAAAACAAAACAAAACAAAACAACATGTCTTTTTGCCTGATGCTTGGGGAACTCTATTATTTGGGTATTTTTCCCCCAAAGGAAAAATGAGGGAATGCAGTAAATAAAAAAGCGAGGCATAGATAAAAAAACCAAAGGTGATCATTCATCAGTGAATTTTTATGGTGGTGAAAATTTTAGTTTTGGGTAACTAAAAACTTGTGCGCAGCAGATGAGACCATCAAATCCCTTCTGGCAGTATGCCCATGTCGTTCTCCCACTTTCAGGCAATATGGTCATCGGCAGCAAAAAGACACATCGGTGGGGTCTTAGGGCATGAGTTTCCTCTTAGCAGCCCGAATGAAGCATTCCACCCTATTTTCCTCTCACACCCAGTCTTGAAGCCCCATTTGCTGCAGGGAAGGTTGGAGCTAGAAGGCAGAGAAAGGTAAGTGAAAATTAAGCTGGAATGTTGAACCCCTAAGTATTGATAACTTGTAGTCCGCAGACTTGAAACTGACCTCGTTGCCCTCCCCCTTCAGTGCTCAATTTCCAGATGCGAAGGTAGAGAGGGGCAGGGCTGAGTGACTATCACAGGGAGGGACAGAGGTGAAATTCTGTCCGGCGAATTCCTGATCTTAACATTAGTTCATCCTCAGAAAAAAGATAAATCACTGAGTTAAGAGATTTATAAAATGAAGAGAATGAAAAAGAGAAGGAACAAGTGTTGAGTCTTACAGGAAAGGAGAATTTGTAATTAACTGAGCACTATTATATTCCAGGTGTCTTACATGATTATATTACTTATCCCTTCCAGCAACCCAATGAAGCAAGTCAGTTTTATGATCCCATTTTCCGGATGAGAAGACCGAGGCAGAGAGAGTCTATTTGCCAGAGTCACCTGGCTTTGTGGAAGGTTTAAGGAGCTCTCAATCTGTTGTTCCAAAGTTTGTGTTATTTTCCTAAAGGGAAGCAAGAAAAAAAATAGTATATCCTAATTACCCAATAGAACTAAGATATTTTAATGTTGAAGAAGTATCTGAGGCTGTCTATTATATCTCTTTCAATAGCTTCATTTCAAAGGCGAAGAGACCAAATTGCCCAAGGCCAGCCCAGGCAGGCTTGGAATGCTTTCCCACCATGTACTCAAGTCTTCTAGTCAAAAACCCAGGGGCCGTCTTGGTGACTCTCCCTCACCTCACACATGGGATACACCTTTAAGTTCCTCAAGGTCCAACTCTAAAGTATTGAGTTCTTTCTCTTCTCTCTCCTGAACTTATGAGTAGTCTCTTAATTAGTATTTCTAATTCCACTTCCCACCCATAGAGGTCACTATTAGCCATAGTGATCTTTAAAAAATAGAGTCAGTCACTCCTCTGCTTACTTCCCATACTCTTAGGTTAAAATTTAAACTCCTCACTGTGGCTGCTAGACCTTCCATGAGCTAATCCTTTCCTACTGCCCTCACATAGGGTCCTGCTGCATCCTGCTGGCCCTCTCTTGCCACACTGGCCTCCATTCTGTGCCTTGGACACGTTAAACTTTCTCATGTCAGAATGAGATGCCGAAATGCTCTTCCTTGGAATCTAGGCTAGCACCTTCCCATTTGTTAAGTTTCTGCTTAAACATCAGAAAAACCTCCCCTGACAGCCTTATTCCAAGTATCCCCCCCAAGTTACTGTCTATCTCAATACCCCATTTCTTTCTTTTATAGCATTTATCACTATCCATAATTTTCTTAATTATCTGTGTCCTTGTTTATTGTTTTTCTCCGTTAGAATGTAAACGTTTTGAAGGCAGAGACTTTACTATCTTGCTCATCACTGTTTTCCAAGACTTAGGCCAATGCCTGACATACCGAAAATGCTTAAAAATATTAGTTAAATCAATAAATGATCAAATAAGTTTAGGCTTTTGATTCCAGGCCAATGTTCTTTCCTTTACTAGCTCACTAAGATATAAGATTTCTGACGTACTTGGGAGATTGAAAGCAGAAAGTTTGCCTCCAAATGACTAGTAGAGTCAGGAGAATGGAGAATTGAAAAGAAGAGAGCCTGAACTCAGGATGGGTATGGAAAGGGAGATTAGAAATTGAGTCTTGACTGTGGTCTGTGCCAAGATCTCCGGTGACTATTTCTTGATTTACCCACAAACACTTGAGATGGAGTCTTAAAACATGTAACAACAAATTCCAAAACAGCAGTGACAGCAGGAAAGAATGAAAGGCAAAGGAAGCAAACCCTGGGAAGAGAGTCATTTTTGTACAATAGTTACTTTGTCTCAGTATTTTTTATGGATTTCAAATAAGAAATAATATTTTTATTTGCACATTTGCCTTGAAAATAAAAAGGATCTTATGTATTTTCAAAATGGAAATAATTAAAGCACACTTTTAAGTTTTTCTTGCTATTTTATATTTTTAGTGAGTGCCATGCGGCCCCCTCCCCCAGTTCTAGGTGGGATATTCTGAAGCATCAGGGAGCTTGCTCCCCAACAAAATTACCTTCTCCATTTTGCTTAAATTTCCTATAGGTAGCTGAATGCAGCTTTAAAATGCTAAGGATTAATATCAACAAATATGGAGACTTTATTATGTTCAAACCTGTGAGCCTTGACTATATATAATACACAGAACCTCAAGGAGCTTGAGGACAGGCCCCATGTTGTTTATTTTAGTGTTCCAGGGGCTAGGACACAGTAGGGCCTCACTATATATATACTTGGGAAACAGCCACTGTTCTCAGAGTGCATAGTCGATATTCAATAAAATTTTTAAAAGTATATGTAGTGGAGGAGCAGACAGAAGATTGTAGCACAAAATAGAATAAGATACATATCCCAACAGAAGTGCACGCCAGTAACTTAGGAGGAAATTATTACCTATAATTTCAGGATCAGGAAGGGTTTTGTGAAGGGAAAAGTGTTGGAGGAAAGAAAAAATGGGCACTCATTTATTGAATGAGTGAATGCATTTTGCCAAAGGGCAGAAAATGCCAAGCAAAAGGAGAGGCAGGAAAGCATAGTGAGTGGAGCACCGAATTCATGCAGGAGAAGAAAAGTCAGTGTCTGAAGCACCGGTTGAGGAAAATGTGTCGTTGAGGCTCAAAGTCTGGTAGAAGGAATTGGTGCTGGCAGTGAGAATAACTCTTGAGTCACAAACTGGAATGTATAAAATGTTCCTCTGAGGCTTCATCCTACCTTTCTGAAAGTAACTTGAGCCTGTCATTTGGGAGTTCTCTCTATGGCTCTCAGAATCTCAGGGACTTTTATCGTTCCTTGACAAACAGAGAAATTTGCCCCTAATTTTTGGCTCATCATGGTAGTATGTGAAAGCTGTCACGGACCCTTGAATGGCAGTGGCTCTGCTTCTGTGCTCTTGTTGGGCTGCATGAGTCTTTCTTCACACGGGAGCCCTGTTGCCCAGGGCAGCCTCCTTAGGTTCACCACACAGTCACAGACTTTGGAGGTGCTATCTTTTCCCCGCAAGTAAGGCATGGGTCCCTGCAGTTTGTGGAAGCCACCATGCCTTCCTCGTATAGGGCAATCTGTTCTCTCCCTTGCTACGTCAGCTTCTGCCTCCCTCCTCTAGCATAATCTACTTCAGGAACTCAAGTTCTTGAAGACCAAACCAAAGAGCAGGCAGGAATAGTAGGGAGTTTCCTTTCAAGCTTCTACCACCAGAGTCCCTGAAGTAAGGCAGCAATTAACTTGGCTACTTGCTTGGAATAGGGGAATTGAACACTAGCAATAAAAAGCACAGATTAATAGTTCAATAAATTATGCTACATATACTTGATTGGATAGACAATGAGCCACTGGAGGTTAGTAATTAATGGTATCCTTATTTATTGTTCACTTTTCTTTTTCTATGAAGTTACGGATGGAGAGGAAAATGTAAAGCGAAATGGAAACCGTGGTGGAGGATGCTAGAGTTTGGAGATTTGGTGGGCACAGTTTTGTAGGGAGCCCATTTATCATGGCCAGCTAATTCCTGGCCGTTCACCTCCTTTCCCCCCTCACTTTGTTCAATCAAGGGCTGAAGCAGGTGACTAGTCACAGGGTTGAGAAGCTTCCTGTTGCATTAAGGTGGGACGCAACTCTTCAATTTTTTCCTGGACATTTTACTAACTTGGAAGGTTATCTAAGGGGAGATTTAACCTAAGGTGGTTTTCAAATCAGTCTTCTGATTTGGTGGACATTGCACTAGGCCTCAAATAACAGAAACCCAGAAAACAGTGACTTAAAAAATTAGATGTTTTATTACTCTTACTTACATCTGGAAGTAGGAGGTCTAGGGCTGATACTGGAGCCCCATGAAGCCCCCAGGACCCTCCTACATTTTCATTCAGGAACCCTTACCGTGTTCTTTGGGCCTCGTAGTCACAGTACGGTCGATCCGCCGCTAACATGATCCCAGGCAGGAAGAAGGGAAAGGACAAAGGATCCAGTCAGCTGGGTCTTTTCAAGAGTTTTCCTAGAAGTTCTTCTGACTTTCACCTATATTTTATTAGCTTGAACTGCATCTTGTGGCCATTAAAGGTGCAAAGGAGTCTGGGAAATGCAGTTTTCTACCGGGCACATTGCTACCCTGAGAAAAATTAAGTTTTGTTAAAAAAGAAGGGGGAATGGACATTGAGTAGGTAACTAGCAGTGACTGCTATATTTCACATCATTTTGCTTTTTTATTCAAGTTAATATACTTTCTGGGAGAGCAAACAAAGTTTTACAAACATAAGTAAATGTTCTGCAAACTGCTCTCCTCTGTGCATATAAGTGATATTTGCATTGGTATTTATATCATACATCTTACAATTTACTTCCATTAGCACAGATCACCCTGAATGGATTGTATTTGTGGATGCATATGTATAGTTATTTATGTAGCCGCCTCCAATGGCAAGTTCTTTATGAAGCATCTTTTAGGGCTTTCCTCTTCTCTCACTTTCAACTTCTCTATGTGGACCATCTCATCTACATAAACACTTCAGCAACCACTTATTTCCAGCTCCCAAATCTTTATATCTAAGTCAGTCCTCACTCATGACTGCGCAGTCTGATATACCTAACTTCATTCAGGATAAAGACTTGGTCTCAAGGGCTCCAAAATTTCAACGTGCCCAAGGGAACTTACTGTCTTTCCCCACCAAACTTTTACCTCTTCTGTGTTGATCACCTCAGTGAGTGTACATGCCCAGGCCATAAACCTGGGAGTCGTTCCTAAGCCCGCCCCCACATTCCTTCTTTCCCCCAACCATTTGATGTTATAATTTTGTCCGGATAGTACACAGAATAGTCTCATAATTGTCCTCTTCTCTCTAACCCATTGCCACCTCGTGTTCACCTCATTTGGACCAGCTGTTTTTAGTGTTCTTGTTGCCACAATAAATATCTGTGAGATTTCTTCAATAGCTCTGTATGTAATCCAGGATATGTAGCTTTCTGTGATACTTTTCAAATCACTGAGATTTCATTTAGATGACATTTAAAAAATATGAGTGATTGTGGATCACCTGCATGGCTGCCTTAAATTAGAACTGAGTGCTAACAATTGATTTTAGTGCCTGCAAGTCCAATGCGTTTTTATTGTACCAGTGGCATTACCATGTATAACTAACAATAGGCTACACACACAAAAAGGCAAAGGAACTTTGTACCCCAAAATGAGGCATTTGGGGCAAATAACGTTCAATGAAGTCACTGTCTTTTGTTATATTAACAAAGGTTTTTACCCTAATTTAAATAAGTAAAAGCATGGCCCAAGTGGTATAAATTGCTGAATTCAAAAGAACCTGTACTGGGATAGTCAGTCTGATGTTAGCAGTAGAAATATGTTTCCATACAAATGATATCATCTGTCCTATTAAATTAATACTATTAATTGAATGTTATTATTTTTGTTAGTTTAAATTTAATATGTAAATTTTTATGGTTGCCTAAGAGCTATAATCATAAGGTGCTTATACCTAGCTTTAGGTTTGTACAAATCTAAATAGCAATGTACTAAAAATATCCATGTGGCACTTCAGGTCCACGACGACTTTTTCTTTTTTTTAAAATATATTTTTATTGATTTCAGAAAGAAGAATGGCAAGGGAGAGAGAGATAGAAACATCAATGATGAGAGAGACTCATTGATCCGCTGCCTCCTGCATGTCCCCTACTGGGGATTGAGCCCGAAACCTGGGCATGTGCCCTGACTGGGAATCTAACCGCAGTCTCCTGGATTGTAGGTTGATGCTCAACCGCTGAGCCACGCTAGCCAGACACAGCTTTTTCTTTTAAAGAAGGTGCATATATCACTTAGTGGGCTAGAGCAGGGTCAGCAAATGTTTTATATAAAGGACTGCATAGTAAATATTTTAGGCTTTGGTAGCTATACAGTCTCTGTTGAAACTACTTAACTTGGATGTTGTACGTGAAAGCAGCCATAGGTAATATGTAAGCAAATGAATGTGGCTGTGTCACATAAAACTTTGTTTACAAAACCAGGCAGTGGGCCGATTTGGACTTCACGTATAGTTTGCTGGCTCCTGGCCTAGAGATTATAATCCCAGTTCTTTGGCTTGACATACAGTCTGTTCACCTCTCTAGACTCATCTCCTACCCACTTTTCTGAATATTCCTGTACTCTAGCCATACAGACCTCCTGCTTGCATTTTTCAAGCATGTCACATTCTCTCATGATTTCATATCATTGCAAAAGCCCCCTGGGCCTTTGTTCCCTACCTTCCTTTTTATTTTTTTTTAAAGAATCTTAGAGAGGAAAGGGGGGTGGTGGACATCGATGTGAGAGTGACACATTGAGATCTGCTGCCTCCTGCACACCCCCCACCTGGGATGGAGCCTGCAACCCAAGCATGTGCTCTGACCGGAATCGAACCTACAACTTTCTGTGCACAGGATGACGCCCAACCAACTGAGCAAGATTGACCAGGGCTCATTCTCCATCTTCTTAAACAGACTAGCTCCTGCTCACCCTTGAAGATAAAACTTAATAATCACGTCCTCTCAGAAGCTCCCTCTGGCCCCTTGTGGCTGAATTAATGCTTCTGTCTCTCCCTCTGTGCTTCCTCATATTCGCTCTGTGCTACCATAACCCTCTCGGGAAACTTGTCTGTATTGCAGGGTGTGCTGCTCTACCCTTGTTATGATTACCTCCTACTCCCAAATTTAGAGAGAATTTGATGTAAAGAACAGGAGGAAACAAGAAAAAGTGTGAGTTTCATATTGACTTTGTACTTACCCAAAGAAACGAGAAAGAAATCCTAGAAATGCCTGAATTCTCCTTAAATTGGGAAACTTAAGTATTCCTCCATCTGTGGAAACAGGGGCTTGTGAGTGAAGCCAATTTTGAAGAACTAAAGGGAGTTTTAAGTTTGTACATTTGAGTTTTGTGACTGTAAAATCTGTGCCTGTGATAGAAGTTATTTAACTTTGATAAATGAAAGGAATCAGTCGAAAAATAAAAGACAGAGAAGAAAACATGTTGTTGTATGTTTGGGGTATGTGTAGGTAGTCTAAGTTGGAGATGTAATAATTGAAGTCTGGATTTTGGGGCACGAGGACGCCCAGAGCAGGCTGTTTAGGAAAGAAGGCCAAGAGTGGTGGAAAGGGTGAGGGTTGGGCAGTAACCTTGAGCTGCGGGCAGGGCGATTTGGGGACTGAGACCAGCGGTATTGGACTTTCCCTCTCCCCCTGCCTCTTTGCTGCCCCCTCTCTCCCCTGCTTCTTCCTGCCTTGTGGACTATTTCAATTTTCTCTACATGTTTCCACCCTGCCTTGTCTTCTCCTGAACTAACTGTAACATGGTACCAAAGTAAATATGTTATTATTTATTTAAATTTTCTTATTTTATTCCTGTTCTAAAGTTTTGATTAGGTCTTTTGATCCTCTCTTAAACAAAATTATAACACTTCAAGCTGCTTTTAACTTTTAGAAACTAAAGTAGTTTTCTCAACTACTTGCAAGAAAAAAATAATTCCACTATGGCTACACATTTTAGGAAAAACAAATCATAAAAGTACAAAATTAAGGATTACTTTTTGTTCTTTTGATAACATAATCATTCACTTAAGGGAAAAAAAGAGCATACTAAAAAATGAATAATTTTATTAAGCCATGAATGAGTAAGTGGACATCCTATAGGGAAAAAAGTTCTTGTTCCATAAAAGGATTGTGGGATAAAATCAAGGAGAACTACTAAGGCTACCATGACCACCACCACCACATATACAAATATAAGACGGTGGGTGAAGATACTGCGGCTGAGTTTCCTAGTCACAAAAATGTCTTTGAAATTTTAAAACCAAGTTGCAAATGTAAGGTTTAAGGAGTGAACCTAAGATTAGACTAGATTCTTGACTAGGTCTCTTAGCAGGACCTTTTTCTATTTGTGATTTAGATTTTTTTGTGGGAGTATCAATATCATACATATACCAGACGCAGGTAATATATTTATCACTAATGAACAGGAGGGAAATGATATTGGACATATTTCATTGTTAAGATTTTGGTTTATTATTTGGGAAATGTTAACATTTGTCGTCTGATTGTTAAAATCAAACTCTTCTGCCTGAAGTAGTTCTCATTAGATAATGATGTTAGCGATTTTATGCAAACATGTTGACATTTTACCATATTTTCAATAAAGCTCTAAGGTCTTCCTTTAACCAACACATGGAGCTTAGTGGTCCTTAACTAGAAACACCATCATCATCACACCATTGACAGCTTGTGTGTTAGATATTGCATGTGTAGCAACTCAATGCTCACACCAACCATGTAAGATGAGCTCTATGATTACCCATATTTCAGATGTAGAAGCAGATACGGAAAGGGTAAGTAACTTGCCCAAATTCACATGGGTGCTGAGCATCAGGGCCAAGGTGACACCCTGCACAGCCTGCCTCCTGAGGCCTTGTGCTTCGCCTCCATGCTTTACTTCTTCTCAGGATTCTAATTCCCAAGTCTTCTGATTTTCTCTAATCACCGCAGGATATTCCTCTTGCGTCTGTGTCTATTTATGATCTATATCTACCATTTATGAATAAAACTGATAAAGCTTTTTCTGTATGAATGACCTGTGTTAATGTTTCTTTGCATTAAGATGGCTCATGGGGAAATAGAAATTATATTTGCAGTCCTTGCCTGGTTTCCTCAATAATGGATTGTGTCTGCAGGATATGAATTCAACCGGTTAAAAAAGTGAAAGAATTGTTATTTATAACGGGACAACTGACATCATATGACTCCTGATGTGACACATTGAGAAGAACACATCATCGCCTATGTGATCGTACTGCCAAGATGTCTCACCTGAATATAATCATGAGGACGGACACACACACATTAAAGGACATTCTGCGAAGCAGCTAGCCTGCTCTCTTCAAAGGCATCTGTGTCATAAAAGATAAAAAGGACAAGGAGCCCTCTGAGATGGAGACTAAAGAGAGAGGACAGTGAAATGCAATGCATGGTCCTTGTTTGGATTCTGGATTGAGCGGGTGGGGGGCGGGGGCGGGGAACTGCTATAGAGGACATTGTTGGGACAGAGAGGACATTCTGAATATGGACTGTATATGAGATAATGTTAAATTTCCTGAGTGTTATAATTGTATAATGGTTGTAAAAAGCAAAGGAGAATGGCTTTGCTCGTAGGAGATAGACGATATATGAGTATGTGAATATGTCCATGTATATGTAGACACACACATACATATATACGCACACATATATGGAGAGCAAGTTGCAATGTTAGCAATTAGTGCATCTAGAAGAATGATAAATTGGAGATTATAGTACCATTCTTACAACTTTTCTAAAGGTTTGAACTGTTCATAATTTTAAAATATATATATGGGAGTGGGCAAATGAATGCAGATGCACATCAGGCAGGATCAGCCAGGAAACGGTTGAAGCTGGCTGTTGAGTACATAGAGGTTTATTATATTATTCTGTCTACTTTTTATATGTTTGAAATTTCCCCTAACACAAAGTTTTAAAAAACAGAAAGATTCAGTCCGATTTCATGGTGCTGATTCTCCATAAATGATGAGGGTAAACTGGCACGAAGATACCTTCCCTTTCTGCATCTCGCCCTCATTCCCCCTCCTGCCTAGCTCCAGCTACCATGTTCCCTTGCCTGGATCCTGACTCTATCCTCCATGAAAAACTGATTTTACCAAGCCTCACTTAAAACCCTGCAAGTTCTGACCAGTGTTTTAGGAGGACCTCACCACCCTGCACAGCCCGCCCTGCCTTACCCTCCCTCTCTTTCCCTGGTTCTGGGCTCACAGCCAGTGTAGGTCTCTGATTCGCATCCCACTCGTCTCTGCATCTGTAGAGAGGTTTGCCCCTCACTGGAGTGCTCTTTCCCCTCTTCACTCACTCAGTCTTCAAATGTCACTTCTTTATAAAATCCTTTCCTGGCCTATCTGCTTAGGGTAAAGCCCCAGTATGGACTTCTATGGTACCAGGCACATTTCTCTGGTGGTATTTATCCATCAGAATGAAAATTCTCTGTGATTAGATTAATGCTTTCCTCTCTAACTAGGTTGCAAGCTGTCTGTTTTGCTTGCCATGTGTCCATAGTAGGTGATATATATATATATATATATATATATATAGAGAGAGAGAGAGAGAGAGAGAGAGAGAGAGCGAGAGAGAGAGAGAGAGAGAGAGAGAGAGAGTTCCCAAGGCTTGTTTATTGCTGACAGTATTTATTTATTTATTTACTTACAATAAGTTTAATCTTTATTGTTGAAAGTATTACAGATGCACCCCCCCCCCCCCGTTGGCCTCTTCCACCCGGCTCCCACCCCCTCCCCAAGCCAAAATATTTTTTACTAAAAATATTTAGAATGTTTGTCTTTATAGAGTTTCACTGTACTTATCTTTAAAATGATAGGAGATTGTCTTCTTGAATTTAATTTCAGTTCTTTTCTTTTTAGTTCCTAACTGAGACTAATTTCAGTTAAGTTGATGTGATCCCCTTGGACAATATAGAAACATCATTGTCACGATGCTCCTTGAAAACTTGGTTAAGTCACTTGGCTTGTGTTTCCTTTCACAATCAATATGACTTCATGCAAAATGATGTAGCAGTTCGCATCATTTTGTCAGTCCCCATCAAGGAAATACTGTTTTCCAAAATGAAAATTATGAATCAACTCACAGGAGGATGTCATCAAATAAACAAAGAATCATTGCTTATATTACACTGCCAAGTTTTTGATACTCTTAATTCCTCTAAATGCATTTAACTTTAATGAAGAGTACTACAATCTAATAACAACATAAAATGGAATTGTTTATCTTCCAAGTCCTACATTGGGCAGATGTCTTCTCCTTAATATATTGTTTCCAATGCAAAGGTTTTTTCCCTTTTCCCTTCTTCAGGTTTGTCTCTACTCATTTCTATGTATGCGGTTTGGGAAGTGATCTATGTGTACATGTTTAATTAAATCACCCATCAGGCTATAGTTTTCACGGTTGGGAATCTCTAAGATTTGTTGTTTTAAGTTCCCAAGGCAGTGATATTTATACAACCCAATAAAACTTGGTAATTATTAGTATATTAGTCAAGGTTATTTCAGTTGCAAGTGACATAAAACCAAACTCAAACTGACTTAAGCAAAAAAGGAGAATTTACTGACACACATAACCAAGAGACCAAAGGTAGGTGCTGGTTTCAGGGGCTCAGACGACATGAATAGGGGCCTCTCCTCATCTCCTGCTTGCTTTCCTCTGTGGTAGCTTCATTCTCAGGTAGGCATTCTCCTTACAAATGGCAAAGGAATGTTCATGAAGCAACATGGTAGGTTATTCTCTGATCTAAGGTGACCTTTGGATATGTACAAATGGAGCAAGGGGCTCCAACTGGGGTTTGGAGTCTGCATGGGTGTCTGTGTAATCCATATTCGGGGGGGGGGGGGGGGGCTTAAGGAGAGGTTTTGTTATAAGGCCCAGGGAGAGGGACAAGGTGGGGAGGCATCACTTGGTGCCATGTCTCCCACATGACCCAGGGGTAGTTCTTGAGCTTCTGTGAAAAGCAGAATTATATAGAAGGTGAAATCAATGCAGCACAGTTTGGGTGCATTAGGTGTGATAGCTTTGAAATGCTTCCAGGGGACAGCGTTAGTGCGAGATAGGACAGCACCTAACAGAGAAGGAGTGATGAGCCCAAAGGCTATGGTTTCAATCCTGAACACCCTCTAGAGACTTCCAGAGCTCCTTGGGTCTCTGAGGCCGAGAGGCAGAATTATGTGGATTGCAGTAACAATAGATTAGCCCCTTGCTTTGTGGTGGGTGTTTCTAATTAGTTTTATATGGATAGATTACATGAACCCAAAATATTTCTTATATAGAAAGAAACAATGCAGAAGACATTGTCAGAGTAGAATCAGAGTAAGTGAATGTGAAGACAAATAAATAGGATATTGTGTGTTGACAAATATTTCAAGTTGATGACTCAGTAAAACATGCAATTTATGTGGAAAGCCAGTGGCATTACTATAGGATGTTTTCCACTTATTGCCTATAAGGAAGTCAGTCATGTTATTGCTGTGTATGGGCTTTCAAAGATAGAACCAGTGTTAGAAGAGCCATCCCAGACATGTTGCAAATAACTGGGCAACATTAAGAATCTTCATGTTGAGAACACTCTTCTCATGTAACTTCTCTGGTTAAAAATACTAAGATTTTTTAAAGAAGCATATATAATGGAATTGCCAGGATTTATACATTCAAGTCAGCCATGTGGTCTGCAAAAGTTAACTATATATTGTTATCTAGGTAAAAGCCTCTATTACTTTGTTTGTAGAAACTTGGATTGTAGATAAAACTGCTGTCAGCGGAATGCTCATTAAAGTGGATTTAAGATTCCAAATGAAAAGTTATTGATTTCACAAAGGATAAACACCACTAAGCCACTAAAATCATCTGAGGTTATTAAATTACCGGTTTAGTTGCTGTTATTATCTTTTCACTCTCTTGGTTGTTTATTAAGAAACCTCTGTATATCAGGTATGTTTAAAATGAAAGTGAAAGATATCAGCCAATTGTTATTTTCCACAGACATTTAGAAATTAATGATCCGCTGAAAAATGGTGATGGGTTTTGGAATCCCTTGACCCAAATTCCTGGCCCTTATAAAAAATACAGCCTACTTCATGTCTATGGGAAGGAAAGATTAGAACGAAGGTCAGATGATAAATTTTTAGCCAGCAGCATCTAGCCAAAAGAGCCTGACTTAGCCCTATCACATCTCTAATGTATATGTATGTACTGTACCATTTGGGTATTATTATAAAATTTTTTATCTGTCCTTGGAGGCAAAATCGAGTTATATATTAAATGGCTAGTTTCTTTGTTTTCTGCTTAGGTATGCATGTAATGTGGTAGCATAATATATATTCCACACTTGTTTCATTCCTGCCGAGAGATAATATTTTTGCAGCTGACGGAGTAAAGACATCCTGTGCTTCCAGAATAAGAGCAAACATATTGGCAGGATAAAATACAGATGTTGCCCACGTTTCTTCTGCCTTGTGGTGTATTCAGCAGAGTTTAACTTTCATGGGCATTTTTCTCTGTCCTTGTTTCAGCATTTGGACACAGTAAATTTTAGATTGTAAAAGGTGGTTTCAAGTTAAGTATTTGAACATGTTTTTATTGGTGGGAAAGTAACTTAAAAATTCATTCCCCACTCCCCCTACAAAAGGCTCTTTTCATTAAAGTGTGGGAATCAAAATAACTTTCTTATTTCTCTATAAGGAAGGTACTTGAAGTCTATCAAATTTTTTCTCTTAAAGAATAAATATCAATTTTTTTCTCAAGTGAAGAATGAATGTAAAATTTCTCTTGTCACAGTCTGGAAGAAATAAACAGAAAATTCTGTGACAGAGATGGCATCCTCGTCATGTGTTTGATGCCTTTCTTTTTTCCATTTCAGAAAGAAACAATCCAAGGAATGTTAAAGGAACATAAACAGATCATTGTGTATCACCATCAGAAACTTCTCACCCTGCCTATGAAGCTGAGGTGTTTTAGCTGGAAATGGCACAGGTAGGAATGAATGAAGGGGCACTGGTGAGCCACTACTCGCATTTTGGCTGTTCATCCTGGAAAAATGAATTCTTCCTCCTTAAGGATAAGTGAAAAGTTGCCAGATAAGTTAGGGAATTCAGTAGCTCAAATGAAAGGAATCAAATGTGAGCATTCGGATGAAATGATCTCTCGTAAAACAGGTGTATTGTAGAACAAAGGGAAGAACTTGGGGGTAGAGGAACTAATTTTCTTAGTCAGATTCAAAAGGGCCTGTACTAATTTTTTTTAAAGTGCAGCCTTCATTTTGGATTATGAAACTAAGTAAAAGTTATAACAAAGAACTTTAAAAGAAAAATGTATGTGATTTAAAAACGCTCCCTACAGATGTGGGGTAAGGAGAGAGGTGGGGAAAGAGAAAGTAATGTGTGATAAAGTCTATGTCAAACAAGGAAGGTCCATATTTCTTACTGTATTCTTGACACTGATGGGAAATAAATTAAAACATGTTTAAAATTTTTTTTAAAACAAAACCAATTTAAAATTAGACCATTAGAGAAGAAAGGAAAACATATAAAATGTTATTATTCCAAAGGATGACAAAATGTATGTGTGTATGTGTGTGTGTGTGTGAGAGACAGAGAAAGAGAGAGAAAGAGAGAGAGGAAGGGGTGGAGGGAGAAGGGGAGTGAAAAGAAAATACAATAAAAAGAATCCATGAAATAAGATGTGAAAAATAAAAAGAAAAATATCAATTAGGTTCTTCGATTAACTTCCAGGCCATGATGGCGTAACTGCTGTTGGGTTTACCCTCCCACTGTAACCAGAACAAAACTTGTGCGTGACTATCCTTAGGCATTGGAAAGTAGGCAGCGCAGGACCAGAGTCCCAGCGAGACAGGACATTCGTGAGGCGAGCGCCACATTCCACCTGACTGTGTGTGAGGGACAGTCCTGAACGCGGCGCGGAGAGATGGGGTCCCTGTGAAGAATACGAATCTTACTGAGCTGAGGAGGCAGGAATGGAGACAAAGGAGATGAAAAGGCAGCTGGTATTTTCAGACTAGAATTCCGGGGAGGAATGCGTTATACAGAAGGGAGGCCTCAAAGGTCTGTGTGGAGGTCCTTCTTAGCTCTTTGCATAAGGGCTGCTCTGGGCTTTGCATGTGCAGGTCAAGGGCACACACCTGGGTTGCAGGTTCTATCCCCACCCCTGGTCCGGGCACATGTGGGAGGCAACCAATGGTGTGTCTCTCTCACATCAACGTCTCTCTCTCTCTCTCTTCCTCCCTTCCTCTCTCTCTAAAAATCAATGGAAAAAATATTCTCAGGTGAGGATTATCAACAACAACAAAATAGTTCAGTTGGATAAATGGAATTCTACTTTTGGAAGATTCTTATATTCTACATGAATGCCGTAATATTAATAAGTAGTAGGCTGATAAGTTAAGGATGTATACTGTAATCTCTGGAGTAATGGAGTAATGGAGGGGGGGGGAGAAAACCAAAGAGGCCTTTAATGGAGTGCTGAAAAAAAAATATTATTCCAAGAAGGCAGAAAAGAACCAACAACCAAGCAAACATGAGATGGAACAAATAAAAAAGCAATTGCATGATGGCAGAATGAAACCTAACCATGTGAATAATTATATTCAATGTAAATGCATTAATTTTTCTAATTAATAATGAGTTTCATAATAAAAGGGGCAGTTCATGAAGAGTATACAACAATCTTCAATGTATATTCACCTAATAACTATGTTTAACATAGCTTCTGGAACATGTAACTATGATGAATGCAAGGATAACTCACCACTAGGAAAGCCATTAATGTAATTCACTACAAAAATAGATTAAAGGAAGGAAAACTATGGGCAAAAATACATTTGCTAAAATTCAATAATTACTCTTGATTAAAAACAAACAAACAATAAGTCTTGGCAAGCTAACAGTAGAAGAAAACTTCCTTAAGCTGATAAAGGTTAGCATAAACCAAGAGCAAATATCATGTTTGATGTAAAGCATTAGAAGCATTTCTATTTACGTTAGAGATAAGATAAATTTAGTCCCAGCATTGTTGTGATTTAGGCTTATAATGGAGTCTAATTCTAACTAATGCAATAAGACAAAAAATAATAATATGGTCCATAAATATTATAAAGAAAATAAACTAATTATTTTCAAACAATATATTGTTTTGAAAATTTAAGGAAAAATTATTTGAATCAATAAAGGGTTTAGTATGATGGTTGATACAAAATTAGCATAGAAAAATCAATGCTTTCCTATATATTATCAACAATGTATTAAAGACTGAAATGGAAAAAAGAGAACCCATTCTCAACAACAATAAAAGCTATAAAATGACTAACAAGAAAAAAAGATTCATATGTTGAAAACTTCAAAACTATAGGGAAACGATAAAAGACAATCCATTAAATATAGATACATAGCCCCTTCCTAAATAGAAAATATTTTTCAGACATTAATCCTTCCCAAGTAAATTTAGAAATGTAATGCAATTCTAAGCATTATTTATAAAACTTACAAGCTGATTGTATAGGTCAAATAATAGAGAAAACGACAAGTAATCACCTGGGAAATTCTGAAAAGAAAACAAAAAGGGAGAAATTCCTCTTTCAGAAATTTAAACATATTTGAAAATATAATTGTAAAAGTATAGAGTTGATGTAGGTATAGGCAGAGATATTGATTAATAAGGTTGAATAGAATTTAGAAACAGGAGTATGTACCCTGAGATTTAGCATAATAGTTAAAAGTGTTGACTCTCAAGGCAGGTCACGTAGTAGCTTTGATTCTTAGTCAAGTTACTTAATTCTCTGTGCCTTGTTTTCCTTATATGTAAAACGGGGACAATGATGCCCCTTATATACCACGGTTGTTGTGAAGATTGAATAAGTTACTATCCATAAAGCACTTAGAAGAGTGTTTGGAATATGGTCAGAACTATGTAAGTACTAGCTGCTACTAATGATGAAGATGGTAAGCAAGTCAGCTGGAAGATGATGAATTACTTCTCATATTAGGGTGAAGTTTGATTACCCCAAATCAGAATTTTTTACCCAAATTTGGTTACCAAAACCAAATATTTAGAAAGAAATATAGTTGAGGTGATTGGTAGTTCCATTTTGAAGAAAATATAGTTAGACACATACCTTACACCATTCCCAGAGAACAAAAGATAAAATTATTAGATGAAAACATAGAAAAAGATATTTATAAGCTTGGGTGATTTAATACTGTCTAAGCAAGATATGAAACATTAAGTTATAAAGGAAAATAGTCACATACTTAAATATATAAAGATTAAAAAGGAAATCTCTGTATGCAAAACTAACATAATAAACAACATTAATAGATAACCCACAGCCAGGGAATATATTTGCAATATATTAAAAAAGGATTAGTAGCAATATGAATCAATAGAAAAAAGACAAATACTCCAGTAAAAAAAAAAAAAAGTGCAATGGATAAGAAAAGTAATTTATAAAAAAAGAAATATAAATGTTCAATAAACCCTACAAAAAGTACAATCCCATTGGTGATCAGAAAAATATAAATTAGTATGGCACATTTTAATCAATTTTTACTCATCAGATTAGCAAAAATATAAAAACTTGATAATACCCAGACTTGGTAAGGATGTGGCCAATGGGCACATTGATACTCTTGGGCAGGAAGGTCAGATGACAAACGTTTTTTGGAGGGCAATTTTTCAGTATCAAGATAAAGACGGCCCCATTTTGCTGAGTGAGCAATTCCATGTTTAGGAGTTTATTCTAAAGACTCTTTCACATGCACATGAATCTAAAGGTCTGTGTACAAAAACAATCACAGCAGGAATGTTAATTATAGGAAAATATGGGAAGCAGCCAAACACTCATCATTAGAAAATCAGTTAAATAAATTATGGTAAAGCTAGATGTTGAATACCACACATTATTAGAAAGGATGAAATATGTGTATTTCATATTTTTATAACACATAATGTGGAAACTTTCCAAGGAAAGGGGAAAAAAGTAAGTTTCAGGATAATTGCTTCATGTATTATTTTACACGCACATACACACACTCATGTGTGTGTACATACAAATATGGGAGGGCATAGGGGAAATACCAAAATGAAAGTTCTCAACTGCTAACCCTGGTTAACCGTGTGGGTGGGTGGGGAGTAGAGCCTCACAGTTTCAGTCTACACTTAAGCATCATTTTAGCTTGTATAATGAAAGCATGCTCACATGCATCTTGCATAATAAAGAATAAAGCACAATGGAAGAATAATGACTGAAGAAGTTAAAGAAGCGCCAAGAGGCAGATTATTTTCTTGGCAAATGCTCTTAACTTAGTAGCTAATTCATATGACTCTAAAATTGTTACAGAGCAAACACAGGAAATGTTTTATTCATTTAATATGGTCAACATAATCCTGAAAGCAAACCAAAGGTAACACATAACAGAACTGTAGAGCTGTAGTTCATACTCATAGGCACAGATGCAAACATTTAAAATAAAATACTGGGAAATTCAGCTAAAAGACTACAGTGAAGTCATGCTTATTCCATAAATGCAAAAGTGGCTTACACTATGATAAATATTAATGCTTTTCATAGGTTAAAAGAGACAAAACCTGTCTAGAGGTGACCTGCCCATCATCGATCCATTCACTCAGTCATTCAATCAATTTTTATTGAGCTAGGCATTATTCTCAGTTTTGGTGTAAAACCAAATACTGATTCATACCCTCCAGAAATATACATTGAAGGGAGGAAAATGGACAACTAAACAAATGCTAATGAGAAAGTAGGAAGGAGTGTTTAGATAGGGAAAATCTCAGAAATAGAAGAACTAGATTATGAAATTTTTATCTGAAATCATTAGAAAATCATTTTCATGGTAAGGAAAACTAGGAGTATTTTCATTCAAATTGAGAGCAATACAACCCTCATTCCCACTATTAAATGTATTCAATAAGTTTTAACCGGTGCAATAAGATAGGTAAAAGATAAAAGAAGTGAGTCATATATATTGAAAAGGAAAATTATAGCACACAATTATAATTGTACATTTATATGATTGTCTACCTAGAAAGCTGAAGACAGTTGAAAAAATATTAGAAGACAAGTGTTTAGTAGGGTGACAAGTTGTAAGAAAAATATGGGGCTTTCTTATATACTCGCAATAGTCTGTTATAAGACAACAGAATGGAAAGAGATGTCATCACAATAGCAAAAAGTAACATAACATGCCTTGGCACAAACAACAGAAAATGCACAGGACCTATAACAAGAAAATGATAAAGCTCTGCTGAAGGACAGAAAAAAGTGTTATGCCTATTTCTAGAGAGAAATACTCAAAATTAGAAAGATATCAATTCTGCCTAAATTTTTAAATCTATAAGCTTAATTCAATTATAATGAAAAGAGTAATGTAGCTTTTGGGAGGGGTTAAGAAACTTTTCTTATTTAAAATTGTAATCTTCATTTTTGTTGAAATTATACATATCCACCTTTTTTTAATTTTTAAATTACAGTTGCCATTCAATGTTATTTTACATTAGTTTCAGATGTACAGCATAGTGATTAGATATTTATATAAGTTATGAGGTGATCTCCCGATAAGTCTAGTACCCACCTGGCACCATACATAGTTATTACAATATTATTGACTATTTTCCCTGTGCTGTACTTTACATCCCTGTGCCTATTTTGTAAGTACCAATTTGTACTTCTCAATCTCTTTGGCTTTTTCACTCAGCTCCCCCAACTCTCCTCCCATCTGGCAACCATCAGTGAGTCTGTTTCTGTTCTGTTTGTTCATTTATTTAGTTTCTTAGATTCCACATCTAAGTGAAATCCTGTGGTATTTGTCTTTCTCTGACTGACTTATTTAACTTAGTATAACACCCTCTAGGTCCATCCATGCTGTCACATATGATAAGATATCATTCATTTATATGGCCGAGTAATATTCGGCTGTATATATGTACCATACCTTTATCCAACTGCCTTTTAACATGACAAGTTCTGCTAGCTTATAACAACAATCCTCAGCCTTACTCTTGCCAGCTTCTGGGTCCTTCTCCCAAAGTCAACAGTCCACCACTTTTGAACACTTTTTACTGGTGTTTACATCCATATTTTCAAACAAGAGAATTTTTCTGATACTTAAGTTTTGCTTTTTCAATCTTTTTGGAGATTATCAGTTCACTTCCTATTGTGAAAAGTAAGATTTCGTTTTCTTAACTACACCTCAGACCTCAACCAGAGCTGCTCTCCCACCCAATATACAAATGCACACACATTTCACCTTCTCACCCTGACAACATTTTTGGTTCTATCAGTATCCAATGTGAAAAATCAATATGTCTGTGTAAATATTATTATACACAGGTGAGTGTCGCAGTGTCTTACAATTTCCTTTCATATACATCTTGCTTTTCAAGGAGTTAATAATTATCCACTTTTAAACTTGTTTTGTTATTGATGCAACTGACACAGAGAGAGAGAGAGAGAGAGAGAGAGAAGACAAGGGAGGGGAAAGGAAGGGAGGGGAACGGGAGGGTAGGGTAGGGGAAGGGAAGGGAAGGGAAGGGAAGGGAAGGGAAGGGAAGGGAAGGGAAGGGAAGGGAAGGGAAGGGAAGGGAAGGGAAGGGAAGGGAAGGGAAGGGAAGGGAAGGGAAGGGAAGGGAAGGGAAGGGAAGGGAAGGGAAGGGAAGGGAAGGGAAAAGTCATAAGAAAAAAAACCACACCTCTCAATTCAGTCAAACACCTCATAAAAATCTGAGAATTCCAGTTATTTCTTGAAAATGTGCACCCTGGACCATCCTTTCACTTCAGAATGGACTGGCTGCTCTTGACTTGCTGCCTTGCTTTTTCAGGACCCCCCTAAGTTGTCATCCTGGGAACATTCCTGTTCCTTTTCCTGAGGTTGGAGCTCTCATTTGCTGGGTTCCATGTCTCCTTTACGGTTTACATTCTTGTTTGCGGGGAGCACTTCATCTACTAGATTTCAGGGAACTGTGCCGTGGAACTGGCCTAGGGAGGAAATGCTATTGTCCCCGCACCATCAGACACCAGAGAACACTGCTGCCACCTCTACCACTTTGCCACCCTCTGGGAAATCTACACTGCCATCGCTGCCCAGAGACGACCAAAAGCCTCTGCGGCCATTTGTGCCTGCCAGTTTAAAACTCTACCTGGCATCGTGTTTTAAAATTAATGTTAGACCCTTTTCTTTAAATACATCTTTACAAACCATGTTTCTCACTGTTAAAAAAATATAATGTTAAGAAAACTCTTTCATTCCTTCTGCACAGGCTGGAATAATTTGAGCTTGATCAAGTGGTGCCCAAATGAGTTCATTCTCATTGAGTTGGTGGGCAACACCAACTGATATGACAAATTTGGTTTATAATTTTAAGTAACCATATACATTTTTTTATAGCAAACATTTCAACAAACATAGTAACCCGTAGCACATGGTCTAATTGCAAGGTTGTAAGTATACCTTAGGTAGAAATATTAAAAATAAACCTCTAAGTATTATAAGAAAGCTTTGTCCTTAGCAAATAGACTTATGCAGAAACTCAACCTTTTGGTGCCAAGATACAGAATAAGTCTAGTTTTCATTTAATTTTTTTGGTAATAGATATGCACATAATTGCTAAGTATTACTTATCTATAAAGTTGAAAGAGCTAGCACAGGGACTAAAAAGACATTTTTTTTTCAGATTAATTTAAAAATTAAGATCTGTTTCTACTACTCTGAAGCATTTTTTATCAAATGATCAACTAAAGAATATCTTTAGCATAGTAGTGAAATAAAAAGATAAAATTATTTTCTGCAAGTCCACAGGTTTAATTTTTTTTTTTTTTTTAGTAGAAGAATGATATCAGGAATCCATCAATCTGGTATTTAACTTTACTTTTCCAATTGTGTTCAGTATTGTTTTGCACAGTGAATTCTTTTCCCTCTGGAGTGAAAATGGAAATTTCTTCTTAATCTCAGAATAGAGAGAAAATAGCATTTGTGTTAGCATCAGTGGTCTCTCCTCGGGGAGAGATAATGTTGAGAAAATGAGATGGTTTTAAGGGACTGGGACACAAATGAGGAAGAAGAAATTTAAGAAATAGGAAATTACATGACGATAAAAGTTGTTTTCAAGCACCGTGCCACTTAAATTCTACAAAATTGATCAGAGAAAAGAGTCTTAAGTACTTTCATGTTTCAAGTTAGAGGAACTTTGAATTACATATTACGCACCAGTAACTATTTAAAATTTATTCTTTGTGTTAGATTTGAAACAATATGACTTTGGAAGACAAGGAAGTAAAAAGGCACAAGGTTGCAGGACAGAATTTATGGGCATTTCTCTGAATTTTTCTTACCTAGTTATATATCCACTTTTTGATTAAGAAGAGCCGATGGTGGTGAGAGTCAGTAGAGAGTGGCTGAAGGGCCATTGTTCTATAGTAAGTTCTCTGATCAGGACGACACCCAGGAGCCCATTGCAATATGAATTCCATTTGTGAGATGACTTGAGCCTGAACTATGAACCATTCCAGATGAGAACAGGAGCAGAGGAGGCGGATCGTGACCTTCCATGTTGGCAAAATTGGTAAACATGGGTGGAGTCCAGAATCAAGATAATCACGCCACCCTGTCACCCACTGGCCAAAGAATAAGTTCTGCACACTTGGGATGTATACTTCTAGGGTTATGATTTCCTCAGTCCATAACTTCTTTCATTTTTCTATGACCCAACAATCTCTATTCTGATCTTTCATTCTGTTTAACCCAGTCAGTTTATCATTCTCTCAAGGTTGGAGGGATGGAGGAGAGGCCATAATTGCACTGAAGAGTCAAGTGGGGAGGCTGTGGCCCCAGGTTATTGTCTGTCCTGTGGGGCATTTGCTGTGATGTAGGAATACTTTTTAGTGATGTCCATGTACCTACATCACCTTTGGTTTTGTTTATTTCTTGCTCCCGTGTCCCCTCATCATGGCTGCAAGGCCCCTCCAGGTCCACCCCCTCCCTGAACTAAAGCTCCCAGGGTGCAGAGGTGCATTCTGTTTGGTATCTCCTGCTGCTCTGGGCTGCGGGGAACTGGGGAGTTATCTCTGCACAGATAGACTGCCACTTCAAGGAGGCTCAGGGCACGAATTGAGGTGTTTCGAGCTGTGACAGGAAACTTATCTCAAACTGCCTGAAGGCAAGTTATTAGCTCATATAAGAAGGTGAGGTGAGCTTCAGGGTGTGGGAGCCAACAGTTTAAAAATGCAATTAAAGACTGTCTGTCTGCTCTGCCTTCTGCCTGTGGTCTTCATTCTAAAGCAGGCTCCTGTCCTGGTTGTATGATAGCTGCCTGCAGAAATTAGGGCTTTCTCTTTTTATCTAATTCGTTCCTCACGCTTCTTTGTTAAAAATGAAAAAGAACCGTTCCCAGAAGTCTCTGGCAAACCCCTCTTTATCTCTATTGGCATAACTTGGTCACTTACCTATTTCTGAACCAGTTCTCAGCAAGAGGAATGGGACTACCCTAGACCCAAATCAGGCTGAACCCCGAGGCTGAGGGCGGCATCACTGTCTCCTCGGGTATTTGGTTACGCGGCGGAGGGGTGAGTGCCTGGACAAAACATCGAATTTGCTAGGAAGAGAACAAGGAGAGTGGGTGCTCTCTAGGCAATGATACTAGGCAGGGTTTAGTTAGGAAACCAAATCCCTCTAGGAATTTCAAGCAGAGTGAGAGTTACCCAGGGGAATTAAGCTTACAAAATCGCTGGAAGGGATGAAAGAGAAAGACGAGGGGAGGAAGGTGATGTTAGTCAGTGTTCAGGAGCTCCAGGCAGCTGCTACTGCCCTGGGGAGAGGCCACCGAGCCTGTGCGCTAGCGCCCTGCAGAGCCACGCAACTGCGACAGTGGCACATGGCTGCCACGGCCAAAGCCAGAGTTGTGGCTCTGCCTTCCCTCTTCCCTTTAGTCTTACTTTTTAAAACAGATTCATTGAGATATAATTTATATACCATGCAACTCAATCATTTAAAGTGTATAATTCACTGTCTTATTATATTCATAGAGCTGTGCTTCCATCACCACAATCAGTTTTAGAACATTTTCCTTACCCCTCAAAGAAACTCTTTCTCTTTAGATACCCCCCCCCCCCCATCTCAATCCCCTTATCCACCTCCCTGGTCTCAGGAAAATACTAACCTACTTTGTGTCTCTGTAGATTTGCCTGTTTTGGACATTCCATAAAAACAGAATCTTATATGTGATCGAATCCTTTCACTTACCATATTTTCAAGGTTCATTCATGTTGTAGCATGTGCCAGTATTTTTTTTTTAATTAACTTGAGAGAGAGAGAGAGGGAGACAGAGAGAGAGAGAAACATCAGTATCAACGTGAGAGAGAAACATCTATTGGTTGCCTCCCACACTTGCCCTGACCCAGAATCGAACCCACAACCTAGGGATGCGCCCCAACTGGAAATCAGACCTGCAATCTTTCTGGTATACAGGATGACGCTCCAACCAGCTGAGCCACCTGACAGTTGCAGTACTTTGTTTTTATTGATGAATAATGTTCCATTGTATGAATATATGACATTTTATTTATCCATTCATCAGTTAATGGACATTTGTATTGTTTCCACTTTTGGCTGTTATTAATAATGCTGCTATGAACATTCATGCACATTATGTATGTTGGGTATATACTTAGGAGTGGAATTTCTGGGTAATCTAGTGGCTCTAAATTTACCTTTTAAGGAACTGATAAACTGCTTTTCAAAGTGGTGTACCATTTGACATTCCCACCAGCAGCGCATGAGGGTTCCTTCCAATTTCTCCACATCTCGACCAACACTTGTTATTATCTGTCTTTTTGTTTATAGCTTTCCTAGTGGGTATGAAGTGGCGTCTCATTATGGTTTTGATTTGCATTTCCCTGAGGGCTAATGATGTTGAACATCCTTTGTTCTGCTTAATGGCCATTTGTGTATATTTTTGGAGAACTATTGTTCAGATCCTTTGCCCATTTTTAAAATTGAGTAGCTTGTCATTTTCTTATTGTTGAATTGTAATAGTTCTTAATATAGTCTAAATACAAGTCCCTTATCAGATGTATGATTTGCAAATATTTTCTATCTTTTCACTTTTTGATAATGTCCTTGGGTGCATAAAAGTTTTTTTATTTTGATGAAGTCCAATTTATCTGGGTTTTTGTTTTTTGCTGCTTGTGCTTTTGGTGTCATATCTAAGAATACATTGCAAAATCTGAGATGATAGAAATTTACCCCCTTTCTACTAAGATATTTATAGTTTTAATTCAAAGATTCAGGTCTCAGATTCATTTTGAGTAAATTTTTGTATGTGGTGTGAATTAGAGGTCCACCTTTTTTATTTTTATGAGATTATCTAATGTTCCAGCATTTCATTTTAAGTCCTTTTCACTGGGACGTCCTGAACTGAAACTTGCCTAGCAAGGAAGATTGGGCAATATAGTTTCCAGACTTCTAGCCCTTGTGATAGAAGGGAGAGCTTAGAAGGGTGGAAACCAGCCAGTGACATCCAGCAAACAAAGTAAACATTATTCTTCTGTGAGGGTCTGTTGTCTCTTTGGTGTCTAGACAGAAAGCAGGCCACACATCTCCTTTTATTCAAAGATCCTAGATGTCTAAATGTCTAGATGTCCTAAATGTCTAGAATCATTTTTATCACCCTCAAATCTTTCAAGGGGTACAGGACATAGGGCCCAAACTCACTTTATTCTATTTCTCTCCTTTCTGGCCTTCCCTCTCCCCAGTCCAAAGAATTCTAAAATGGAATCTAAGAAAAACTCTCTCTTATATCTTTCCAGATATTTCTCTTTTACATGCTTTTATTCTCTAGCTCAATCTCTTTCCTCTCCTCGGTTGGGTCCTCATGCCAAACTGCTTGGCCTGAAAAGAGGGGTCTTGATAGAGATGGGGAAATTTTTGGATTAATGGAAGTTTGTCCTGCCACATATGGTCATGCTACTGATGGAGTGGAAATAGAGATGAGGTGGATGTGGGGCAAATAGTATTTACTGAAACTAAGAATAAAAGCTATGCTAAGAAAAAAGTGCAACAACAAAAAAATCCTACTGCTTTAAGAAATATATATGGTACTGGATGTTGTCTACCTTTAAAGATATATTGCATTGCTTTTCTTAGTTCTGAAACATACAATGATAAGCTTTTTACAAGAATGAAAGAAAATCTTAAAGGCAGGAGAGATTATTTTAGTTAGACTATTAGACAATAGAATGTGGCATTTCATCTGACAGACGGGAATATGGTTTCAGGAATGTGATGTAATGCTCCAGGGGCTTTGGGGAGAGGAGAGAGAGTCTCAAGGGAAAGGTGAAGAATTATAGATAAGAAGCTAAAATTAATGGGTAAGCAGGACATCGATGCCTTTGTCAGAGATTTCCAGTTATGACTATGCAGGCATTAGGGGTAACTTGACAATGATTCTACAACTGTATTTTATAATAAACCATAGAGACTGAACTGTTTAAACATCTTGGAGACTTTAATTTATTCAGCTTAAGAGCTTAGTTGAAGGGAAAAAAAATAATGGAAAGTAAGCTGTAGGATTGCTTTTCCTGAATTCTAAATTTAACTCAAACATATTTCTAATCCTCTATACCAGGAATATTTTCTTGAAAATGAATTTGAATTGTATAATCTGGTCACCTTTATTAATGCAGGGGTTTAGATGGGTATAAACATGCTTACTGTATTTTACTGTGTCAATTTTTTGCCTATGTTATCCTGTAAATGATTAGCTAATTATATTCTGTCTGAATATCAAGCTATGTAATTTAAATCCAGTGTGATCATAAGAGGCAAGTAAATGTTTGGTGTCAATAGAGGAGATTCTACACATTGTTACATTTGAGAAGGCAAAACAATGCAGCACATCACCAGAGCCTGTACAAGATTAAATCCCCATTATATTGATGCCAGAAACCAAAAAGGAATAGATTGTGTGAAGAGCAACCCAAATTCACAGCCATCAATGGCTCTGTATGACCCAAAGACAAATATTATTGCTCCCTAAACTGATTCTCTTATGAAACTAGATGGGGGACATTCCATTGCCAATTGTAGGAATTACCTCTCTCTGTTTAGGTCCAGATGACCTCACATTACGTATGGATATTAATGGACAACTTTTTAATGATCAATAGAAGAGGAAAACAGTGGTGAACCCTCAAGGCTATGACAGCAATACAGCTCCCAGGGGAAATTAAAAAAGGTAACTAGCATATTCAGAGTGTCCCGCATGTGCAGATCATACTATCTCCTTTAGTCTTCATGACAGGCCTAAGAAGAAGGCATCGTTATCTCCAGATGTGGAAACTGGATCAGAGATATATTAAGATCTAGTTTGTCGAGTTCCAAATTCTATGCTCCTTTGGTTCTTACATTTTGACAGCACTCTTTCAGATACAAAAGACAGAAGGACACACAATTTAAATAAACTTAGGGAAAAAAAGGAACTTACTGGCTTTTAAAACTAAAAAGTGTAGACATGATCTTTTTCATTCAGCATTGCGTGCTGCAGGGATGGTGGGATTCAAGGGCCAAGCGGAACTCTTTCTCTGCATGTCTCAGTTCATTCTCTGGGTTGTAGTCACTATCAGGCAGGCTCTCAGGAGCTGCAGCGTGAATCTTTCCAGCTTCACTACCATAGGAAAAGAAACCCTCTTTCTTAGTTGGAATACAAGTCCCAGTACTGAATCTCATTATCCTGGCTTGGTCTAAGTAATCCTAACCACACTCTATAAGCAATTTGAAAGAAAAGTAAGTGTGCAGGGCCCACTATTTCAGAAAATGTAAATTCTAGCTCTTAAGCCTTACATATAAATGTTAAAGATGCAGACAGACTGCAGAATGACTGGACTATTTTTGAGATATTTTTCCATGTGGATGAGGGGTATAACCAGATAGCTATATCAACTGGTGCTAATCATAAGGTTCCTGAAGTAAACAGATGACTTTTACTCCTCTGCTGTTGAAAAGGTCTTAACCACACTATACATTGTCATTTGAATCTATATAATAATATATTGCATAGCATGATTTTTAGAAGCATATTTGAAAGAGAGGAAGGCCAACATTTATTAAATACCTAGTAGGTACAGGCAGGGTGTAGACACTTTATATCTATTTTCATATTACACAAATGATTCAGTAGGCACTAGCCACCCACGGCTATTTAAACTTAAAATTTAAATTCAGTTCCTCAGTGGCACTAGCTACACTTTGAGTGCTGAAGAGCCATGTGACTAATGGCTACCATGATGAATGGCATAGACATAGGACATTTCCGTCATTGTAGAAAGTTCTAATGGGCAGCTCTGGCTGTCTGTCTCAATTCTTTCCTTGTTTTTTTGTTTTTTTTTTAAGAGTGAAATCTAGCAATCTTAAACCATTTTAAATAACACCATGAAGAAATAATTAATCCATAATGTGGTATTTTCTACAAGACAACTGATCTGAGCTCTTAGAAAAGTCAATGTCATGGACAAAAAAAAAAGGGGTGTGTGTGAAGAAGGTGTTATTCTAGATTTCAAAGGGTTCAGAGAGATGACAAGCCAATGTAATATTTGATACTAGTCTGAATAGAAACAGTTAAATTTTTTTGTTTGTTTCAACGAGGAAATTTGATAATGCACTAGATAGTAGATGGTATTGTGGAATTAGTGTCAATTTTGTTAGGTATGATAAAGGTATTGTGGTTTTGTAAGCATATATTTCAACTTTTTGGAGATCTGAAGCATTTAGAAGTGAAATATCTCGATATTTTTCATTTACTTAGAAATAATATAAAAATAGAGAGAGGGATGAAGCATCTATAGCACAATGGAAATAATTGTTAAATCTAGGTGGTGGGTGATATTGTTTCTAATCCTGATATATTTTAAAACTTCTAAAATAAAAATATTTTTGAAAACCCTGTCTTTTTTTCTTAATGGTTTTTGTCTTTGGTGTAACACTTAGAAAATATTTTCTTAAATGAGAGTTTTAAAAATAATCACTGAGATTATTTTCTATATCTTAATGGATCACTTCTTTTAACACTTAAATCTTTATCTGTTTGAATTTGTTTTGGTGTAGTGTACAGATAAAGATTACTTTTATTTTTAGGTAGTTAGATGGTAGTAAATACCATCTTTTTCTTCTCTGAATTCACCCTTTTTTTTTTTTTTCTAGTAAGAGCCCCTGATTTTTTTCTTTTTTCTAGAAATGAGGGATCCACATCCCTTTCATTTTCTGGTCATGTGTGTGGGTAGTAGAGATGCAGAACATTACAAGCCTGATGTTCTTTAATATACTCTTGGCTAAAAAACAAATGGGGAGAAACTGTCATCTTTGTTAGTAGTTTGATAGGAAATGTAAAGAATTAGTCTGTTGAGATGTGAGAAAACAAGTTCTGTGCTAAGTATTACATCCTATTAAATAGATAGGAAGAAAATTTGGAGTGTATTAACATATCTGTTACCATGAAATGAAAGTTTGAGCTGTGCGTTTGTTATATGTCTTATATCTTCTTAACAGCCTAAGAGGAGAGTTCAGTCATGGCTCAGACAAGAACGTAAACTGCACTGTCCATGTTTCAGGCAGAGGCTTCAAGACAAGGGCTCAGGCGCTTACAGAGCCACCCCGGGGGCTGGGGGAGGCAAGGCAGGGGACTGCCACTCCCTTTATGGTGCACCACCACCTGCCAGAGTCAGGAACATGCAGGGAACTCCTGTTTATCTCCTGGTTCATTATGGCTCCAAGGCAGGTGGAATGGCAGGGGAGAGAGAGCCCCTCCAGAAACGCACACTTGGAATAGAAGGCCTGGGCTATGCCTTCCACTGCTGCCAAAGAAAGAAGAAAAATGGCCTCCCTTCCTGCTACCTTTCAAGGATCACACGAGTTGATCTGTAAGACGGAGTCTAAAAAATGCATCCAGGACTGCTGACTAGGGTGTCAGAGAAACGTATTTTCAGGCTTCCAGCCTCGGTAATGCAAGGAAGGGAAAGAAGAGTGTTTAAAGCTGAATGTCAACAGACAAATCCAATAAAATGGGTGAGGAGCTTTTCTAAAACATTCAAATGTTCATTTTAAAAATTCAAAAGATTGTTAACTTGTTAAGAGTAGACTATGGAGGCCTGGCCAGTGGGCATTTGAGTATTCACTTATGATCCTGGAGATTTCCGTTTGATTGCTGGTCAGGGCACATGCCCGGGTTGCGGGCTCCATCCTGGTAGGGGCGTGCAGGAGGCAGTCGATCGATGACTCTCTCATCATTGATGTTTCTCTCTCTCTCCCTCTCCCTTCCTCTCTCTGAAATCAATAAAGACATATGTAAAAAAAAAAAAGTAGACTATGTAGGACAAAATATTTGTTAGCAAATTTGGCAAAGAAAGCAATTTGAAGTTGTAAACCATATTTGTCATAGAGGATTGGTCTCGCCCACCAGTTGGCAAGAGTTAACTCCTATGACATCATCTAATCTAGCAGAGCTTCTCAATCGGGTCAACCAGCCCTCGGGGTGGCTGGCAGTGGCTGAGCAGGGCTGGGTCACAGAGAAGCCTTGTCAAGGGCTCCAATTCCCTTGTTTATCCCAGAATGACATAAACAGAACTAGCCTCTTAATGCATTATCAAAAAGGTTGCAAAGTAATGCATTTTAGTAAAATAATCTTCTATTGTTTTATTGTGAATTACATTCCTGAATGTGAAGGCGCCAAAGTGAATGAATGTACAAGAAGTGCAAGGAAAGACTCTTAGAGCACTTCCTAAAGTGAAGACTATGTGAATACATCAGGGCCATATAAAGCTGTAAATCTCAGGCTATAATATTAATATTCCAGAGAGTAACATTAGGTAAATAACAGAGCAGGCTGCTAAAAATTCCCTGGGTTTTCAGAAAAGTTAAAGGCTTGATTAATTAATTCTTTATCAGCATCATCTCCTCCTTTTCTTTACTTTTATAGCATGAGTGAGACAATTATTCTAACCTGAGAGATAAGACTGAATCTACTGAGAGCCATATTTGTGCAATTCTGTGGTTTGGGCAAATGTTGAATGAATTTAAAAAATTCATGTTCAGAAGCCTCTGCTCTTAAAATAATTTTCTACTTAGAAAAGATAATTTGCAAGTGTGAAATAAAAAATTCTCTACTGAGTCATAAAACTTTTATTTAAAATATGTTCACTATTTTTGAGAAAGTACTGTGCATAAGAACACCACTTGGTGCTTGAAATATAATAGTAAACAAAATAGACAAAGATTCCTGCCTGACCTTGTAAAGCTGATATTCTAGTGGGAGGGAAGACAGATATCAAACAATACACACAATGAGTATGTAAATTATATAGGCTATTAGAAGGTGAAAAGCTGTGTTAAAAAGGAAAAAGGAAAAGTAGAGCATTTTGAAGGGGAGGTTTGCTGGGGCAGCAAGGATGAGTTGCATAGCCCATAGGAAGGCGCCCTGAGTGGGCACAGTTGAATTAGACATAAAAGAGAGGAGGGAGGGAGCCACACATTCCAGGGGGAGGGACCAGCAAGGGCCCCACGGAGGAAACATGCCTGGTGTGTTTGAAGAAAGGAAAGGAAACCAATGTGTCTGAAGTGGAGTGAGCAAGAGGATGGCAGGATATATAAAGAACTCCTACAACTTAAAAACAGAACAGCCCAATTAAAAAAAAAAATAGGCAAGAGCTTGACATTTCTCCAAAGAAGATATACAAATGGCCAGCAACATTTGAAAAAATGCTCAACATCGCTAATCATTAGGGAAATGCAAATCAAAACTACAATGAGATACCATTCACACCTATTAAGATGGCCACTATAAAAAAATAAATAAAAGAAAACACGTCGGCAGGATGTGAAGAAATTGGAAAACCCTTGTGCACTGTTGGCAGCAATGTAAAGTGGTTCAGTCACATGGAAAAAAGTATGAAGGTTCTTAGAAAAATTAGAAATAGAGTTACTACATGATCTAGCACTTCCACTTTTGGGTATTCATCCCAAATAATTAAAGCAGGGTGTCTAAGAGATATTTGTAAACCCATGCTCACAGGATCCGAGAGGTGGAAGCAACCCAGAGTCCCTCCACAGGTGAATGGTTAACAAAATACGGTATATGCACACGGAGCAACATTGCTCAGCCTTGACAAGGAAGGAAGTCCTGACACATCCTACAGTGTGGATGAACCTTGAAGACATTATGCTAAATGAAATAAGCCGGTCCCAAAGAGACAAATACAGTGGTACCTCGGTTTTCGAATGTCTCTGTGGACGAACATTTCGGTTTATGAATGCCGTAAACCTGGAAGGAAATGCTTCGGTTTTTGAACACTCCTCGGAAGCTGAACAAGACCCTGAGGCCCAGCTGTGGGCTGTGGATTCCTCGGTTTTCGAACGTTTCAGAGCTCCAAGGGTCTTCCGTTACGGATCACATTCGAAACCGAGGGACCCCTGTACTCTGTAATTCCACCTGCATGAGGTACCTAGAGGAGTCAGTCACAGTCACAGGGAGGGAAACCATAATGGTGGTTGCCAGGGGCTGGGGAAAGGGGCACAAGGAGTTATTTAATGGGTATATAATTTCAGTTTTGTTGGTTTTTAAAAAATATATATCTTTATTGATTTCAGAGAGAGGAAGAGGGAGAGAGAGAGAGAAACATCAATAATGAGAAAGTCATTGATCAGCTGCCTCCTGCACGCCCCCAACTGGGGATGGAGCCCACAACCCGGGCACGTGCCCTGACCAGGAATCGAACCACAATCTCGTGGATCCCAGGTTGATGCTCAACCGCTGAACCACGTCCGGCCGGGCTATAATTTCAGTTTTGAAGATAGAGTTCTGGTGATGGATGGTGGCTAAAATGGCCAGGAACTCTCAGGAATAGTGCTAGAGTGACAATGAGCCACTTTCCACCCATTCTGGCCATTTAGTGGGTCATTACCAATGAGATACAAAAACAGTCATCTTCCCACCTCAGGAAACGCTCCTTTGATCCTACATCCATTAATAATTACTGCCTTATTTTCCTGCAGCAGTTTAGACCAAAATTTGAAAGAATTGTAAATACACTGTGTCACATACACTTTTCTTTACTCTTTAGGGGGGTGATATATCAGGCACCTGATTGGGTATGGAAGTTTGAAGGGCCAAAAACTTCCTGTTGTCCCAGGACTGGCAAGAGGGAACCCAAAACCCAAGTTCAGGCAAACAAATGCTCTCTCCTGTGACTTTGATCTTGAGAGTGTGATATGAGGACTAATGAAAGAAACGGTTCAAGTGCATTAGTCTCGGTGGGGACAGCGCGATCAGGCTCTTTCTGCTCTGAGTCCTTGGCTTTGATTCCTCCCTCCCAGTCCTCTAGAGGGGCTCCTTCTTAGTTTCAACTTTGGTCCCACAGCTTACCACCTCTTTTGGAATCCCTCAATACCCTCCCCCAATTTTGTTTTAATTAAGTTGGTAAGTGTTGACTTTTGTTACTTGAAAGCAAAAACCTTGATGGACACAGGAAGCATTGATATTTCGGACAAAAGGAGATAATGCCACAGGCAATGGTTTTTGTTTTGCGTGTGTTTTTTTCCAGGTACTCATATCATTGCCATGGTTACTTTTGTTCACCTTCTGCACCTTTCTTTTCCACACAGTTATGAGAGTCCTTAATATGCAAAATGCCTAGATTTATTCAATCCAAATTGGAATAGATTTATTTATGCTGTTAAACGTTACAGTTTTAAAAAGCAATGTCAGGAAGATATCAATTTCTTCCCTTCTATGATGGTCTGTTCGTGGTATGTGGGAGGTGAGGCCTGTTTCTTGTTGAGCCACTTCCAAGTGGGATACTACTCCACAGGTAGTCTTTTACAAGAATATCCTAGCTAGGCGTGTTGTCCCTTCAAGAGCTTCTCCAAGCAGCTTTACTCCAGGAAATACACCAGTAGTGCTTTTACAAACTGATAGTCCAGATACATTCGAGAGGCATAAAAGTAATTTAGCACTTAAATAAAATGAAATAGAATAGAACTCAGCTACTCAAGATGCAGTCTGAGAGACAGAAATGTCCACTTAGGAGTTTGTTAAAATGTAGGCCCCCCGAACCCCAGATACTGAATCAGAATCACATATTAACAAAATTCCTAGCTGATTAACATGCACATTGAAGGCTGAGAAGCACTCGAACAGAAAATATCAGAGGGCATGACATATAAGTGTGTTGTTTCATGAAACTTGTTCTCATTATATACATATTAAGATATGAATTTGGTCTGATAAAAATTTACTTCTTACTGTGGTAAATATATTTTACAGTAAAACAAAATTTGGAGAGAGTGACATAACCAAAATGTCCTAATAAGACATCCTCGGTACATCCCCCCCTCCAACAACAGTAATTTGGCATCAACCCATGAACAAAAAAGTGACTTTGTGGGAGCTGTGGGATCCAGCACAAGATGGCCAAAGGATCCAGGGGGAGTCTTTCCCACCCGTGAGTCAGGTTATAGGTATAAACACCTTGTTCATGGCTTTGAACCCTAAAGTGGCCCATGAACCAATGCAGTCCCTCTGAGAGCAGTCCAAGAGCCCCTGGAGATCACTGACTTACACAATCACCCACAGACGAGAAAGCCCTCGGGAAGCCCAGGAGCCCAGTGGAGAAGCTCCACCACACCATGGAGTGAAGAACTGGAGAAGGTAAGAGGAACGCTTTAACTTTATGCATGTTACTCCTCCCTCAAGGTGGCACAGCTCACTGCCGAGATAACCCTTTTCCACCTGTGATTCCTCTCTGGGAAAAGTAAGAATGGCGTGAGCGGCTGTTTTCCTGAGCTGTGCCAGATGCCACGAGAGAGATCCATTTCTCTCTTGCCTCACCCAGAGCACTAAGCTGTGAGCCACATGACGGAGGGGCAGCGAGTGGAAAGGAAAACAGCAACCGATGTGGCACCTCCTAACCATGTCACAGATTCCATCGGGAGGCCCGTCCATCAGCCACAGGAAAATTCTGTGAGCTCTAGTTATTACTGTAAATAAGCAAGCTTTTAAATGGTAGATTTACAGACATGATTGAGAGCACTACAGAGAGGGAGTCATGGGTATAAAATGCCAACTTCTTTGCTAAGAGATAGAACTATGAGGCTGACTTGACTTCCTTTATTGGAAATATTACCAGAGAGGTAAATTGAAGACATGAGAATGTATCTGGGTTGATAAGGCAATTGAAATAAAAAATCCCATGAAATCCTGTGGCTCAGATGAAGGAAACAGGCTGAATGTAATAGAGTTATATTCACAAGTGGTTGAATGATCTCACTACAGGATGCAAATAAATATAAATGAAAAATAAAGTCTTTGTTAGAATATGCCTTTGACAGCTTCCACATGTTTAATCAGTATTTGCTAAAAGGCATAGTGGCTTGCTGGTCAAATTTCACATATCTTGATTCTGAACTAGCTAACTAATATGCTAGGACTAGAATTAGCTCCATCAGTATCTCAACAAGTTCTAAAAGGCACCACATACAGAAAAATGGAATTTCATGGGGTGAAGTGAACAGTTCTGTAAGATTTTTATGAAAGTCCCAACTAATTGTATAAATAACATTTTTTAAAGTCAGGTTTAAGAGCAAATGTGAAAAATAATTGGAATTTTTGTAGATTATAAAGTCTATGTTAACCGAACAGTATAGTTACCGACAAAAAAGCCCATTTAATCTCACATTATATGAATAGTGTGTATAGTATTTAGAATAAAGGTAAGAAAAGTCTCACTGTAATCCAGATTGTTCAGGCTTTACCTGAAATGCTTCATGTGTTCATTTCGGTGTGTTTTCCAGAGCTCTTTGAATGACAGCAACCAAAACCAAGTCTATCCGACTCAATAAAAATAAATGAAAACATACCAAAAATGTGAAGGAACTTGTTCAAAAAGTAGCTCCTGAAAAATCAAAGGAAAACACCTTCCTTTTGTGGCCATCAAGGAGTAACTAGACTGGACTTATGCTCCTGGCCTAAACAACCAAAACTTGGACAACATTTTTAGATAGAGGGGGAGGGAGAGAGAGAGAAACATAGATTGGTTACCTGGACTGGTTGCCTCCAAGGCTCCTGACCACCATGAAGGGGGATGGGAGGGGGTGTCCAACCTGCAATTTAGGTATGTGCCCTGACCAGGAATCGAACACATGATATTTGGATGTAAGGAAGGAGCTCCTACCATGAGCCACACCAGCCAGGGCAATGGCCAGCCTCTAGAGCACTGTCATAAGGATCAATCAGCTCTAGATATATTTGTTTTGGGGACACTCTGATCAAAGTTTGGATTCCTAGCAGAGAAGGTCTGAGGGCACTAGTTTAGGTCTGGGGCAGGAAAAAGCCAGAGAATCCTGACTGACCTGCCCATCCAGACTTCACTAAGTGTGGCAGGGGTGGGTCCCCAAAGAAAAATGCAGGTACCATTAACCAGAAAAGGAGGCAACGATGCCTGGTAAAAAACAAACAAAAACAGTCTTCCCCTGATTGTTTCCAGGGGTGACCAAGGAGAAGTATGATTTTTAGTGTGGACTATTGGCCAGGTGCAGTTACTGACTGGGGACACGTGTGCATTTGCGGCCCCTATAAAGAGAAAGAGTTCCTATTAATGTATGGAAGAGAAACCTGGTAGGAGGGGATCATTTGGGGTGGGCTTGGAGCACAGATTTTTCTTTTTTTTTTTTTTGGAAGATGGGGGAGATTACAACTCAGCTGAACATAACGAACTTTCCAGCAATTCGAAGTTTGTATCTACTTGGGTCGTCCGGAGAAATTGTTCCGTGAGTAAGAGAAAGGTGGACAGTCGGAGGAGTAGATTCCGGAATTCACGTCCTGCCCTGTACACAGATGGAGAGAAGACTTTGCTTTTCACTTTTGATCCTCGGGTCTCCCTGGACCTCCTTGGCCAGTCGGCAGAGGGAGCCATTCCCCAAGAAATCTCCGCGAGGCCCCGCAGGGATTTTCTTGCGGGTCCGGGGAGTTCTCTTTCGGCCCCGCCTTCGTAAAGCGTGCTCCCTCCGTCCTACCCATCCCCCCAACTCCTCGCCCCACCTTCCCCACCACTTTGTCGCTGCCACCCACATTCGAGTACCTCTAGGTCACCCTCCCTTCGCCTCCCATTTGCGCTCCCTCGTTGGCACTGCTGGGGACCTGCAGTCCAGCCAGCTGGTCGCTCGGGTGCTGTCCCCAGTCCTTAAAATCCTCCTGCAGGGCGCAGAACACCTCCCGGGCTTTGACCCGGGGGCGCTCAGCTGAGCGTGGGTCGGGACGCAGACCCGCGCTCCCTTTGCCACCCGCCGCGGTGACCCCAGGGTTTGCCAACTTCGTGAGCGGGCCTCGGGCTGGGTCGGTCTCGGGCGGTGGAAGCCGCTCTAGCCGGGGCGACCCGCGGCCCGGGAGCGCAAGTCGGGCCCGCGGATCCTGCGGGCTGCCGAGGGGACGGCGCGCGGCGCCAAGCGACGCCCCCTCCGGCGGTCACCGCCGGGCGGTAGCAGCTGCGGCCGCGGCAACTGCTCGCATCCCCGCCCGGCTCGGGTTACTCCCCCTCCTCCAGCATCTCGGCCACACGGGGAAAACCTGTCACAAGTTTGCAGCGAGCACTTTCCGCCGCGCGCAAAACGGCGGACGTGGGAGCGTGCTGAGAGCGGCCCCCTTTCCCGCGTCTCCACCTTCGAACCTGAACCGGGACTCGCGAGTCTCCCCGCTCCTGGGACGCGTGGGAGGCCAAGCGCTCCGTGCGGGACAGACTTTGTTCCTCGGCTGGCGTTCGGTGAAAGCCCGGGGAAGAGGTTGCGTTGCGAATCTCAGGATCTCTGGACCTGGGTAAGAGTTGGGCCAACTCAATTCTGGCAGCCGCTGGACCTTGGCTGGAGGCTGGCTGGTGTGTTATGGCGGGGGGGGGGGGGGGGGGGGGGGCGCACATTTTCCTTCACCAGGGTACCCCCGGGCAGTGTGAGGGGGGGCGACATGGCCCAGTCTGGACTGTTTATGTCTCAAGGGTTGTTGTTATTGTTTGCATTTGATCTTGTTCCTTGGGGCTTTTAGGAACTTCTTGGAGTCTTTTTCATGGGGAAACACCCCCATTGTGCATTTTATTTTGCATAATTTCTGCCCTTGTTTTTTGCACTGTTTGTTCTATGGTGACCGGTGTCATAGCTGGGTGTAGAGAGGTTTGGGGGCAATCAGACTGAGAATGACAAATAATTCCAGCAGGACCCTTTCTTTGAGATTAGCTTTACCTCTCCTTTGGGATCTTGGACTTGTTTTCTAAACGTTTTTTTCTCCTGTACTTGATATTCAGAGGGTGCCAATAGACTTGGGATAGTTCCTCTTCCAGCGTTCTCAGCGTCCCGTAGGGGGTCAGGATCACAGGCTGGGTGACCCCAGAGGGGTCTCTTCCTTGTATGAATGCCTGGCTCCTCAAGGAATGTTGGGGGGGGGCATGTGCGTGGGGGGGATTCTTAAAGCCATAGTTACCGTACAAAGATAGATCTATCTCATGTTGGTCTTTTAAATTCCTTTGATCTAGGACTTTTACCCCTGGTTTAGGGAATTTTTCTTTTTTCTTTTCTGGAAGTAAGAATGATGTCACTGAGTAAATGAAGTATAATGAACATCTTTGGTGAGGACCCACACTCTTTAGGGGAAAGTTAAAGTTAGAGATTTGATTAGATTTGATTAGTCCAAAAGTTCTTAGGTCCCCAAAGCAGAGGAGAGTGACATTCCTTCATGGCTCTCCTTGCCCTTCTTTATATCCTGGGTCTCATTTTGTGTAGGGTCTTCTCAACTAAAGATGCTTCATTCCTTATAGATGAAAAGACTGGGGCCAGGTGATGTTCTCCAGAAATGGACTGCTCCAAGGGGTCAGCTTGCAGCGCACTTTTTGCTTTGCCGCTCTGAGGTCAAAGAGTTGAGTAGCTGATAAGCTGTGGGATCAGGTAGTCTGGAGTCATCTCTCAGTTCTGCACTTTCCAGTTGTGTGATTTGGGGGGTTACTTAACCTCTCTAATCTCATCTATAAAATCAGAATGATAATAACAGTGCTTACACACGAGGGTGGTTAAAAGGATTAAATGAGTTATTGCAGGTGGTGTGTTAACAAGCTTGGCAGATCATAAGCAAGTAAGTATCAGCTATGACTATTATTAAGCTAATATTGGTAAGTATTGCTGTATTAGGATAATATTGCTTTTATTAGCTATCAATGTGTAGCTATTATTTCTCTTTGGATGGCCTTTGAGGGCGGCGCTCATGTGGCCTTTGCTCCCACCTGGGACATGACATGTTGTCAAACTCAGCTTAGACATGGTCTTCCCATTGCTTTCTGTCGGGGCCCCTTCAGAGGAAAGAAAGTGCTTGTGGAAGGACTGGGATTGTAGAGGAGGGGTTGTGGTTGGATGCCAAAGGGTTATTGGGACAAGGCTGGCAGGTGGGAAATCTACACTTAATTTACAATCAGTAAACTACACTGCCTTAGAAACTCCTTGCATTAATATACTTCCTTTAACCTATTTTTAAGAGGCCAATCATTTATTCAGTAATTATTTATGAAGCATCTCTTACATGTCAAGCACTGCTCTAGGTTCTATGTTATTTGAGTTCATTAGTTTTATTTTATAAATGGAGATGGGCGAGTATTTAATTTAGCCCCATACACCCCATTTCAGGCATTTTAGGGCTTCCTGTGATACTAGTATCCTATAAATTAAGTCCCAAATACTTTTTAGCTACATTTATTTCAATACCTGCTAAAATGAAAAGCATGTGTCATTGAAGAATTGAACAAAATATTCAATATAACCTCTAGCAGGGTACTTCTCCCATCAGCTTCAACAAATGTAAACTTCTGTGGAGAGGTGAGAGGAAAGCTAGATAACCTAGTATTCCTTCTGGCTCTAAAATTCTTAAATTAGTGGCCTTACTTCAGTGATGGTTGTTTTTAAACCTCTTTGTTTTTCACATTTGTTTTGGGTCCAAAAGTATGTCCCTTCTATTATTGCATGTCAATCAAAGTGAGTGATGACACTAATAATTAATAAAAAAAGGGAAAGCATTTAGCTCCACTTGTATTTCATCAGCTATTCTCAGACTTTGGTGTATATCAAGCATGGAGGAGGCTTGTTAAAAATATTAGATTGAATTGTGAGAAATTGCCAAAGTTTGACCATTTGACCTACATAAAATGGCAATTTCATATCATTCAACCTAATGTGAATCCTAGCCCCCTCCGCCGTGGTTCAGATGCAGTAAGGCTTGGGTGAAATGTGAAAAGTCTGCAGTGTTACAAAAGTTCCCCAGATGATTCTAGTACAAACCTAAGTCACATGCTTATTTCGCAGCAGTGATTTTACCTTCCTCATGATTGTCTCCTTGGTCTAATAGCATATTTCTCAAATACAAACCTGGTCATGTCATTCCCTTGGTTAAAAACCTATGGCAGCTCCCCAGGTGGTGAGCATTAATGTCACCCAGGTGCTTATTGAAAATGCAGATTCCAGGGCGGTACCCCAGATGTAAGGGCCAGAAATCTGCATTTAGCATATACCCTAGTGAATCTGGTGGAGGTGACCTCAAATCACTCTTGGAGAAACACTGACTTAAACCATAAAGACTAACCTCTCTGACATGATACAGGCGGCCAGGCTGGCACTGTCTTCTCTGGTTATTTCTCTGCTTCCCTGTTCCCCAAGTGTCTAAGCCCCACTGATCTTGATCTTTTTACTCTTTCTTGGAGAATACGTTGACTGCTTTCACTTGTCCCTGACCTAGCTGTGTATGCCGTTCCTGTCACAAATGTCTTTGCCCCTCTTCAGTCCAATCAATGGTTTACTACCCATTTATCCTTCAAGATAAGTTCAGATAAGACCTCCTCTCTGAAATGCTTTCTAATTCACATAAACTTAGGGATGTCTCATATGGGCCCCGTTCTACTTTGTGGATAGCTTTAATATCCTCTATCATATTGAATCAACTGTGTTGGCTGTCTGGAGACGCCTCTGATGATCATTTCTTATTCGAAGCCTTTATCCGAATGGCTGCTGGCACATAGTAGTTACATAATAAATGTCTAAAAGATGTAAGGGAAGAACGAATGAATGAACGCTAGTTGACATTTTCTCAGCACGCCAAGTATTTGGGACAGTCACTGTGTACAGACTAAGGGTGGTGGAGCAGCCAGTCAAGAATTTACAATTTGGCTAGACATAGTCTACAAAGTGAGTAACCTGGGGCAGAAAAAGGACAAGACAGAATATCCTAAAAAGACTCCTGAAACACCAGATGCCACTGAATTAACGTTACGTGTTTAACTCTATGGCAGGAGTATGAGTTTATCACACCTTTGGGATGGTGTTAGTTGTGAATGACAGTGTCAGGGCACTCAAATGAAAGTGCCAATGCCAATAAAGATAAACAGCTTTTGCCCCATGCTTTTCAGTTTATAACTACCTTTGTATTTGTTTTTGTGTTTGATCGAAAACATGTGACTCGTTCAGTACTGTTTTTCCCACTTTAGCGCAGGGTGCATTTCTAGAAATTGATCCAAAGATTGTGCAAAAGCCTGCATGTTATAAGGTATGCTGGCCCTAGAGGGCCAAATGTATTATAAAATTTCTAATTATATCTTACCATATAGACACAACATTCAGTGTTTTTACCCCTTTAATTTTTTCCCCCACACTCTATAATTTTGATTATTTTATCTGAATAACTGCTGACCTGTTCAAATTCAATAAATGTCTGATTCTGACTAAAGATTTCCCATTTTTGGCATGACTGATAACTTCCATCTTTATCTAACTTATATTAAGTTGACGAGACAAGAATTTCCTATAATTACTATTAATTTTTTTATTTAAAAATTTTTTAATTTCCCCCTCGTTTTTGGTAATAATGGCAATATGCAATAACATTTGAACAAATGAACAACAACAACAAAAAATTGCAGGGCAATGACACAGATGGTGATGCTGCAAAATGTAACTTTTAGCTCATGGGAAGCTCCACCAAAAAATAAACAACATCCAGAAAGTTCATTCACTGGCTGATGTATGAGAGTTACAGTGACATAGGGCAGGAAGGTAACAGCATTAATGGGTGTAGTACAAATGTCCAGCTTGTTTGGACTTCAGACAAAGCAAAATTAACTACCTGTGATCCCAGTTTCTCAAGGATACATATCCAGTATTTCATTCTAAAAACTAGCGTAGTTGTAAGAATTAACCAAGATTCATGGGGTTCTGTTAATTTATCTTCGTGTTCAATTCTGTTTCCAAAATGAACTTTTGAAACTTTAATTTAATCTTGCATCTGGCTGTACTTTTGTAAGTTTCTTACCTAGTCTCCCAATGTTTTCATTCATTCATTCTCTCTATCTGAATTTCCCAAGATTTTGCATTTCTCATCTCTCTCTTCTCTTCCCAATTTAATATTATTTTTCATTGGGATCATTCTAACTATTTTAAAAAAATAATTATTGCAGAGGATTCATTTAAAGCTCTTAAGGGGATTTCTCACACTGTGAGGATGAAAATAAGATACAAACTATTGTTATTTTACTTTACTCAACTTTATTTGCAAAATTGCAAGTCGTCATGTGGATGTTACTTGATAATGCATACTCTGTGCCATTAGTCAGTCTGAAAAGTGTGAATGTGATAATATATCCTGTTATTATCGAGGTTCATTTCTAGTGATTTCCTCTACTGCTTCATTTCCAGTGATTTATACTCCCAGATAAACTATGTGAAGCATTTCAACCACCTCAATTTCCTACTCAGAAGGCAATAAATTGCACCCTTCCCCCTTTCTAAGACAAAGAAAACAGTATTTCAGTATGGAAAGGCTCATCTTGGTAGGTACATGTGCAGGATATTAGCATCTGTTAAAGACATCTCATCTTTGCGAGCAAGGAGGCCCCATCGTAGAGTGACTAAGTGCCTTGTCATTAACATCCTGGCTGACCTGGATTTGCTGCACAGATCTGGTTAGTTCTAAAACCTCGCCACAGGTGACCATTTCCAGAAGGGATCTTTTAAATACCTTCTAGTAAAGAATCGTGTTCGTCTTTTTTAAAAAGTAACTTTTGATGGCAAACCGAAAATCAAAACACACAAATTTCACTTGTTCCTCACAGAACAAAATAGAAATAGGAAATCTTTCTTTTAGACCCAGGAGATTATTTCTATAATCAAAATGAAAATTATTAAATATCTGTCTTCATAGATATGTTCAGAAGAGTACTTTATTTACTTATTTATTTATGGATAAGGAATCCATGACAAGATGTTCTTTCAAAAAGTGATTGGTTTGAGTTTTATTTTTGCTCCAACAGTTGTTCATTAGGTGTACAGGGCATAAGGATAAATACTATGTGGAATTACCAAGATACCTATCTTTAAAAAAAAAATAAAGAAAATACACCTGACTGTGTAAGGCTGGGTGTAATAAAGACCAAGTGGGGAGATCCGAGAGCTCGTTCTAGAGAGAGGGCTCCATGTGCTCGGAGATTTCCTGAAAGCATGGGGCCCTGAAGGACAGAGGATTTGAGTAGATGGGGGTATTTTATATAGGGGAGTGAGCTCGGCAAACATATGGCAGCAGGAATTTGCAAGACATCTTCAAGCAGTAGTGATTAAATCATCCCACAGGAGGGGTGAGTTAACGTTTGAAAATCATTTTATGACAGCCGCGCATGGGGCTGTGGGACTGGACTCTGCCTGTTCCCACAGCTCCGTGGGCATTAAAGGAGCCCCTCATATTACACTGCTATTATTTGACTATATGGACCAGATGTGGTGTGGGCCACCCTATGGAAGTTCAAGCAAAAACTGAGCCCCCATTCCATGCAAAGGTGCAAAATGAGAAAACTTTTTCTTTCAGCCACTATGGGGCTTCTTGGGTGTGGGGGTGGAGACAAGGCTCATGTTTCTGCCAGCACCATCTAGTTCTGTTTTTGTTTTTGTTTTTATTATTTTATTATTATTATTATTTTTTTTTCATCACCATTTATCCCCCATACCCTCCTTCACCTCCACCCTGCAATCACCACGCTGTTGTCTGTGTGGCACCATCTAGTACTTAATTCATATTTTCCCTTAAGGAGTTTAATTTAAAGATGATCTTCACATATTACTGTACTATCTCTTTTAGCACAAAGTGGTCTACCCCACCCTGGATATCACTTCACATCTCCTTTACTTCATAAAATATCACCAAACACGTGGCTCTGAGTGGCTGACTTTTAAGGCTTGGGACTATGGAGGAAGCTCGCCTCTTAAAACGAAATATTAAACATGCTAGTTTTTAAAAAGCTCTTGGCCCATCCCATCACTGGGAACTTCCATTTCTGAAGGCCATTCTCACCAGCCACCCTTTTCCGAAGGCTCCAGCCTCTGCCAGGTTGCTCCAGCACTCTCCTTTCCCTGCACCTCCACCTCCCTCTTCGTGACCCGCCCCCACTGTTATCTTATCATTGTCATTATTTAATTTCCTGTCTCATTCCTCACATTCCTTGGTGCCCTCATCCTCTCACTTATCTTCTCCCCAGGTGTTCTCCCCACAGTAAGACTTGATTACCATGGCATAACGTATTTGCCCTTTCAGAACTCCCCCCATCTCCTGTATACCCCTTGAACAGATAGAAGTGTAAAATCAGCCCATTGGTGAGGCTAGGAAAGCTTGAGGCCTCTCTTTGGTCTATGTTTTCAAACTTTAGAGACCTGAGAGTCGCGGGCAGATACTGGCTCTCCTCTAATGGTTTGGATCCAGTGGTGGTGCAGTGGGGCCCAGGGGTGTGTGTGTTTTTGACGAGGTATTCTGAGCAGCTGGTCCATGGATGCACCATAACCCTTGTTAGGGCTATATTGCTCCATTTAGAAGGCACAACATTTCTTTTTTTCTCTTTTTAAATATTTTAGTGACTTGGTCAGAGTGGGTCACAGAGAATAGGCTGGTCTGTGAGAACCCGTGCCTCTCTGTCTCTGCTTGGAGGGACAATGGCTGTAACACAACGCTGTTCATGTGACAGCCCGAGAAAGGGGCCCATTGTTCGGGGTTGGCTGATGCTCCCTTCTGCTCTGGCCAGCCATCCAACTGAGCGTGGTAGCCCCAAGGAAACAGACACACTTGAATCAGAGACAAAGAAAGGAGGTCAAGGCCTTTCACAGTTAAACTACTTGCAGCAATGGGTCAGAGGTAGGATTTGGGAAGGAAAAAATTAATTCTGTGGAAGCATCATTAATCTGCAGGTTTGGGAGCATGAGACACGGCGTTAAGGGAACACAAGTCTATGAGAACTCCCAGTTGATCTTTGGCCAAGGAAGAATTGTTTCCTACTGCGGCCGCCGATTTACCTTATGGCAGAGTTTTATTATTGATTTTAAAAATAAGAAAGATCTTTCTCTGTCCCTGATAGGCAAAGGCACATTTCTCAGCCTCTTTTCTCCAGGTTCACCAAGGGCAAGTATTGGCTCTGAAAGCCCACCTAACTCAAAGGCCCGTGACCTCAGAGAATGGTTCTTTGTTCTGGGTATAGTCATCATATATGTGTGATGTATTAATAATTTCCTTTGGAATCTAGATTCAGATATCAATTTTGATGCTGACAATTTCTTTTGAGATTGAAATACGGTTAAACCTATTCGAAAGTGATTGATCTATCTGGAGTGAGGTTGGGGTACTCCCCAGATGTCATTTAGACACCACTCCTCACCCATCCTCCAAACTGGATTCCAGCCCTGGAGGGAAAGGGTTGCACACTTCCTGTAAAGATCTAATCCGGAGCCCGACAATTAGCTACATTCTTTGTGTCAGAAGAAGATTCAACTCCAAGGTCATAGCCTCAGTGAAGGTCGCAGACTTCTTGCACAGGATTGTTCTTTTAGCCTGATTAGTCCCTTTATAAAAAAGTATGTCATTCATTCAGCCTTTGCCTCTGGGTTTCTTTCAAAGGGAAACTTAGTCCCTAGTTCCTGTGAATATTTGTAAGTGGCTTTCAAAAAAAAAAAAAATTTAGGCAGGGTACAGCCTTGAGTGATGCAGAGTGGAGAGAGCCTTTTCTGGATGTAATGGGTTGTAGAAAGCCCATCTACAGGGTGCAGGCAGCTGGTGCTCATTGCCCTAGGAATCCTTTTGTCTCTGAGATAAGAGGTTTTCTGATTGGCAGTATTAGGCTTTTTGTACCCAGGAGAAGGCAACATGTGATTTGCTTGAGGTCACTGAGAGCTTCGCGTAATTAAGTCTGTCGTTGCACCTTGATTATAGACTATCATTGTAAATCCATTAAAGACTGAGAAGCAAGTGGATTGCAGAGAGGCAAGTGGCTTTATTTTCTTCATTATGTTTCCATTCCCCTCTTCCCTTGCTGTTTGTTTACACTTTATGGAGTGGATATTTGGTTTTACCAATGACATGGATGCTTTAGAAGTGGCGAAGGGAGAGAGGAGACTGTTCTTCGCAGGTGGCAAAAGGATTGTATTAAACACGCTCCAGATTAGTTAATTTTCGGTTCATTTTCATTAAGCCTATTCATTGGGCTCTATTCCTGTGATTTAGAGAGGCTCTCTCCTCAGCACTGTGAGGGACGAAGACTGTGCTCTCCTTGAAAAAATAGGGAAGTGATGTGTTGTCTTTTATTCCCAAGTAGGACATTTAATACTAATGCTTTTTAGGCATAAGATCTTTGCTGGGACTTAGTCTTGTGTCAGAGTGAAGGCCCTCCCCCAGAGGCTTCTGGGATGCTAACACTGTTTTATTTCATCTGGGTGCTGGTTATGTGGGTGTGCTCATGTGAAAATGTATCGCGCTGTTTAATTTTTATTTCTCTTCTTTTTTTGGTATGTATTTTATACTTCAATGAAAAGTTTAAAAAATTTAAGATGTCATGTTTAATGTAGAATTAAAGCTCTCACCCAGCCGGTGTGGTTCAGCGGTTGAGCGTCGACATAGGATCCAGGAGATTTGGGTTCGAATCCCGGTCAGGGCAGATGCCCGGGTTGCGGGCTCAATCCCCAGTCAGGGGGCGTTCAGGAGGCAGCCGATCAATGACTCTCTCATCATTGATGTTTCTCTCTCTCTCTCCCTTCCTCTTTCTGAAGTTGATGGAACATTAAAAAAAAAAAAAGCTCTAGCAGTGAGGAAAATTAGAAATTCTGGGAAACCCAACTGTCACATAATTTGGGGCCTGGTGAGGCTGGGAGGGCCTGGAGCTTTAAATATCCACAAGTTCGTCCTTCCTTTCATAGCTGGAAGAGCTTTATGTCAAAAAGTGTGGACCAACATTATCACAGTTGATTGTTTTACTTTTTTAGACAGCGAATTTAGTGCCTAAGAGATCAACAGTGTTAGCAGAGCCCCACTCTGTAGAATCTAAAACAGAACCACTCTTCCAAGTCAATCAACTACCAAATCTCATTTCTGCACTCTTCTCTCCTTCTATCCATTGTGATCTGTCCAAAACAATCAGAAAAAGACTTTATGGATTATAGATATTTTTCTGAAATTTTAGATGACATCTCTCCTGAAGTCTAATATTGGAATGCTTTTACTTTTTTTCTCTTATTTTTCTAACTGGGACCAGAGTGATATGAGGTCTTTGGCTCATCTCTCTCACTTATTTCTGCCATCACTTGCTGAGCTCCACAGTGAGCCCCAGGAGCAGTACCTGTGAAGCTGGACCAGCCCTATAAGCAAAACGATGCTTGTGGCAAGAGAGCAGCCTATGGTCCCTTTTCTATCTGGAGGACACCTGTCATCATCAGTGTGGATCATTGTACTTACAGAACATCCCAGCTTGCTGTTATAATATGGAGCTGGTAGACTCAAATGAAGAAAATAGGAGCTTTTTTTTTCTGAAGGGGAATTTGGAAAGCTTGGCTTTGAAATGGTGATAGCACATCTGTTCGAGGTGTGGGCATCCATTCTGTATGTTTCCTTTGGGTGTTGGACTTAAAGGTTAACTGTTGATTCATATGAAAACACGTCATCAAAGTAGTGAGTTGAGACAAGATTTTGATGGTCTGAGTCTACTCCTGCTTTGTCATTTACCATATAAAATGTGACAACCTGGGTCGGGACCCCATCTCTGTCCCTTAAAGCTTCAGCAGGAGACCTAAGCTCTGTAAGCCTCTTTTCATCACCTGTGAAATGATTACAGTGTGAACTTTAAAGAGTGTTACATTTAGCATAGTGGTAAACACATAATGAGCACTCGATGAATATTAGTTATCATTATGACATCAAAGAATGTTAAAATAGTGAAGAATTTTTTTTAAACTTTTTTAAAAATCCTCAACCAAGGATATTTTTTCCATTGCTTTTCAGAGAGTGGAAAGGGGGGAGAGAGAGAGAGAAAGAAAGAGAGAGAAACATCGATGTAAGAGACACATCCATGGGTAGCCTCCTGCACACCCCCAAAAGGGGCTGGGGATTGAACCTGCAACCAAGGTACATGCTGGAATCAAACCCAGAACCCTTCAGTCTGCAGGCTGATGCTCCAACCACTGAGCAAAACGTCCAGGGCCGATAATGAAATGATTTAGAGTGTGGGTTCTAGAACCTGACTCTATGAATTTGAATCCTGGTTTGCTGTTACTCTAGACTGCTAGTTTCTGTATCAATTATGTGGGGATGATTATGGTAGCTCCCTAATAGAGTTGTTATGAAGAGTAATTGTTATAATAAATGAAAAAGACTTAGAACACTATCTGACATATGGTCAATGCTCAGTAAGTGTTCTTTATTTGTTTGTTTGTATCTGATTGATTAATTTCTACTCAGAGATTTGTCTAGGTCACTTTTTAAAATTCATTGAGGCTATTGCAGAATTCTGGTGTGTTGCATCTCAGGTCTATGCTCTCTTTAATATGCCATATTATTTTGTGTATTGAACTTGTTGAACTCACTGGCATACATGCTTTCATGATTCAGGAAAACAGCAAAGTTTCTCTTTCTAACAAACTACAGGACTGCTATTGGCTGGGCAAAAGCTTCCAGATAATGCTTCCTCTACATTCTGAATCAAGAAGCCTTTTTAAAACTTTATCTGAGCCGTACTGTCTGTATTAGGAGTCTGGTGATAAGGAATGTGGTGGATGCCCCAGACCTTAGCACATCTAGTCTCCCTCTGGAGACACAGCCACAGTTTGAATTTAATGTCTTTATGTCACCTCATCACAAGTGCCACAGGCCACCTTAACTCTCTGTGCCTCTGTGTCCCTTCCTGTGCATTAGGGTGAAACAGCCAACCACTTCATCAGGAAGTATATTCTTGGAGTGTATCTAGAAGGAATCCTGGGGGCTTGTGGAAAGAGACTACATAAACGTCGAGTACCTTTCTACTTCTAGAATAAATTGATTCTAGAATGTAAGGTCCTTGAGCACATAGGACCTATTTTATTTACCTTTCCACCCCCGAAAGGTCAAACATAGTGCTTTGGACTGAATTATGTCTGTCCCCCCTTGCCCCTGCCTTCCATTCATATGTTGAAGCCCTACCCACAAAGTGACTGTATTTGGAGATGGAGCCTGTGAGGAGGTGATGAAAATTAAATGGAGTCCTAAGGGCGGGAGCCTAACCCAGTAGGGCTGGTGCCCTTATTAGAAGAGGAAGAGACAGAGCTCTCCTTCCGTCATGTAAGGACACAGCCAGGAGGCGGCCAGCTGCACGCCAGGAAGAGAGCTCTCACCAGAAACTGAATTGTCCAGAACGGTGAGAAATACATTTCTGTTAAGTCACCTAGTCTGTGGCATTTTGTTATAGCAGCCTGAGCAGACTAAGGCATGTAGACTTTTTTACCCCCCTCTTGTTCAAAAGTAGAATTGGAACTTAAGTATTTGTGGGCCTGACTGATTTCGAGATTATTCAGAACTACAGGGACATAAGAATAACATGTAACCCTAATCCTCGCTTAAATAGACAGTCTTTGACCTTGTCTCCCACCACACAGCCTTGAGGCCAAAGGTAGCATTATTGCTTGATCGAAACTTCCCCAAGACACAATCTTTCCTCTAGTGGAGGTGCCAGTGAGGGGGTCAGTGGTCAGTAGTGAGTGACAACCGTTGTCGGAGGATATGAGGTAAGGGAAGAGCCTGGACAATTTAGACTTGGGACTTTCAAGATTTGAGCGTGACCTTCTAGTCATTCTTTCTTGGGATGCTGCAGGGCCAAAGTGGTGTGAGGGAACGGGATAAATGGAGGTCACACCAGCGAGGCAGCACATGACCGAGGCCGGGAGAGGGGAGGGTTTCCTGGCAGTGAGCGGAGTCCTCCTTCTAGAAAAGCAATGACTGCGCCTGAGCCCAGCCAAAGATTCAGGTACAGAGGGTTCCTCAGCGTAGCCGGCCAGATGGCCTACTTTTATTTCGGTGAAGACCAGTCTGGAGCAAAGGCACTTTTCTTCCAACATTCAAACACAAAAGCAAAAAAGCTTATGATGTGGACCTCTGCCAAACTCGGGTTGGAGAAAAAGACTCCTTGCCTTTCTCCCAAGGCGGTGTGTAAATGATGCTTTGTGGTTTTGTTTGTGCAGCCAACGGGGACCTTCAGAGGGCCTCCCCACAGCCCATCGCCACTGTAGAGTTTCATTTTTATACACCCTGTAAGCTACCTCTCCAGGCCCAGCTCTTGCCTCACACCATAATTGTCCTTGGTTGAAGATACTATATTGTTATGAAATCCAGAGATCTTCTGAAAGTGATCGCTTAAGTTTGCTTTATAATTTTTTGAGTATATGTGTAGCTCTCTCTGTAAATGTGTCCAGAGTTCAAGTGCAGCAGACAAGGGCTTTAACTGTCTCTATCTAAGAAGGATTTCTTAAAGCTTGACCCGAGGGAACTCCTGTCTAGCCAGAGAATTTGGAAGAGCATTTTTCATTTCTTGTCCAGGTTATGCTATTTGTGAAACCAGGTCATGTAACTAGGGTCCCAGTGGCATGTAGATCCATTCACTGGCACATAAGGGAGACCACAGTGCTTTGTGGGTTGGTGGCTGGTGTGTCCTCTGTGTCTCTGATGATGGTGAATGTGTCCGGCTCTACTGCTGAGAAGGATGGCAACCAAGGCAGATTTTCAGAACAAAGTGTCTCTGAGTAAAGAAAGGGCTGTGGAGGCCAGGAGAGTTTTTTTCACTGAGTTCTAAGAACAAATGCAGCTTCCCAATCTCTGTCCAGGAGTTGGATCCATCACAAGTGAGACCCCAGGCAGAACAAACCCCCTTCAGTGTATACTGGGAAGCACAGTGCAGTTTTTTCCATGGTGTACTCCCTGAGACGAGAGGAGGTGACCGGGCCTCTGCCTGGCTCTGGCCCTTGTGCCCACAAGGACAAAGCTGTCCTACCCATTCTTTTTGGCCCAGCAGTTCTTGGCAGCCAAGCAGCTAGGGAAAGTGAAGGTGCTTGCAGGTGGTCCATATCAGGCCTCAGGACCATTGTTGAAGGCCCAATGGGGAACCTGTGGTCAGAGGAAAGAAGTCCAGATGAAGCCAACTTACTTAAGGAGAGATGGATTTGTAGGGAATTTTGCTTCACTGACTCTGTTCAAGTTTTACCTTAAATGTATTTTATGCCTAATTAAGGGAGGGTAGTGGAATCGCCCAGGTTTGAAGTTCCAGCATTACTCATGAGTGTAGCTAGCTGCCCACTCTTGGAACTGCACTGATTTGAGGTAATTTTTTGTGTTTCATAATCCTGATGCCAATGAAAAGTATTAACAGTGATGCAAATCTCAAGGTCAGCATCATTAATCCACTATTATTATTAATTATTATTTTGGCATGATCTTGAGAGAAACCAATAAATGCTTCTAGAGCAGCGATTTTCAACCTTTTCCAACTCATGGCACACATAAACTAATTACTAAAATTCTTTGGCATACCCAAAAATTTATTTTACTTTTTTGCTGATCCAACCAAAAAATAAATAAATAAAAGGTATAATTTTGGCTCGTTCACATAAAATAGCAATTGTTGTGTTGTCATTTTTTAAAAATTTGACAGTTTAAGGGAAAAGCAATGAGTGCCCCTGACTAAATAGTTAGGTATTGTATGTTTTAAAAAGTCTTGCGGCACCGGTTGAAAATCTCTGCTCTAGAGTAAGGGAACATACTTTTCGCCCCAGAGCTCTGTTATGCAGCACAATGGTAGAATTATTAATACTTCTGGAGCCAAAAGATCTTGTCTTGAAATCTGCTTCTGCCACGATTTGATCTTAGGCACATAAAAAAACAACACCCAAATCTCTTTTGTGCATGTTCCCTTATTTATAAGATGAAGAGGACCTAAAGGGCCTTTCCAACCCCATGAACTTAATTGGGAAGCCTCTGGTCCGTGTGTGGAGAGTGGGGTACAGCCGAGTGGGCGGGTGGCAGTGGGGTTGGCGAGGGCAGGGCCTGGAGCAGAGTCCTGCTTTGCCTGAGCTGCCGTCCAGCACGGCCATGGAGCCAGACACCAAATGGAAGAGGCACAACTGTGACATAAACAGCCCGCTCTCTCGGGTCCTGGCTGTGCTCTGGAGAAGCTGAGTATGAGTTTGGGGACAGCTGTTTTCCAGGGGGCTCTTCTTCTGTGTTGGCTCAAGATTAGGGCCCAGCCCAGCTCCAGCCTGTGGAGCTCTTGCCTCTTAAAGCACAACTCTGGCTGAGTCTCACATTGAGCTGACTTCAGACCAAACCCAGACCTTTTTTCCATCCATGATGGATACATTTCCTCCCACCCCATTAGGACAGATTTTTGGGACAATATGTAGAAATGAATTGTCCTCTCTCTCTTTCTCTCTTTTTTAAATGTACAAAATATTTTTAAAAAGAAAGGAACTCGTTAGCTTTTTAAATTTTTGTGAAGTCTGATACCTCCTCCTACTCTTTAAGAAACCGTGAAGAGTGTCAGGTGACGGCACAGAGCCTCCCTCAGGAGTGTGGCGTGGAAGCCCCAGCCCTGCCCCCTGGGTAACAGAGAAGCAGGACGCTCTAATCCACGCCACATGCGGTGACCTGAGCAGACCCTGCAGGACAACAGAGGCCTCGCTGTCTCCTCGCGGAGCAGTTGCTCCGAGCCCGGTACAGCTGTGCCCGCTTTGTTGGGAAGTGCAGCGGGATTTATCCTTTAATCTTTCTTCTCCCTATAGGTATTTAAATAACAACTGGTCTGTAGGAGTACCTGCCAGAAGGGATTGAGATCTGCATTCTATACTCAAAAAACCATTGTTTTGTGTAATCTTAACTTCATCAGCAATTAGAGGGGTGGGGTGAGAATGAAACCCCAAACAAAGCTACTTCAAGACCCAGAAAATCCAGTTTGAGGAATTTAAAATTGGAATTGAGGAAGACAAATTTCTCTAAATCCTCAAATTCCTTAGAACTTCTCTAAGAGAGTAAGAAGCACTCACAAGTCCAGATCCCTAAATCCATTCATTCCAAGTTAAACAATCGAAGTTTTGAATTCAGGCCCACTAGTGGAGGGCTGGCGTTCTGACAGTGCAAGGTGGCCTCAAATGTTTGATCTCTTTGGTTTCTGTTTGCTTAAGGTTGAGAGACAGTGAAGTTGCTCTATTTTGGTTTCTGTGTCTGGGTTCTGGAGAAATTGTCACCTGTTTTACAGCTCTCGAGGAGAGCTGGGAGGTGACATTCTGGCCGACTGCCCCACGGAGGAGGCAGTGATGGGACTGGGCGAACACGGGGTCCTACTGCTATTACATATGCTGACATTTGCCTCCTTCCACCCTCAAGTTTTAGCCACTAGATTACAAATCCATGTGTGATTCCTGGAAGAATGTGTGAATGCTTGTTTTAACCATGCAGGCGGGTATTAAAAAGAAGCAAACAGAAGTCCTTACATCTTGGGCAGACATCTGTTACTTACTCCTTAGAACTTGGCTTACTTCTAGATACTCGTTTTTTATTGTGGTCAAATGTACATAACATAAAATTTATCATGGTAACCATTTTTAAACGTGCAGTTTTGTGGCATTAATAAGCACATTCATACAGTTGTGCAACCATCACTACCATCCATTTCCAGAGCTTTTTCCTCTCCCCAAACTGAAATTGTACCCATTAAATAGCAACGCCCCACTCCCCTCTGCCCCCAGCCTGACAACCATCCATCCCCCTACTTTCTGCCTCTATGAATTTCACTACTCTAGATACATCATATAATATGTATGTATAATATCACACAATATTTGTTCTTCTGGGACTGGCTTATTTCACTCAGCATAATGTCTTCCAGGTCGATCCATGTTGTAGCACGTGTTAGAATCTCCTTTCTTAAGGCTGAATAATATTGTATTGTATGTATATACCACATTTTGTTTATCCAGTCATTCATTAACAGACATTTGTGTTGTTTCCACTTTAGGGGTATTGTGAATACAATGCTGTTATGAGCACTGCTGTACAAATCTGTTTGAGTCACTGCTTTCAGTTCTTGTAGAGCGTATACCCCAAAGTGGAATTGCTGGATCATATGGTGATGACTTGTTTAATTTTTGAGGAACTGCCATACTGTTTTCCATAGTAGCTGAAGCATTTAAATTTCTATGAACAGTGTACAGGGTTCCAATTTCTCCACATCCTCACCAACACTTGTTATTCTCTGCTTTTTGTTTGTTTTGTGTTTTGATAATAACCATTCTATTGGATATGCAGAGGTATCTCATTGTGGTTTTGATTTGCATTTTCCTAATGATTAGGGATGTTGAACATGTTTTCCTGTGGGTATGGGTCATTGGTGTATTTTCTTTAGCGAAATATCAATTTAAGTTCTTTGCCCATTTTAAAATTAGGTTGTTTTTTTAGTTGTTGAGTTGCAGGGTTTTTTTGTTTGTTTGTTTGTTTGAATTCTGGATTTTGATCCTTTATCAAATATATGATTTGCAAATATATTCTCCTATTATGTGGATTGCCTTTTTACTCTGTTAATAGTGTCCCTTGATACACAAAAGTTTTTTAACTTTTATCAAGTCCAATGTGTCTTTTTTTCTTTTGTTGCTTGTGCTTTTGGTGTCATATCTAAGAAATCATTGCCAAATTGCTTTCAGATATTTTAACATATAGCTCATTTCTCTGTAATACCACAAAACCGTTACTTGTGGAAATTTATTTTTGAAGGAGTTTGGATCTGAAACTACTCTTTTTTACTTGTTTGGAGAGTAGCCTTTATATAAGTTCAGAATTGGTTAATTTTACTTTTTTGTTAGGCTCTACTATTTTTCTTTTCTTCTCAAGGGATCACAAAGGCTCATTGTGGATCAAGAAAAAGGAGGGAGTGAGGGAAAGGCTGAGTTTGAAAAGAGCCTCAATCATTTATATTACAGGGGCTGAGGAGAGAAAGGCCAGATTTAAGAAGTCTGGGGAATCTGAGAGGGCCCTTCAGTAACTGCGACTTGCAGGAAGTGCGTGACACCAAACTGGACTGTCATTTGTCTGAGAAGGCTGAGATCTATCTCCTGAATCCCCTTTTCCCCTCAAGCTGGAAAGATTGTTGAGGAATGGATAGGCCCTGGAAGTGAACCTCTAGTAAACTGACACTCCATTGCAAGAACAGAAAGATTGTTCCATGTGCACTCCTCCAAGTGTATAGACGATGGCTTTCATAAATGTTTATTCCTTTTCAGAAAACATCAACTTTTTAAAAATTTTCATTAGATGGTGGTAGGACTTTAATAATTTAGAAAATCCTTTACTTGCTTGCCAATTTCTCATACTTGACTCGTTTCTGGATTATAATCTGTGCACAAATCACCACTAATAGTAGCCACACATCCAAACACCATGGGCATTGCTTTGTATGAAAAAGCAGCAGAGTAGTGCATCGTAAATGTTTACTACCTCACCCTCAACGAGCAAATAATATGCCAGAGAGAATGCTGTGTATTATACTTGTTCCTTATCTCTGATTGCTCCAGAAGAATGTATTCACAAGGTATATATGTTCTAGCCCTTTCTCATTCCTTATGTTACAGCCACATGACACACTTCTGTAGCACTGGGCTATGGCTTACTATAAACAACCAGGGTTAGGTGAGTATTTATGTTTCCTACCTGGCGTGTGTTCAGAAATGAGGTGGCTTATTTGGTCTGAAGAGTGGTTTTCTGTGCCAGTAATTGTCCCTATGCTCTTGCCTGCACAGTAATTTGACTTAGGGGTATGGAGAGCTGTGGGATTTGGCACTTCAAAAAGTTGCACGATGGCCTACTGTATGAAGGGAACCCTTTTCAAATGAACTGCAGTTGAATTAGTAGATCCCCACTTGCCTACATACACAGACTTGCAGGAATCCAGGAACAGCTTTACTGGGAACAAGGATCGATGGCAGTAAGTTTCTCCAGTATGTTCATTACGGAACGAGACACTAAATGCCTAAAATCCAGTTTTGTGGTTGGTTCATAAGGCCCAAGACATCCAAGGAACTAGGTCTCCTGAGACACTGGCTTCTTGGTGTTGCATGTTAGCTGCCCTTGTTAAAGTCATAGCGACCTCAGGAACTAGAAAGTGCTTTTAATTGGCAGCATCACATTATAACTCCTAATTTTAATGTCTGCACGTAGGCATCACAACAGAACACAGCTCAGCCTCTCCTAGTCTCGTCTTGTTCCTTTCTCTCACCACTGTACCCCTTTATCACGGGCTGCAGGGAAGCTTGGTGGAGCCCAACCCATAGAGACACGCAGAAGTCAGAGCAAGCGCCCGGGCCCTGCTCTCAGCTTGACTGGCACCAGGAAAAAGTGCCTTCAGCTGGCACGGGGGCTTGTGCGAACCCAGCTTTGCTTGTTTGCCATGGAAATCCCAGTTGTAACAGAGACCAATGCCATTCAGGCAACGAGCAGGAAGCTGCTTTTATGGGGAGGCTTTTTTGGCACCGTGTCCGACATACACTCCAGTCAATCATGGTAAAGTGCCTAATAACAGATGTGGTAATTAAGCCTGAAGAACTCCGTCTCTATTTTTTCGTTTTTATTGCAAGGAATAACAAAGTACCTCATTAAACCCCCAATCATGCTGATTTTGAATTGGGCATTCCAATGTCCTCAAAAATGCCATCCCTGCAAGGGCTTTCTTCCTAGGTCCACAGCAGCCAAGGCTGCTGCCCAGGGAAGGTTGGACCAGTTTTGGGGGGGGAGTTCTGTTCTTTCTGGGCTGCCATTTTCACTCCAATACAAAGCATATGCAGACTCCTTGGGGCCAATCAGGTTCCTTTAAGTACCTTGGATATAAATAAACAGTTTAACTTTTACGTGCTTGTGAGACTATAAAGTGCCCCCTGATTCTCTTTGGTTCAAATTATATACTGCTTATAGCAAGAAATTAATGTCAGCTTTCAATCTTGGTAAGGTTTCAGATAACCTGAAACCATGGTCAATTACCATATTTTAATTGGATAAATTATCTTGGAAAAAAGTTTAATTACATCTGAAAAGGTCTGTCTTTGATTGTGGCAGTTTCTAAGGCAAATCTCTTCATTAAGCTTGTTTTTCCTTCTTTCTTTTTTTTTTTTTAATGATGAACATGAGTCTGGCTCATCATTAAAGAAAATGAATCCGAGAATTTAATGACTTGGGACAGGTAGAAGAAATACATGTCCTCAATAGTAAGAGAACGTGGCTCAGACTTCCTCCGGAGCTCTTCCCAATTGTTCAGAGCTGGTTCTCCATGACCATGTGCCTCCGGAAAGACAGCCAAGTGCTTTGCCCATTTCTGCCATGTCTCTGCATGGCTACACTATTGGATAACATGGATTTGGAAGCTGCATTTATAACATGGAGATGCTTTTTTGTTTGTTCCAATCCAGTATGGCCATAGGCATAGAGATTTGGGCTAGACATTTTGTATTAAATATTTTGAAAGCGCCATGGATCTCATTTTATTAAATTGTTGATTTATTTCCTTGACTTCTAAATGCATAATTCAAATTTTTCAGGATGTTTCCGAGAGAATTTGTAGGTGACTAGATTCTTAAATTAAGCTGTCTTACTTGGACCCAGCGAAGCAGATGATTCATAAGGCATAACCAAGATTCAATTTAATTTCAATTCTTGAATTAGTAAAGCATAAACTTCACCTGCTCATCTGATTAGCCCTGACAAGGAATATGTGTATATTTAACATTTGTACACACGCATAGGTGTAAAGCCATACCAACCTTAATGGTCCTCCATATTTGTTTACTCATCCAATACCTAACATTTATAATTCACTTTTTACCATCTTTATGCATTTAAGACATTTTACATCATTGATGTCAACCATATTTCTTGCCAAATATGAAAGTAGGCATGTGAACATTCAGCTTTTACCACATTAAAATGTGTTTTAAGAAACCACCTCTATATACACCATACATTAAAAAGCAAGAGCTCCTAAGTACAGCAGGAAAGACTTGTGGTTCACGTGAAGACACTGCCTTTAGGGACTATTCAGTTACAGGAAGAGCAATGCTTTCCTTTAAACAAGATTCAGATTAGTTTTTGTTTTTTATATTTTCCCTCAGAATAACAAGATCTTCTGGGATAATACAGTTTATGTTTTAATTCCAATTCCATTGTTGGGGGAATATTTCTATAAATTTGTGACAATGTTTTTTTAGATGAAGCGGCAACTTGGCCAACCAAGAGTGGCCCTGAGCTAAAGCGCCACTTCGTGGACGTCAGGGATGGTTTCTCAAAGTTACTTAAGCTCCCACTGAGGTGTTTATTTTCCCCAGGTATGGATCCCATTCTCAGTTACTGATCTCTCATCTCAAGCCTCTGGACTCATGTCAACTGTCTGTGACTCACAGGATACGATTTCCTGACTGCCCTTCAACCTTAAAGAGGATGTGAACGTTGCCTGCTCTGTAGCCCCAAGCTTTGATCTAACCCAGTTAACCACTTATTGAGCATTCGCTGTATTCTTGCAGATGGGAGAGAAGTAGAAATTAGGGAGGAGTGGAGTGTAAGACAAGACAAAGGCGTGGGCTCTGCTTTCAAGAAGCTTACAGTCTAATTGAGGCGATGGGGTTGGCTATATCAAGAGATGTAACATATGTGCATCAGATGAGGGATGTGGAAAGTTGGTTCCATAAGAGATTTCTATGCAGTTTTTAGTGAAAAGACTAAAGAATATGTTTACCTATGTTCTGAACACATCGTTACCTAGATAGAGAATGGGAGAATAAATTACTGCAAATAGAGAAATAAGTTGACAGGAAGCTTATGTAATGGTTAGAATGTCAAACAATTAGGGAGGCTTACATGTTGACCTGGATTCATAGAAATGAATCATAAACCCTTTCAGATTAGCAGGGCAGGAAAAATACAATTCATGCAGGAAACTATTTCCATCCTCCATAGATTCTTCTATTGAGATAGTCTTCATGCATAGTTTAAATTCATTAGATTTTATTTTTCTTTTTAAATTAAATGATTAGAAAGTTAAAAACCTTAAACAAGTGATAGTACTACAGTTTATAGGAATTGCTTCTTCATAAGAAGGACACTAACGTATTCAGTGTGATGGGGTCAACTTAATCTAGAATGTTTTCTGCTACCTGTAGTTTCCAATATTTATGATATTGCTAGTAGAGATTTTGAAATTAAAAACAGCATCAAGGAAGAGAATTTATAATAAAGGCAAAAGGGAAATGACATTGTAAAAAAAAAAAATAACAGAAGAAGGGAAGAGATTAAAGAAACTGTCATAAATTGCCAAGCCCATGGCCCTGCAGAATTCAGAACTCACAGCTTTAGTTCGAATATCTTTAGCTTCTGTGGTTCAAATTGCCTGAAAGAGTATTCAGAATCCGCTTAAAAGTAAAGGTGATATTCACCATGAAACCTGTAATTATTTTGATATTAATGTTACAGTTTATTTATTCATTTATTTTTTCTTAACATTATACTTGGTGTGCATTTATGCCCACCTGTGCTTTTCATTTCCTTGCCTCATTTGGGTAATGTACACATGTACATTTAGGGTCCACTATAATCTTTTACTTGTAGTCACAACATGACCTTCATCGAAGATCACCAAAGAACTTAGTTACTTCTCCAAATTAAGCCTTAAAATATATACGAATCCCTTTCTTTTCCTTTATATATATATTTCAAGCATATGTATTTAAATCGCTTTATAATATTCTTTCTTTTTTGTAAACCATATTTATATTATACTTCATGAATGTGTTGAAGCAGAGTGGTTCTTTAGTTACTGTACACTGTAATAATCTGCTAATCACTGAGGGTTTATTGATCTCCTAATCACTGGGGTTTTCCCATCATTCTGGTGAGGTTTGCTGAGATGGTTCTCTGCCAGCCCACACCAGCAAGCCCAAGGAATTGTCCTTTTCAACCACGGAGACACTACACTTCCAAAGAGTTCTTAGCACAGCCCTTGAGAGTTTGGTTCCATTGCTCTTTGGCTCCTGATTCCTGTATCTTCCTTTGTGGCTTCTGTTGCCTGACTCCCAGCCCATCTTAGACCACCCCCCTCCCCCCCCCCCCGCCTTTGCTGATCCCGTATATGCTCATGGTCACATCACTTTGCCCGCAGCTGATATGAACACCAGGTCCACAAGAATCATGACCCATGTTTAAGCAGGGCTACTTACTGGGAATAAAGGAATGCCAATGAAAAGAAAGCCTTAGGCTTTTAAATGAATTTACAGAACAACCAGCTATTAATTAAGCCCTTGAAAATATCCATAGGTCCTCTTCAGAAGCAACATAATTTTGTTTTCTCTAATTAAAACAATATTTTTATAGCAAAGCTTTCATTGTTTTCCTCTATTTATAATCACTAATATTGCAATCATTTTGTTGCAACTCTGGAATTTTCCTTTGCAGTTGTATAGTTTAGAAATAAATGGGATAATCTTACTTTTCATTTCATATTAGGAAAAATAGTTCAAGATCCAGAACAACTGATTTACATACTTTGAGCTTTATTTTTCCTATGGGTCATTCATTCATTCATTCATTCAATCGGTTGTCAAAGAGTTAAATGCTCCATATGTGGCAAGAACATGAAGAGATGGACAGTGTACTATTTTGACATTAAGGAGTTCACTACCTAGTGGAAAGATGAGTGAGAAAATGGTGAATAAAATAGTGTGTTACTACTCTGAGAGTCCACATGACCCACTCCCAGGATGCCCCAGGGGTTATGGGAGCAATGAAGAAGGATGTCTGACTGGCCTGGGAGCTCTTCTAAAAAGAAGTAACATTTGATTCTTTTGTTTGTTTTTCTTTTCTTTTTTAAATTTTTATTGAATTTATTGGGGTGACATTGGTTAATAAAATTATATAGGTTTCAAGTGGACAAGTCTATAACACATCATCTGTATGTTGTATTGTGTGTTCACCACCCAAAGTCAAGTCTCCTTCTGTCGCCATTTACCCCCCTTTGCCCTCTCCTGCCTCCCCCACCCCTTTCCCTCTGCTAATCACCACACTGTTGTCTGTGGCTATGAGTTTTTTCCTTAATCTCTTCTCTTATTTTACCCAGCCCCCCACCTCCCCTCCCTCCTGACAGCTGTCAGTCTATTCTCTGTATCTACAAATCTGTTTCTGTTTTGTTCGTTTGTTTATTTTATTCATTAGATTCCACATATAAGTGAAATCATATGGTATTTGTCTTTCTCTGACTGGCTTGTTTCACTTAGCATAATGCTCTCCAGGTCCATCCATGCAGTTACAGAAAGTAAGATTTCCTTCTTTTTTTTTAAAGAATTTTTTAAAAAAATATGTCTTTATTGATTTCAGAAAGGAAAGGAGAGGGAGAGAGAGAGATAGAAACATCATTGATGAGAGAGCCGTCATTGATTGACTGCCTCCTGCATTGAACCCTCAACCCGGGCATGTGCCCTGACCCAGAATCAAACCGAAATCTCCTGGATTCTAGGTCAATGCTCAACCACTGAGCCACGCCCGGCCAAGCAGATTTCCTTTTTTTCAAGAATAGTAGTATTCCACTGTGTAAATGTACCCACTGAATGGGAGAACATATTCACTAATGATACACCTGATGAGAGATTAATATCCAGAATTTATAAAGAACTTATACAACTCAACACCAAAAACAAACAATCCAATTAAAAAATAGGCAAAGGACCTGAATAGACACTTCTCCAAAGAGGACATACAGATGGCCAAGAGACATATGAAAAGATGCTCAATGTCAGTAATCACCGGAGAGATGCAAATTAAAACAGCAATGAGATATCACCTCACACCTGTCAGAATGGCTGCCATCAATAAGTCAACAAACAGCAAGTGTTGGTGAGGATGTGCAGAAAAGGGGGCCCTCCTGCAGTCTTGGTGGGGATGCAGACTGGGGCAGCCACTGTGGGAAACAGTATGGTGGTGCCTCAACAAATTAAAAACGGAACTGCCTTATGACCCAGCAATCCCACTTCTGGGTATATGTCTGAACAAACCTGAAGCACTGATTTGAAAGAATGTGTGCACCCCGATGTGCACTGCAGCATTGTTTACAATAGCCAAGATTTGGGAGCAGCCTAAGTGCCCATCAACACATGAGGTGTCATTATTCATCTCTTATTATAGTCTTTGTTTTAAAGTCTCTTTCTTCTGATATAAGTATTGCTACCCAAGCTTTTTTTTTCTTTCCATTTGCATGAAATATCTTTTTTCTCTCTTTTACTTTCAGTCTGTGTGTGTGTCTTTCATTCTGAGGTGGGTCTCCTGTAGGCAGCACATACGTGGGTTTTATTTAGTTATCCACTCAGCTACCCTATGTCTTTTCTTTTTTTTAATTTTTTTTTTTTTTTTATTAATCCTCACCTGAAGATATTTTTTCCATTGCTTTTCAGAGAGTGGAAGGGAGGAAGGGACAGAGAGAGAGGGAGAGAGAGAGAGAGATAAATAGAGATGTGAGAGAGACACATCTATTGGTTGCCTCCCACTCGAGCCCCGACCGGAGCCAGGGGTTGCACCTGCAACCCAGGTAAGTGCCCTTAACTGGGAATCGAACCCGTGACCCTCTGGTGTGCGGGCCGGTGCTTTAATCAATGAGCTATGCTGGCCAGGGCAGCTACCCTATGTCTTTAATTGGAGCATTTAAATAATTTACATTTAGAGTGATTATTGAGAGGTGCATATTGATGCCATTTTATTCTTTATAACTATGTTCCGCTATTTTTCCTTCTTCTCTCCTTCTCTGTCTCCCCCCCACCTCCTCCTCCTCCTCTTCTTCCTGAAGACCTTTTAATGTTTCTTGTGGTACTGGTCTGGTGGTGATGAACTCCTTTAGCTTTTTCTTGTCTGGGAAGCTCATTAGTTTCCCTTCAGTTTTAAATGACAGCCTTGCCGGGTAAAGTAATCTTGGTTGTAGGTTCTTGCTTTTCATCACTTTGACTCTTTCGTGCCACTCCCTTCTGGCCTGCAAGGTTTCAGTTGAGAAATCAGCTGACAGTCTAACGGGCGCTCTCTTGTAGGCAACTGTCTTTCTCTTCCTGCTTTTAAGATTCTCTCTTGGTCTTTAACCTTTGCCATTTTAATTATGATGTGTCTTGGTGTGGGCCTCTTTGGGTTCCTCTTGTTGGGGACTCTCTTTGCCTTCTGGACTTATGTGTGTCTTTCTTTTACCAGGTTAGGAAAGTCTTCAGTTGTAATTTCTTCAAATATGTTCTTGATCCTTTGCTCTCTTTTCTCCTTCTGGTATCCCCATGGTGCAGATGTTGTTATGCTTAATGTTGTCTTAAAGGTCCCCTAAACTATCCTCATTAAATTTTTTTTTCTTTTTACTGCTCTGATTGGGTGTTTTCTGCTACCCAGTCTTCCAAATCGCTGATCTGATACTCTGCTTCATCTACCCTTCTGTTGGCTCCTTCTAGTATATTCTTCATTTCAGGTATACGGGAGATAACTAGTGATGGAAGGAGGCTTGACTTGGGATGGTGAACACAATGCCATATACAGATGATGTATTATAGAATTGTATACCTGAAACCTATATAATTTTATTAGCCAATGTCACCCTAATAAATTCAACAAAAATAAATAAATAAAACTTACTATCAGCAAAACCTATTTATCTTTACCATAGGAAGTCAAACTAAAGGACTAATACTACTTAACTGCTATTGCTATAGTTAGAATGAGGAATAAAACTAAATTAGTCATAAATGATAGAGACATACATCTCTCAACTTTTTATTTCATATTCCAATGTTACAATAAAATGTAAAAACTTGACTCTTTTAGGAACAGCTCACCAAAAATTAGGCATTTCCTCATTCCCGATAGAAGGTTTTGCTAAAATATAAAAGTGATAAACAATTTAAAATGATGGGACCATAATAAGTAGGTACAAATGATGGAACCATAATAAGTTGACATCACTGGCTGAAATGAACTTAAAAATACTTTGGAAAGCAGGTAAAAATGCCACATGATATGTTTAAAAAAGTTGTAAAATCATCCTAGAATATACAAAACTTATAAATACACGAGGTGAGAGATGACAATTCTTGCAACAATATTGCCCTTGAGAAATTGACTGAAGCTTGAAAAATAATGAAAAGTAAATTTTAAAAAACATTTACAATAAACACATCAAGCATAGTTGGCTGAGAATGAGAGATAAATAGCGACAATGCCCATGAACGTTCTATAACTATGCCCTACTTCAAACTAAGAGGTGCAAGTTATCCCTAGAGCTTTTAAAAAAGTAAAAAAGAGAAATATTTTAAGGTACATAAGGAATGATATATGAAATTTCATGGTCCATGAAAATTATTAATTCTTGAAAATACTGTGACTGGAAATATATATATTTTCAACAGATTTTTATTTGTCCAGTTCACCAATTCTAAATCTTGCTGGAGAAGTCTTACCAGACCCAAATCTTTTCTTCTTTAGATGAATTTTTCTCTTCTTAAATTCTTTGTTCAAGTTCACATCCTCTCTATACTTTTTATTCTCTAAGTCCCCCTCCCTCCCTCCCTCCCTCCCTCCCTCCCTCCCTCCCTCCCTCCCTCCCTCCCTCCCTTCCTTCCTTTATTCATTTGCCCTCCTCTCTGCCAGATGCTATTCTAGGTACCGAGGATACCACTGAGAACCAAGAATGCACCATTGCAGTGAAGAAATTTGGGGGATGTCCATTGATCTTTAATTCTTTTGCCACAGCCATTAACAAACCTTTTATGAAGCCTGTGTCTAACCTACTCCTATGATGCACAGATTGAGTAGACATAACGCACTGTGAGCATCTCCTCCTTAGAATGAAAGGAGCATTCACAAGTTGCCTTATTAAAATATTGGCCATTTCCTGAATATTTTAGTTTAACACTTTTATAAGAAACCTAGGGCCTATAATTTGTATAGTTGCACTCTATGTAGACCAGCAGCAGCCCAAGAAAACAAATGTAAGTTCATCTTTATTATCTTTGTGTGTAGCGATTCATAATATTGTGCAAGACAAACTCACAGGATATTGAATTTTGGCCCAGTATTAGCCTGAAGAGAAGCTATTGATGAAATAGCTTTGTGATCTTGAGCATGCACTTAATTTCTCTGGACCACAGCATCATTATCTGTAAAGTTAGAGTATTGGCCCAGCTTCCTGCTAACTGCTATGTTCACACAAAAGTCAATGGATCTTAGGCATTCTGAAGGTGTATAAGAAAGGCAAATGGAAAATTCCGCTCTCATTGTAAGTTTGCATGCCAGTATAGTTGCTTTCCTGGCTGATATTTCTGAAAGGGAAATAAAGCAGAGAGAGAATGTGTGACTCATCAGTGATCAAAGTTTGACACTGAGCCAGACTAGAATATACCTCAGTCTCTATTTCTTTCATCCCCATGGCATCCAGGTCCTAGATTTCCCTAAAAGTGGCAAAAAAAGAGAAGTAAGGAGATGCAGAGAAATAAGAAGAGAGAATTATGAAAAATGTGAATGAAGGAAGTCGTATGGAGAATGGCTCTTCATTTTTCTATCAGTATGAGATTGTTCTCCAGCTGTTACTCAGGGTCAGACAGGGTCACTCCTTGAATTCGAGGTCTGTCTAGATACCACAGGAAGTGGTGTTGCTACTTCAGCATGTGGCACTTTATCTACCAAAACAAAGCCCTATTTTAAGAGCCATAAAGTTGGGGTTTGGGTTGTGGCTTCTTATATTTGCATCTATATGTGATTGGCACGGAAGCGGAGGTGGAAAGGAAGGCTGCCCAAGAATTTTCTCCTGAATGTCCTGGCCAAATGCAACTTTGAATAATTACCTTCTTCCACCTACTTATACTTCCTCAGCAGTTTCCTCACATTTTTGCCTCAAATCTTCAAAGCTTTTCACCATGTGGGCTTGAGACCATGGGGATAAAAGTGTCCAGACTCTTTTGTGGCAATGCCCGCTGCAGGAGATGTCTGTGGTCACTCTGCATCCTGGTCTGGATTAGTGGTTCAGAGCTGAGTAACCCTGGGAAGAATGGCAGTTGAGTCCTGACGTCACTCATTATTTGAAACATCTGTACAGTCTAAATGTGGAAATACCTTATGTGCTCTCTAATTCAGATTCTCAGTTTGACCAGGAAATAGTCTAGTCACTTGGAGAATCTAACTTTTAATGAATTTGCATTTCAAGAAGCGTTTATGCTTCAACACACAGATGGAATAATATTTTAGGAAGGCTCTGACCATTTCACTTGATAGGGAGGTGACCAGACTGGAGTTAAGATACCTAAGTTGTGGGTGCTAGTGTTCATCCACCCAGGTACTAGCTCTGTGATCCTAGTCAAGTCATTGTAACTTGGGACTTTAATTATTTCATCCATAAAATGAAAGATTTTGATTGGGAACCATAACATAACGCCTTAAACTGTAGCTTTCTGTTCTGTTTTTCAGCATAAAAGCTCTGTGGAACCCAGGACATACGTAGTGTTCTGGAAACTGTTGGAAGCCAAGTGAATGATAAAAACCTAAATTATATGATGTACTTCAGAGTCCTTAAAAAAATAGAGGAATGCTGTGTGTGTGTGTGTGTTTTAATAGAATCGGATAGATGCAGTTGACAGGAAAATTTTCTAAAATCTTGGTTCCATAGAAATTCTGTTCCTCATAGGGTCTTTGTTCCCCTGTGTTTTTGTCTCTAAGAAATGGCCTTTGAGGAAAAGGCATGACTTGGATTGCTCAGCTATGTCCTAATAGTATCTCAGGAATTGAGGTTTAGCATAATGACTCAGAATTAGGAGAGCGGGTGACATGTAGGTGCCACTGGTCATGCCAGTGGTGGGGGCAGAGTGGGTGCTCTCATCTTTCCTACTATAGCAGCATGCACTATGGATAAGGACCTTCCCAAGAGAGGACTTGTGCAAATACTTAGGCTTCCCAGTATTGTCCCACTCCCATGTGCAAGGAAAGACCCAAGATTCTGATGACTCTCAAGCATCCTGCTGCTTATCAGAGAATTATGTTTTTTCTTCTTTCATTTGACCAGACAGTCTTGCCCATTTGCCTTTCCCTCTGAGAAGTTGTTCTTTCGTGCCTTTGCTCTTACAACTTCTTCTGGGTGCAGCCTCTCTTGTTTCATCTACTCAGCAAAATCTTCAATAATGCCACTTCTTATGCCCACTTACAGTTGGAAATACTTTCTGAATGCCCATACTTATTTCGTAACCTTCTTTTGACCCTAATCATTTGTTAAATTGCCTTGTCATTAGCATCCACAGGATGCAACTTTCACATTAGACTGCCAACTCTTTGAGGGCAAAGATGGTCTTCATCAATGTTTGGTGCATAAAAGAATAAATGCTTGTTTTTCAGCAGAGGCTTTGAAAAATGTCTATGTGAAATATTGTTAAAATAATTACATTATTAGTTCAGTTGATGAAAGTTGAATTAGGTCTGTAGATTAGATAGTAGTATTGCATCAATGTTGAATTTCCTCATTTAAATAATTGTGTTAGGATTATGTAGGGGAATGCCCTTATTCTTAGAAAATGTACATGGAAGTATTTAGAGGTATAGGTGCATGATATGTGCAAATTACTCTCAAGTGGTTAAAAAGATGTATACATATTGCATATATTTGTGTATGGAGATAGACAGTGATGAAGTAACCCAGAGAGGTGAAAAGGTAAGCCAGAGAGGAGTCTAGAATCTACTTACTTAATGTTTTATACAAGAGCGGTAGCACAAAGCACGTGAACTCTCCAGGTTATTGTGAGGCAGGCCAAGCCTTTTGGACAGTCACATGCTAAAGGGTTAAGGATAAGTGGCGGGATAATCTGGGGCAGGGCTCTGTGTGGAAGAGAAGCAGATGCACCTCAAGACACAGACATTGCCAGAGTCACGCCTCGAGAAACAAAATAACTCAAACTGTAATTAGAAGGTGATGGGCTCCTGCCAGGACTTAAGAACGCAGGAAAAAGATTTCAGATTCACTGCAGGCTGTTTCTCCTGTGTGCTACTTACTGCCGCTGATGACACAGCAAAATAAGGGGCTTTATTGGGAGCTATTTTGGAAGTTCAAACAGAATGTTTTTGGTACAGACATTAAAATACAGATATATCGGTTACCTACTGCTGTGTAACAAATTAGCTCAAAAGTTAGTGCTTAAAACAACACACATTTATTATCTCACAGTTTCTGGGGGTCAGGGATTTGGGAGAAGCTTAGCTGGTGGCTCTGATTCACGTTCTCATGAGGTTGTCATCACTGTGTGAGCAGGGGCCATGGTCACCTAAAGGCTATGCAAGGGCTGGGGGGATCCACTCCCATGGCTCTTGGCAGGAGGCCTCAGTTCCTTACTATTCGGATCTCTTCTTAGGGCTGCTGTAGTGTCCTAATGACATGGCTTCCCGTGGAACGGTGATCCAAGAAGCAAGATGGAAAGTGCAGTGTCTTTGATGACCTAGGTTCATAAGTATACTCTGTCACTTTTGCCATGTCCCATGTCCTATTGGTTACACGAGTCTACTCTATTCATTGTTAAATGGGCTCACACAAGGCAGGGATCATTAAAAACTGTCCTGGCGTCTGGCTATAACAATAGGGTATAATTAGGGCTGCCAAAGCATAGTTTCAAAAAAAGGAAAGGAAGAGTAAATTTTATAAAAGGGCTATTTTTGTGTGTGTGGACAGGCCAAAAATAGTAGGTCTCTTCAAGTTGAGAAGAATGAATGGGTATGTTATTGAAGAATATTAAATCATGACAAGTTTAGAAAAACAAATATGATGTTATCCACCAAATTCTGGAGTGAGAAGCAGTGTTTGAAGTTTGTTTTTCTATAAAAAGGAGATATATTGTTTTTCCAGTAGGCGATAGAATGGACCCAGGAAATAGAACTGGGATTCAGAAAGCTTTAAACTCCAAACAGCTCTCTCTAATCAACCATAGTTTATTATTTCTCTTAGTCCTGCCAATTCTTTCTTTTATTGGCATCTCATATACTTCTCATTCCTTAGGCTACTACCCTGGGGACAGGCAGATTCACCCCACGCCTGAATGCACTAACCTCTGCCCCAGTTTCTGTTTCCTTGGTTAGATTTTCCACATCTTCTCTGTGTTAATCTTCAAAACATCTCTTTCATAAAAAAATGCACCCTGCTCAAAGACTTGTGTATTCAACTGCAGACAAGAAAAAACCATCTGAACTCAGCCTGGTGCTCAGGACCCTTCCTCACCGAGTCTACCTACCTTTCTAACACTGCTTCTCAAGGTTCCTTAAGGGCTCCTGCTCTCCACCCTCAAGGCTCGGCTCACACCTTTCTCTTTGCATCGTGGCCCATGGTTTCCATTGGCCCAAATGCTTCTTTTTGTCCAGATGTGATGCTGAGGGCAGATTGCAGACACTGAAGTTATCAGCCAGACTCACTCAAATCTCTGCTCTAATTGTATGATTTCAGGTGAAACATTTGATTTTAGCCGATGAGATTACATATGTAAGGTGAGAGGCATGAGGTAGTCACTCTGATTTCTAGTTTTTCTTTTACAAGCTTCTGTTCAAGTTTGACCTCTTTCATGAGCCTTTGCTGCCCACATTGATTTTTCTCCCTCCTCTTAAAACTCTAGCAGTTTATTTCTACATTGACTCATTTGATAAATAATCATCTTTTATTTATAATTTTCCTTCCTAGTAAATTTTGAACTATTGAGGGCAGTAACTCTGCCTTTTAAGTCACAGTAGTCCTCACAGTCGCTTTCACTATAGAGCCTTAGTGAGATTTATTTGTGGATTTTTTCCATATGTTGTAGCTGATGTATTCATTGTAGAGTCCTTTCCAAAGTTGATGACAAGTGGGAACCAGGGTCTCCCGCAGATAATTTCTATGAGGTTGGCTGGTTAAGTTGATGAAGCTGTACCTCTGTGTTCCCACAGCATCCTCTCTGGTCTTAAAAATGGCTGCACCATGCTGTATTGAAATGGTCCTTTAGTGGCCATTCTCCGTGTGGGGTGGTGAGCTCCCTCTGGGTAGCTCAGTGCCTGGTGCCCTCAGGGCTTTGCCCAGTTTCTGCCGAATGTGAAGTGCCAGAACTGTTACTAAACACCCACTTCATGCTAATATTTAGGGATTTGTTTATGAAACCATTATAAATATATAAAATAGGATTTGAGAGTTTTTGTTAATATCAATAGCTACACACATTTAACTTACATTCTTAGAAGCTTCCAGAGTATGCTGTGGGACTGCCATGATTTCATTTTTCTTAGAAGAATATATATCTTTATTGTGGTATTTGTTGTCGGCATAATGACATGAGGCCCCCCAGACAAAAAGTATGTATCACACTTGTACTGCTTCAAATGAATAGCTGTACTTGGGAAAGTAATATGCTATTAGAATAACTAGCTGTGGGTGGTGAAAATAGAAATCTTGACAGTGCCTCAAGGAGTCCTTTTTATCAGCAAGTAATATTTCCAGGGAAGTCACATCTGGGGTTTTCTCAGCGCAACCACCAGGTGTTAGTCTTTTGGCATCTTTAATACTCTATTAATACTGTTATTTAATACTCTATTCACAGGCTCAAAGCCTCAGGAGGACCACAGCACACTATCTTCTGTCCTACATGGGCAGCCTGTCTGAGTAGTTCAGGGAAAAGCTAGTATATCCTTTATAGATAACATGAGTGATCATGAGAAATAGGTGGCCCTTGGTACCCAGAGTGTGTGTGTGGGGGGGATTGTGGAGATGTGGCTATTCTTAATCAAGAAATTAGTTTTCATTTTGAGAACTGTGAGAAGACTTTAGGGAAATGGACTTGAGGAAAAACTGGGTGAGGACACCCAAGTTATTTCTGTGTGCCCTTAATGATTCTAGGAAGGAAATCGATTGTAGAGCCAGAAACAATCATCTGGAATCATTTATTCTTCTGTTGTTGCAAAAATAAATTAGCTAGTCAACGCCCCATTATTTATTTCTCCCTAACACACTGATAGAGAAACTACTCCCTATCATCAGAGCCTAGACTCACGCATTGTAAGGATTTTGCTCAACCTGATTATTTACTGAGGTTTTTGTGGTAGCTTAAGTAGGCAGCAAGAGTTAACTCTGCCTGCTGTGTTTTCTCTTTCTAACAGGAGCACTTTAGCATTGCTAATCAGTTGTACTGATTTTCTGTTTTGATTTTTCTGTAATAATTAAGTGAATGATATGGAATGCAATCAAGTTTGGCAGTAGGGGGTTCATGCAAATGACTCTTTAATTTTTTACATTTTAAATTTTGTTAAATGGAACCATAAGGAAAGATATTTGAAGACTTAAGACTGGGTGGATGGCTGGAGTAGCTTACCAGCCAATTTAGTTTTGAATATTTTCAAAATGTCTATTTTAATACAGCAAATTGCCACTGTGCCACCTTTTAAAAAATTGATATAATGCTATTTTTTAAAGGTGGTGTTTGTTTTCAGTTGCGCTCCAAAGTGGAAGATTGTAGTGTAAGATAAGGTGACACAGCTTAAAAGAGAGAAATGAGGAAGAAAGATGTATTGAACTTTCTTCCTCCAGGGTTGACATAAAGGAAAAAAGGTGCCCACGTTTATTCATGGAAACCTATGGGAGAAAACAAATAAAATAGGGAAAGAATAGATGTAGTGCCCTATGCACTTCTGTCAGTGCCTTTACTAAACTAGATAGAAAAAAAGGAAGGACCAGCCATGCTTCTGGACAGTGAAATGTTGCATTTCTGTAGTTCTTTACAGCCAGCTCATTGGCATATTTGCGAGTTGTCCTCTCCCACCGTATATATCACTTTTTTTCGCCTTGGAAGACAGTTCAAGGACCATTTCCGAAGCCTCCATGCCCGCCCTGGAGGGCCTGAGGTCCGCCAGTCACGGTCAACTCCACGTCCACCGACGCCAAGCTAATGGGCCCTGAATCTCTTTGCAGCGGGCGCAGGCTGCGCCGCAGGCTGAGCGGGCACCGCGCGCAGGGCACGCAGCTGCCGCGCGGAGGGCGATCGGGAGGCGGGGCCGAGTCCAGGGCTCACGCACGCTGCCGCTGGTGCGGGGCGGTCCACAGCGCAGCGTCTGCGCCGCACAGGCCGCAGGCTGCGGGTGCAATGCCGGCTTCGCAGGAACCCAGAAACGTGCGCGGCCGAGCGCAGGCCGCGGGCATTTTTGCGCTCGAGGCGGGTGAGCTCTCCGCGGCCGCAGGGCGCGCGCACGTGGGCCCCGCACCGCCGTCTGGTGGGGGACCTCAGCTTGGACAGGGAGAGGTCTCCAGGCCCCGGTGCGCTGTCCTCCGTCCCAGGGCCTCGAATGCTGGTCCAGGAGAGCCTCTCAGAAGAATTATTTAAAGGTGCTGCCTGCCCCGGTTTGGGACAAGCGGAAGGCTGCTGCTGCAGTTACCTGGGGCGAAGCGCACCCAGTTTCCGAGGGAGCTTTATCTTGCCGACACCTTCTTTGTGGACCTCTAGCTTCTAGATCTCCAGCCGGCCTGTCCCTGCCTTCGACGCCCGTGGGTGCGCAGGTGCCTCGGGGCAGCGCCGCCAGCCTCATCCGCCCGAGCGCCGCGGGCCTCGGTGCGTGCGTGTGTATAAAACGCTGGAAGGATTTCCTCGGCCGGTTGCTGTGAGTTTGCATGATCGCAGCCTCTCGGCCTAGCAATTCCTTGTGCTTCCGACATCGTATACTTTAATGTAAATTATTCTAGAATTCATATATTTTCCCATTTTAACTTGGAAAATGCTTTGGGAATAAGAAACCAAATGGAGCATGTACACATTTTTGAAAAGGACCGATATTTTCCTTTTCATGAGCGCACCCAGCAACTTCGCAGTGCAGTTTGATTTTTCTGTCCGCTGAATTTCAAAAGCAGCGAGATGACTAAATTATGCTCCCCCCCCCCCCCCGCCGTCTCCTTAGAGAAGTTAAAGTCTTCAGGGAGCCCTAAGTCAAGTGCAAAACAAGAAGGGACACCAAAAGATTCGTGCTACAATTTTTACATTAAAAGGGAACACATTGCCTTGTTTTTTTGGGTTTTTTTTTTTTTTTTTGGCAGTTTGATTCATTGCTTGCAGCAATTTCTAACTTTACAGACTAAACATTTCTAATTGGGAAATGGATGGTTTGAATCTGAGATGGTGACTCAGGATATAAACTTTTCAATTTGGGGTAATTGTTTGTGAGTAGACGGCAGATTACTGCTGACCAGCCCTTGTTTTGTCTTTGAGGAAGAATGAAAGTTAATATACACATTTCACACTTTATTGAAACAAAACACTTATCCTGACATAGATAAAGCCATGAGACAGAGAGAGATTGGCCATATTTATTTGTTAAAATCGAACGTATTAAAGGTTTTCTTATTTTGACGTATAAGGAAAACATTAGCAGTATATTTACGCGTCTTCAGCTGTGAGATGGGGAAATAAAAATACCTACTTCTTAGGTGAGTAACTGTGAGAATTAAATAGATAAATCACAGAAGAGGTTCAGCGCTGTGTAGAGCTCGCAGTAATCAGCCGGGAAGTGTTAGCTGTTCTTGTTTATTGTCATCGCTACTTTTTTTCGTTCCTGTTTGGTGGAATAGCTTTAGTTTTATAACGTTAAGCTTCAGATTTTACAGCTTCACGGTGGTTAGTCCGTGAGATATATCAGTAATTTGAATTAATTCATAAGCCATATTTTGGCTACCTGCTGTGCTTTATATGTTGGAATTATTTCATGAGGATTGAAATCCCCTCTAAACATTTCATAGCCTCTCGCAGTGGCTTACACTATCTTAAAAGATATTCTACATATTCTACAAATGAATGATATAGTTTTCCTTTATTCCTATCAAACATTTTCTTTGGTTTTAGCCTTTGGGGGTTAGATATAGATAACTTGTCATAATGTACCTAATGTACTTGTCCTTATAAACAGTTTTGATTTTGAAGAATTTAATCCTTCATTTGGTCTGTTCTCTTGAATTTGAATGATAAACTATTTCTTAAGGTTAGGTTTTTGTTAATATTGTTGTTTACGTGTTTGTCTTAAGGTAAACTTACCGTTTTAAACCACAAGGTTATTGTTCAATAAATTTGGTTCCCAGATACTAAAAGCTGGCAAGTTCATGGTGTGGAAAGTTAGTGCAATGTCTCAAAATGTCAGGCCTCACCCAGAAAATAACTGCTTTGGTCATGTAATCTGGCCTGTTGTTGCTAGTGTACCAACAAGCAGGTTCATTTTAATTATTTACTTAGTTTTAATTAGTTATTGCTTATTTTCTTTTTAATTAGTAAATGGATTGGCTATTTCTAATTCCAGGTCCATTTGCATAATGATTTTTATATAAAGTCATTTTACACAGTAGGACAAACTTTTCCTTTGTACTAAGTGCTGAGTCCCTGGAGGGGAAGAGACGGGCGTGATTCCCAGGCGCATGCCATCGCACCTGTTACACACCAGAGCGGCCCTGGCACATAGTAGGTGTCCAATAAATGCCCGCAGGTGACTTCATTTGAATATCTCCTAGGGACCTTAAACTTGACGTATCTAAAACTGAACTGAGGCTTCATCCCCAGAGGAGGAGGGCTTCTGTGCTTCCCGTCTCAATGCGGGGCCACGTCCACTCAAGGGGCTATGCCGAAGTCCCTTCTCTCTCTCTTCTCATTCAGTCACCAAGTCCCATTGATTCTACTTCCTAAAAATGTCCCAGATTCACTCAGTTCCCTGCAACTGCAGCGTTGCTTCCTTAGTTCACCCCATGGTCATGCCTTATCTGATCTCCCTCTAACAGTCTCCTCCTTCAGGTCATTCTCCCCTGCAGCCAGAGTGACCTTTCTGATGTCACTGTACCCTTTAGGAGCTCTCCCTTATCCTTGGCTGGAGTTCACATAACTTTGCAATGGCTTATAAAACTCATTGTGATATGCCCCTGTCTCTCTTTCCCACTGAACTAAGTTGAGTCCCCTAAATGCCTGACCCTCCCTCACCTTCTGTTGCCTGGAATGTTCTCCTCCCCCTTCTATCTCCTTTGCCGCCTTGTTTTGCAAATACACCACATTGCTGTTTGTTTTTCTATCATGGGCTCTTCCTCTCAATAATACGAGGTTTGTTTTCTCTAACACTGACCTTCAAACAGCTTTACGCTTTTTTCTCAACACCTATATGGAAACCTCTATAAAAGAGCTGGTTTTGTTTCTGTTCAGCAGATGGGAAAACTGAAGCACTAGATATAAGAAATATATGTCATAATTATGAAATTATAAACATCTTAACGGGCAGGGACAGGAACTGGATCTGTACTTTATGTCTGGTTTTTGCACAGTGCCTAGAATAGAGTAGATACTCGGTGCACATCAAATGAATTATTGAGTGACCCTCAGTTTGAGCCTGAGGTGCTTCTCTCTCGAGTCAATGGAGCTTCTGTTTCATCATTTATGCTCTGGGACCAATGAGGCCAGGTTCTGCTGCGAGCCCTCTTCTTCTAGAATGGAAATGTGCCTGATGAGAGGGTCTGGAAGCCGGTGTTGCTCTGAGTTGGCCGGGTAGATTCCTTTAATGTTAGCTGGCATGGATGAGAAAGGCTTTTGTTGTGGTGGCAATTATTGATGATTTGCACATTGTAGTAATTTACAAAACGGTGGCCACCCTGCACAACATTAGAGACACCTCTCTCTCCTGGACCATGAAATCTGGTGACCCGTCTGTTTGAATACATGGCCCGTTATGCATGTTTCACCCTGGTGACAGCTGGCACCAAATGGTTGCTGTACTGAAAGGAATTCTGTTTGGGTCATTTGAATGCATCTCTCATTTGAATTTTTTTTTCCTTATAGGTTGTTCTTCAGAAAAAATGGTTATTTCTTTGAACACATGCCTGGGCTTTATCTGTTTATTTTTATGCCACTGGATAAGGTCAGCGTCGCCTCTGAATCTTGAAGACCCTAATGTGTGCAGCCACTGGGAAAGGTAATAGTAACCTTAGGAATAATTTCTGATAAATTTCTTTATCTACTATCATTCTCAGTCTGATACATAAAATTAGAATTTGACAAGAGATTGAAAAATTACTTTTGTGTAAAAATCATTCATTATAGCTAATAAATCGGACAGTATTATTCACCTGGGTCTTAATAGAATATATATTATGCAAAAAAATACACCTTGATATATTGATTTTTACACTGGTGCAATTGTAAGATTCAGGGAAATCATGAATCGTTCAATTAAAATGAACTTTGTAAAGTCCTGTCCCCGTTCTGAATCTCTTTGCAATAATTTGGGGGAGTTAGACTTCTGGATGGGAACCAATGAGAGAGCAGTGGAAAACAGTATGTAAAAATGTACTAGAAATGTATGCATAATAAAATGGTGCTGTAGGCGGCCTGAAAGGGAGACATGATTTCTGGAGACACTGGCAAAGCCACATGGGGGTAGTGTCACCTCAGGTGCTCCTGAAGAACGGAAATGAGGCGGTGGCAGTGATTGGGAGGGGTTCTAGGAACCAGCAAGACTAGAGTCAGTATAGAACTGGAGGAGGGCAAGATTGAATTGATTGTGTGAGAGCAGATGATGTCATGTCCAGATCGGGGCAGTTGGCGGGAGGAAATACAGAGGAAGTACAACACGACAGGCCATTCTTGGGGATCTCATGGTCCCTCTTGGAACACAGAAATAGCACTAACCATGTGAGGGTGCAGGACAGTCATACCCAGTCTACTCTGCTCTGATGCGCTGCTTGCATTGCTAAGAAAGTGTCCTTACCCAAAAATAACATTGCAAATGCAAGTTTTTCAGACAAATAGGAGGTGTTAAGTACTAGAGAGTAATATGTGTTTTAACGTCTGTTAAGTGCATTGACATCAGACTTTTGGTCTCTTTTCCTGTCACCATCAGTACCGTGATTACTGCTCCACAGAGCACACACTGTAATCACAGTTGTCACCCGCTGGTAGGATGCACCAAGCTCAGAGCCTCTCCAGCACAGCAGCTCTGTTATTCCACAGACACACTGGTCCTGCACTCACAGCATTATTTTTCGGTGAGGGCTCATTCCCATCTCCATTGGCAGTACTACAATCAGGATAACAAAAATATATTTCCCTGATCTATCAGTGGAGTTCTATGTCACTATGAAACTTTAAGCTGTAGAGGAATTATATATATGTAATAAAGTTCTATATATTTGTAATATTTACTATATTATACAGAATGTAAGAGGAGGGACCTATGAATGATCTTTATATCGTCAAAGCACCTTCATAAAACATTTCGCCAACAAAGTACATAATATTTATTAAAGTAATAAAAATGAATCAATTAATACATGCATGGGTACATACCAGATTTAGAAAAGGGAGAGCCCACTGTTGGTTAAACTTCTTGGAGGATGATAGCTTTGGACTGGGAGGAAGAACAAATTTATAAGATGCCATGAAATAAAAATCAACAGATTTGGTAAGACATGGACTATAGGATGCGAAGGAGGCAGAAAAGTCTGAGATTTAGAACCTGCCGTGTGAGAGAGTGGAGGTGTCACTGCACGTGTGGAAAGATTAAAGGTAGAGAACTGATTAGAGAGGAAAGGTTAGTGTGGTTTGCCCTGTTGTGTCCATAAGGTCAGTGTGAAATATGGGCCTGGAAGTGTGTGGGAATGCGGATTCGGGAGCATGGTTCGGTGTGAGCAGATGACTGCTCTGAGGGAAAGGCTATACAGAGAAGGAATCCAGGACTTCAGATAGTCCAGCCCCCGCTCAGTCAGACACGTTTTGTCTCGATTCCTTGCTCAGTGTCTGACCAAAGTTGCCAACACGTACTTGCATCATTTTGTTGACCACTGATAATACCGAGTGTTTAAAACCCTGCCTAGCTTATGGCATGTGCTCAATAAATAATTGTTGAATGAGCCTTCACCTACTGATAGGAAATAAAATGACTAAGATGGACATCAACTGGGAGGTGGGGAGAAAGAGAGACAGAAAGACAAGGGGCATGTTCATTTTTAAATGTAATATAATTCCACTGTTGCACGAGTGATTAGAGTAACCTCTAACATTCTCACTAATGGAGTGGGAAATTGAGCATGGAAAAATAGGGAAATGATGGAGATTTTTTTTCCTGACTGTATTTTTTTTTTAATATTATATGAACTGCTAGAAGGAAGGATCGACAGCTATAACCTTCTTACTGATAGATTTCCTATTACAAGACTAGATAATGATTCTTTGAGGAAAGAAAAAAGAAAGTGGAATTATTTTGACAGGTGTGGAGAACGGAGCATGATTTAAATGATCAAATAAAGGTGCAGGTGACATGTTCTTGCGTATTTTCAAAAACTAAAATGGGCTTGAATTGAAGTGGGGAGAGGATGGGGCTTCAGGGATGAAAGTCTTGGCAGTAGGGCTGAAGAGGGCTCATTGTAGGCTTTCCCTATACTAAAAACACCCTGTACCCAATGGCTCTGAGCCATGGGATCACCTAGAGACTTGCTTCTCTGAGTGTGGTCTGTGGAGCTGCGTCCTGGGCATCACCTGGGAGCTTGTGGGAAATGCAGGGTCTCAGGCCCCATCCCAGACCTATGAATGATTTATGTTCCTTCTCCCCACCCCCTCTCCCTGTTCAGTGAGGCTAAGTCCTTCCCTCCATTATTAAAAAAATATGTCTTTATTGATTTCAGAGAGATGAAGGGAGAGGGAGAGAGAGAGAAACATCAATGATGAGAGAGTCATTGATTGGCTGCCTCCTGCACGCCCCCTCCCCCGCTGGGGATGGAGCCCGCAACCCGGGCACGACCGCGAATCGAACAGTGATCTCCTAGATTGTAGGTCGATGCTCAACTGCTGAGCCACACCAGCTGGGCTTTTGGGTTTTTTTTAGGATGCCTCATTTTAATGCAGCATTTCTCATTCTCAGAAATTGTATATAAAATGAAATTAAGGAAAATTAAATCATTTAAAATACACAAGGGGTACATGTTATTACAGGAATTCTGCACAGCATCCTTTCGGCAAGTGGATAATTCCATGAATCGTCTGTTCCTTCTTCCCATCCCCTCTCCCTGTTCTGTGAGGCTAAGTCCTTCCCTCTGTTGGGGTTTCTTCTAAGGAAGGCACAAATGAAGAGAAGACATTCTTTGCCCAGCCAACCCCTTGGGGGTGGAACACAGAGCCGGTAGTAATTGAAGCAGCAGTCCCGAAGCAAGCAGCGATAAGAAATGATGATTATTACCATATCTGATTAAAGTAACAAGATAATTTAAGCAGATAAAATGCAATTAACCACTTTGGAATGTATCCAAGTGATGATGGCTTATTTCCCCCTGTTCTTTGACCTTAAATTAAATCTTGCTGGGGTTTCTCCCCGGATAATACTTAATAGGTTAAAATCACAGTGATGATATGTTTTCAGTGTGTTGAGAAGATTAAACAAACAAGTGGGAGATAAAGGGTTTTGCATCTGGATGCTTAAAATAGTGCAGGATTGGGACCAGATTCCTTTCATACCAGTTTGCCTCTCTCTCTCTGCTCTAGTATCTTCAGATGTTCTAGTGACATCTGAAAGGAGCCAGAGGGCAGGACGGTGTCTGGGAGTCGTGATGTTAGTGCTGTCTCTGGACTGTCCGCTATATGTGGGGCTCAGTGTTGCTCATTTGTGATGAAAACGGGATCAGACTAGATCACCCATTTTCAACCTTTTTCATCTCACGGCACACATAAACTAATTACTAAAATTCTGCGGCACACCAAAAATACATTTTTTGCCAATCTGACAAAAAATAGGTATAATTTTGACTCATAGTGGACGGCTATTGTTGTGTTGGCTGTTGTCATTTTTTTATTTGACAATCTAAGGGAAAAGAGGTCAGTGCCCCTGACTAAATAGGTATTTCATGTTTTAAGAATTCTTGTGGCACACCAGTTGGAAATCTCTGGACTAGACCATCCTACTCTGTAACTTTGGGAGCAGCTGTTGATGAAGGTGAAGTTGTGGACTGTTAGCACAGGCACTATTTAAGTTCAAACAGCAGCCCAGGCATTGGCCAGAGAAGCAGTGATAAAGACCAGTGGAAGTGGGCCAGTTATCAAGGACATTTCCCTTCATGGTACCAGCACATAGCTTCTAGAAAGTGGCCCCTGGAAAAGTGACAACTTAGTTATATAACAGTAGATGGCTATTGAGTACATTAGGTGTAGTCATTTAGGGAGAATTTGGCAGTCAGAATTTGAAGACTACTTACTAACATGGAAAATGTTTATGATGTATGTACTCATAAATTTAAAAACTAGGTTTCAAACTCAGGTGCATAGCATGATTATAAGAATATAAAAAGAAAAGAAACTAAATTAAAATAAAAAACCCCTAGAGACAAAAGAAGTGCAGTAAAATGCTATTGATGGTGATGTATGGAATTCTCTCATCTCTCTCTGTTTCTTAAAATTGATTTTCCAAATTGTTGTAGTGTGATTAAGAGAGAGAAAGATTGTATAGCACAGGAAAAAATGTATATAAAAAAACACACAGAAGGCACAAGAAATTTGGGTTGGCAAAGCTTAAAACCCTTCTCCTATAAACTTCAAGTGGAAGCTTCAGTTTCCCACCAAAGTGGAAAGTAATTCATATCCAGTCAGTTATTGAGTGTGAGCCTCTGAATAGTTTTAATATGGAGTCAAGATGGAAAAGAAATGCTCAAGACATAGTGAACTTTATGCTCCTATTTTCCCCAGCCTGTCTATATGTCTCCATTAAAGCCATATTCCATTATTTTCAGTATTTACAGGCTGGCCTTTCTTGAGAGCTCTTTGAGAACAGGAATTGCATAGAATTTTTTTGATAAATATTTATTGAGTTGGAATCCTAAATGGTTTGGTTACCCTTCTATAAAGAACAGCTTTTTCTATCCTCAAACCAGAGAAGCGTCCTGCAAACGTACACTGTTGGGGAGCAGCAAGTGGCGAGAAGAGGAAACTCCTGCACTTTCACATTTCCTCTTGTTTAAGCACTCTTCTAGGCTGCTAGAAATTAGTGAAAATATTTTTCATGTTTGTTTGTGGCACCAGTTCCCCCATCCACATCAGATGGGATGTGTTTGGTCAGGATCATTTGTTGATGATCATGTTTGCTCTAAGGCATTCAGACCTTAACATACCATGTCCTTGGAAATTTTAGGAAAACTGCATCAGGTCTAGTTCCAGCAAACTAATTTAGTTAAGCTAAATTAGTACCGTAGAAACAGTAGAATGCTTTCCCCCTCCCCCCCTCCCTCCCTCCCTCCCCTCCCTCCCTCCCTCCCCTTTCCTTCCTTTCTTTTCCCCCCCAACTGATATTAATTTAGAGGGGTTTCTTTCCTATTCCTATAGCACACATGGAAAGCTGCTCTGTTTTGCTCGTGGGCAGTGTAGGGCTGCACCTATACAGCAGCTCCTACACAGAGGACGCTCAGTTCAGTCATTCTGCTCTTTCCTTGCAGTGGGATGGAGAGATGGTGCGGCAGGCCTCAGAGTTTAGCTGCCCACAGGAGCTGGACAGGAAGGAGAAAAAATTGGCAAGGAAGTCACAGAGTTTGCATCAGGACTCTGTCTAGGGGTCTGAAGAAAATATTAATAGCTTAATGTGAAATTTCATTCCAAGAACATTTATATTTTCTTGGCGGCCTCTTGCTTTACCCAGAAGGTGTTATGTTGCTGATGTAGGCAGTTGTGTACTCTACGCTCCTTGGAACCTGTTCTTGCAGGTAACAGCATCACCGATTAGAGTAGAATGAAGTAGTCATCTAAAATGTGTTAGAAATTCAGAATGCCACGTGGGAGGGGATCTTCAGGACCATCTCTGGCCCCCTGGTTTTAAGACGTGATAATCAAAACCCAGGAAAGTGAGATGATCTGCCGAAGGTCACCCAGTTTCCCAGTGTCAGATCAGGATTATAACCCTGACTTCTAATCCAGTGATCTTTTCAGTAGGGCCTATTGCAGCTGCCAAAGATTTGCAGAGGAACCCTAAATTTGCCTAGAAATCAAGTTGCAATGTCCCAAAGAATGAACACAAAAGTGTACGTAGTACAGTTATTTTATGAGTGTCCTATTGAAGCCTAAGTACACAGTGACTAACAGACCAGCTGGGGAGAGAAAGCGCACTGTTTGCGAGGCCCGCTTCACATAGTTTTTCAAAAGTGAAGGCTCTGCCCTATACCTAATCTGAATTCTTTGTGCTGAAATTCTGACCTCATTTTTCCTGTACCCTCCCTAGTTGATAGTTCCTTTTAATGAACTTGGGTTATTGATTTGTAGCAGGTGAGTCCATGATTGTGGCCCATTTTGTTTGTTAGTGTGAACTAAAGATTTTAGTGGAAATCTTTAAAGGAATGTTAAAAAAAAGAAAGAAAATAAATTGTTTGGAAAGGAGGATTCTTTAGATTTTTCTGTAGACAGGAACTCAAAGCTCTTGAGCATGTAATGATAGACTGCCTTAAAATGCAGAAGTACGGGACTGAACATTGAAAGCTCTTTGTATTTCATGGTTGTCTCTCACCCACGTTCTTAGGCCCGGACGGGTGCATGCGTTTTCTTGAATAAGATGCTGTTAGTGAAAGTGTATTGGGAAACAAGCTGCCTAGGTAGCCACGGGTCTGCTGTGATTATTTTAGGCTAATTGTCTCAGCCAGGTGTTTAGAACCGGTTTTCGAGACTTCTTTGTAGTTTTTATTTAGAAGTATGTATTCTTCCACTGCCTGTGAAGTGGGGCAGGCGCACAAAAGCAAGTTATTCCAAGTTTCAACCCAGGCAATATACTGTTCCTGATATTCCAGAGTCGGTAGCAAAATGTACTCTGTTGTGAATACTCAGACTGTCTCTTTGCTGATCACCCCCATATCTGCGTGCAGACTTAGATTGAAAACTTTTTGTGTGAAAGGTTTTGGTTATCCCTGGACCCCTGGGGTGAGGGGATGGAATTAAATACAGAAAAACATATGGTGATATGTTTTAAATTTAGGAATATCAAAGTTTGTGGTGGTTAGTAAAAGGGAATTTCTTTTGAAATTTATAGCACAAACTCTTGTCTTCTAAAGATATTATTAATATTAGTCCTTTTTAGGTTCTGGTTCAAATACAAACCTGTAAAAAATGTGGAGATTCTCTGTTAAGTCAGTGTGGAGTTGCAAGTGGAGAGAATTTAGCCTATGATTGTTCTTATTAAATAGCATGTAATTAATGTAAGAAAGACAAATACTGATTCCTTATCTTTCCTCTTCTTTTCAGCTACTCAGTAACTGTGCAGGAGTCATACCCACATCCCTTCGATCAAATTTACTACACCAGCTGCACTGACATTCTGAACTGGTTTAAGTGTACACGGCACAGGTAATGAAAGCTCAGATATTTGGGAGTTGGCTGACTGGGGAGGAGTTTGATAACAGTTACTAAATACTTGAGCAGGAGTATCCATTCATCTAGTGAATAGTCACTGCTTGCTGTTGTCCTAGCCTTGTTTCAAATTGCAGGAGATACAGGAAAACAAAAAGGTTGTCTGTGCCCTTAAGGAGCTTATGGAGAAAATATCTACCAGTGACCGTTGTTTGGCTAGCAAGAACTTATCCAGCTTTTGTGATGTGCATATTTGGAGGAGACACTCTTCAATATAAACATCACCAGATATCAAGCAACTCATACCCCAGCATATAAAGGGTGTCCCCAAAAATGTATACACACTTTGAATAATTATAAAGGCAGTGTTTATTAAAATGCATTTCATTTTCAGAATTGACCCATCAGCTGTTAAAGTATGTATACTTTTTTTGTGACACCCTGTATTTCTACTTGAACATCTGACTCAATTTAGGCTAACTTAAATTGGACTTCAACTTGAGTAAAATAAGCCACATTTTTTTTTCTATAAATACAAAAACAGAAAACAAAACTATATTAAATATTCACGTTAATATAGAGGGATCTATGTTACCTTAATTTCACTTGTAAAATACTTGTAATATGAGTGGTGGGTCTAGACTGGCTCCTACCGATTTGTGCTGTACTAAATGATGTTGTTATGCTCAATGTCATTTCTTTAGAAAGCTTACCTTGACCATTGTGTCTAAACTAGCATGCCCTCTAGTCCCTTACTTGGGCTTTATTTTTCTTCACACCATTTAATCATTACCAGTCATTATTTGATACATTTATTTGTTTAATGTGTATCTTTACTTAAATTCTACAGGCCTGTCTTCCCTAGTAGAATGTAAGTTCCTTGAGGGCAGGCTTTCTGTTTTTCTGTTTTTTCTCACTATGAGTTATTTCTCCAGTGCCTAGAACAGTGCCTGCAATATAGTACGTATTAAACATGTATTATATAAATAAATCAGTGAATGAATGAAGCTTTAGTTAAATTCAAGGGTTTTTTTGTCTATAAGCCTTCTACAGGGTAGGGTGAAACTAGGTTTGCTTTGTGAGTATGCAAAACACAGTTTATTCTTGTATTATTAGTTATTTATTATTTTATTATTTTCCATATGAACAACTGTAAACCTATTTTTGCCCCACCCTGTATTTTATAGTGGGATGAAGTTGCATTGTCAGAGAGTTTTAAAGGAATTTTCTGAATTTTTCCTTTAAAATATATAAGTAAATGATGATTAGATAACTATCTTATATGAAATTAATCAATACTTTTCAAGATATCTTAAAATAAGTGAAGTCATGAAAATATGGAAGTCATGAAACTTCTGTTCCCTTGAAATGAAGTATAAGTTGGCTTAAATGGGCAATCTTAATGTATTCTTAGCCAACTGATAAGAGCTAGCATAATATTGGTCAACAGAAATACTCCATGTTTCTTCTGAATTGTTTTGGAGTACTTTGCTTTTAATACCTTTATTATATTCAATAATCTTTGTATTAAAATATAAGTTATTTATTTCTAATCAACTTGCAGGTCAAAAGAGGTAACAGTATGCTTTTTCCTATATAGAATCAGTTATCGGACAGCCTATCGACATGGGGAAAAAACTATGTATAGGCGCAAATCGCAGTGCTGTCCTGGATTTTATGAAAGCAGGGAAATGTGTGTCCGTAAGTACAACCTTCTTCCCTGTGAGGTTCACTTCTTTTCCCAAGTGCTGGTTTGTCTCTGTTCGTGGCAGCGGAGAAGAGGCCTGGGGAGGTGGGGCATCTCGGATCATCCCCTTTCAGTCTCGGCTGCTGCTTCCTTGCTTTGTGTATGGAGGGAAACATCAACTCTCTTCCTCTGTCCTATCAAAAATCTCCAAACGAATGTCACTCGAGGAGAAAACAGATACTACGGAAAGATGCTTCAAGGCCGGATGTAGTAATGTTAATCACAGTTCTTCAATACATGTCTCTTTGGAAATGGGTCAAGAACTCATTAGATTTAGGTCACAGAAGAGAACAGAGATAGAACTTTCCTGCAGCAGCTGACCGGAGTCCTGAGTCAACTTCTGAGAGGCCAGCACATTCTTTGCTGGTGAACAGAATGGTGAGGCTCATTAAAAGTAGAGGAGCTTTCACAGTAAGAAATGACCATAAGTCTGGGTCACAAAGTAGACCTTTCTTCATTGTCATTTTCTTTCTTCCCCTCCCTTCCCCATCTCACCAGTTTATTCTGAGATGTCTTGAGAGAAGTTTGATATTTGATGATACACTTTAGAAAATCCTAGACTATCTATCATGTAGGATGCAGTTTGCAACTGAGGTGTCTTACCATTGTGCCTAGAACATGTATAAGAGAGATCTTAAAAGTGATTTTATTCAAATGTTTTGGCTCAACACAGCTGGAGGGGCACCTTTGCTTTCTGAGCTGAGACACTGGTGTTGAGTAGCATAGACAGAGACAAGGTTCTGCTCTGATTTGAAGGCACTAGGAATGATTGGACACATCGGGGTTTAAGAGTCTGCAGAGCTGGGGGATAGCACCACTCAGCTGTGTGACCTCAGCTAAGTCATCAGTACCTCTTTGAGGCTCCTTTGAAAGAGAAGGCAGCAGGGAAAGAGGAAAACCAAATATGAGATGGACTGACTCCATCAAAGATGCCATAGGCATGAGCTTACAGGAGCTGAGCAGGGCTGTTGAGAACAGAACATGGCATCACTCGTTCACAGGGTCGCCAGGAGTTGGAGCCAGCTCAGTGGTGCATCACACACACACACACACACACACACTAAAAGTAATATTGCCGGGTCAAAGGTATACACATATTTCTAAGATGTTTGGTATGTTTCCAATTTATACTCCCACCAGCAGTATATGAGAATGCGTTTTTTATTTATACCCTGTGCCAATTTTTTTCTTTGCTAATTTTTCTTAATTTGCATGTCTTTGATTAATAATGATGCTCAATCAGAGAAATTCCATGTTCATAATGAAACATCTCAGAGAATAATCATGACCTGATATCTGTGGCCTAGGCCGATGGGGCATTTTCAAAGGACAGCACCTAGTGCACACAGAGCGGAGAGTGGGGAGGCCTGGCTGGCCAGGCCGGCCACTCCCCAGAGGCTTCGGGGTGACACTATAGTGGTGCCTTTGCCAGTGTTCAAACTTACAAGTGCAACTGTCAGCATACTGGGAGAGTAGTTCTATCTCCCAGGATTTATTTCTATTCACCCAGGTCATAGGAAATCACTACATAGTCAGGATGCTGATTCGTTAAGTTACATAGAGCCTGAGAGGTGCTTGGGCTTGTCTTCAGGCCATTGCTGGCCCGTGGGAAGCTGGCTTGTACGGGCAAGTTGTCACGGGGAGTGTGAATCCGAGCAAGGTCAGTTAAAGAGAGTTTCAGTGCTTCCATAGCCCAGCATCTCTGTCTCATTCAATAGTACAGCCCCTCTCAGACCGTCATACCTGAAAATTATAGTGGTAAAAATAACTTCTTCATCTCATCCCAGATAGGTTGCAAGGTGTTCTTCTTACTGCTTGGAGGGACATCTCTGGCATTTGCCCCTAAAACTCTCCTTTTCTAAGACTTCTTGGCTGGCCATCTGCCCCTGGAGACTGAAACATTTTTCCTTTAGATACGTTAATATATTTAATCAGGATACTGTCTGGTCTCAGAGGCCTGGGAGCTATTTGGTCTCTCTAAGGGTATTGTGCATCTTCACTCGGATGTCTCGATTTCACAGCTTAACCCAGAGCACAGTCAAGCTTCCCTTACTTCTTTGTTCTTGGGGTTGCCTCTAATAAATCCGGGCTCTTAACAGCTGGCAGTGGGGAGGCGCCCCTTGAGGGTAGAGCAGGAAGAGAGCAACACGATTTTTGGTTCTGCTTTCAAAATCTTTTCCAACTAGGTTTTGCTGCCAGGCACCAAGCATAGACACGGTATTTAACTGTTTATAGTTACCAGAAGGAGTTGAAACACAGGAATTGGTTATAATTTTAGTTTAATTTTTAGTAGTCAGTTTACCTAGAAGGCAGTAAAGGATGCTTTCATGGAAATGCTTGTTTTTGAAAAAAGTTTCTCCTAGGCAGCAGTAGTAGCTCCTTCTGGAGAGCAAGCCAGGTCTTCCCAGACCTCTCCACCCTGCTTCATCCTGCTCAGGATGATACATTTCTGCCAAACCCTCAGGCTGTGTGAAAGCTGCTGGTCTGCAGAGCACACTTGAGTAACAAGCCTGTGAGTCCAGAAGAAAAATGTATGTCATCAGGCAGAAAGAACCAAAAAGGAGACTGGACGGAATAACCTTTCCTAAGAATCTGGTTGGAAAAAAGAATGGATTAGAAAATTTTCCATAAAGAAAATATTACAAGTCATGAAGATGCCTATGATTCCTTGATGAGGTTTTAATCGGTTTATAAAATTAAACTTTTATGTTTAATCATCTTCATGGTTGCTAGTCTTACCTAATCTTGTGTTTCATTACTTTTGATTTAGAGAAATTCAAATACTAATGAAGAAATGCCCAGAGGAATGAAATGGTTTCAGTGTGTATGTGTGTACATTTGTATGTGTATACATGTATGTTGTATGTGTATACACATCTGTGTATATATATATGTGTGTGTGTATACATGTTTTAAAAATTGAGATATAATTGACATTTAACATTCTATTAGTTTCAGGTATAGAACATAATGATTCAATATTTGTATATATTGCAAAATTATTACCACAATAAATGTAGTTAACATCCATTGCCACACATAGTTACAAGTTTTGTGTTTCTTGTGATGAGGCTTGTTAAGATTACTCTCTCAGCACCTTTCAAATGCACAATACAGTATTGTTAACTATAATAAAGATGTTGGACATTACGTCCCCAGGACTTATTTTATAACTGGAATTTTATACTTTTTGACCAGTTTTACCCATTTCACCCACCCCCTGCCTCTGGCAACCTGCAATCTTTTCTCTGTATCTGTGAGTTTGGTTTTTATTTGTTTGTTTAGATTCCACACATAAGTGGGATTATATGGTATTCGTCTTTCTCTGTCTGACTTATTTCACTTAATGTCCTGAAGGTCCGTCCATGTTGTCACGAATGGCAAGATTTCACTCTTTTTTTATGACTGAATAGTATTCCAGTATGTGTGTGTGTGTGTTTATCTCACATATTCTTTATCCATTCATCCACCAGTGAACACTGATGTTGTTTTTATTTCTTGGCTGTTGTAAATAATGCTGCAGTGAACATGGGGGCATATATTTTTTTCAAACTAGTGTTTTTGTTTTCTTCAGATAAATACCCAGAGGTGTAATTGCTGCATCAGAGGGTAGTTATATTTTTAAATTTTTGAGGAACCTCTGTAGTATTTTCCATAGTGGCTGCACCAATTTATATTCCTATCAACAGTGCCCAAGGATTCTAACAGGTATGAGGTGATATCTCTTTGTGGTTCTGATTTGCTGCCCCCCAATGATTAGTAAGGATGAGCACCTTTCATGTATCTGTTGGCCGTTTGTATGTATGCTTTGGAAAAATATCTATTCAGATCTTCTGCCCATTTTTTAATTGGGTTTGTGGGTTTTTTTGCTATCAAGCTGTATAAGTTCTTTCTATATGATCTGCAAATATTTTCTCTTTTTTGGTAGTTGCCTTTTCATTTTGTTGATTTTCTTTGCTGTGCAGAAGCTCTGTAGTTTGATAGAGTCCCACTTGTTTATTTTTGCTTTCGTTGCCTTTGCTTTTTGTGTCAAATCCAAAAAAATATCACCAAGACTGATGTCAGAGAGCTTACCAACTGTGTTTTCTTTTAGAAGACTTATGATTTCAGGTCTTACATTCAAGTTGTTAATCCATTTTGAGTTGATTTTTGTGTGTGGTGTAAGATAGGGATAAGTTTTACTCTTTTGAATGTGGTGTCCGGTTTTCCTAACACCATTTATTGAAGAGACTATATACGCATGGGTTTCTTTCCAGGCTGTTTGTTCTGTCCCACCGATCTGTGCTTTTATCCAGTATCATTCTGTGTTGATTGCTATAGCTTTGTAATATAGTTTTAAATCAGGAAGTGTGATACTCCCATCTTTGCTTTTTCTCAAGATTGCTTTGGCTATTGGGAGTTATTTGTGGTTCACACAAATTTTAGGATTGTGTGTTCTATTTATGTGAAAAATGCCATTTGAATTCTAATGGGATTGCATTGAATCTGCAGATAGCTTTGGGTAGTATGGACATTTTAACAATATTAATTCTTTCAGTTCATAGCATGGAATGTTTTCCCATTTATTTGTGTCTTCTTCCATTGTTTCATCAATGTCTTAGAGTTTTCAGTGTACAGGCCCTTCCCCCCCTTGGTTCAGTTTATTTCTAGGTACTTTATTATTTTTGATGCAATTGTAAATGAAATTTTTCTTAATTTCTCTTTTCTGATAGTTTTTTTATTAGTGTTAATAATTAATTTTTTACTTACTGAAGTTATAAATCCAAAACCTCATTATTTCTTAAGCTAAATTTAGCTTATAGATGTTTCACTTATTAGTCTCACAAATTTTAAAAAACACACTAAGGGGCCTTTGACTAATGTTTTAAAATATAAACACCAACAAGTTTTTAAAATGGAATTTGTATAATTAATAAATTTAATTTTTATTTTAAGTAATCCAGCTTCCAGCCTGGCAAACTGTCCTTGTGCTTAAGTATTTTTGTAAATGTAATAAGTTCAACTTATTGATAAGGTGAAATCTTAAGTTCTTTTAAATGTTGTATTATTGTATTTACAACTTTAAAATAACATTTCTAATCAATTATTGCACTACAGATTTAAAAAATTAAATTAGAAGACTGACCTCATATTCTAACAGACCATATTCTTTTAAATATTAGAAATATCTTTTAAAATCTAAAATTATAAACACTACATATTTTGATTCTTTTATACATTTCTATGTTAAATTTAAAATATTCACAAAACTAAAAGATGGTTAACTTATAAACAAATAATTTTGGCATTTCGTTTTTTTGATTCACTTTTAAATAAAACTTTGGTGGTCGCTTCTGTTTGTTAAGTTACTTATTTTTAGATTGTAGTAAAAGAATACATAACATTAAATTTACCATCTTAATCATTTTTAAGTGTCCAGTTCAGTGGTAGTAAGTACATTCACATCGCTGTGCAGTGGAAGTCTAGAACTTTTTCATCTTTCAAAACTGAAACTCTGGGCATAGGATTCCCCCTCTGCCCTCCCCACAGCCGTTGGCAACCACCTGTTACTTCTACTTTCTGTTGCGAGGATTTTGACTACTTTAGCTATTTCATACTGAGGTTTTTGACTACTTTAGAAATCATATGGTATTTGTCCTTTTATGACAAACTTAGTATAATATCCCTCAACCTCATCCATGTTGCAGCTTGTGACAGGATTTCTTTTTTAGGGCTACATAATATTTCTTTTTAGTTTTCTGAAGTTTCTTAAATACCAGAAAATAGTGTCCTTGATTACTATCTTGATGGAGCATACTACGCCCATTGTCTGTTTTAGATGCTGTATCTTGTATCACTGAGATTTAAGACATTATTTCCTAGGGCCATGTGTGTTTTTGTTTCAGTCGTAGGGACAGGCTGGGGGATGAAGTGAGACTGGTTTCTCAGAAAGCCCCAGAAATGCTGATTAGAAACAACAGGTGGCAGTGGAGAGAGAAACTGGAGGATTTCAGGGCTGGTAAAGGAGATGGTTTGTGACTGAGACTTGAATAACAAATGCCAGGGGGAAATCAGTGGCAGGCCCAGGCTCTTACCCTCACCAACGTGACGGGAATCCACTCTCTCCTCACCCCGGAGTTCCACAGACCCCCTCTCCCAAGATCTCAACTGTGTATAACTCCAGCGGTGGTTTGGAGCCAGGGCAGCCGCTTGTCTTCTCCCGTGACCCCTCACCATGAGCAATGAGGAGAGAGAAATAATCTCTGGTCCTGTGGAAGTGAGGGGAGCTCTAGGCAGCCCAACTGAAATGTAAATGCTCTGGTCCATGGGAAGGAGCTGAGACACACATTCGTGATCTCCACGGTACTGGAAATTAGCAATTTTCAACCTTTTCCATCTCATGGCACATATAAACTACTTACTAAAATTCTGTGGCACATAAAAAGTTTTTTTTGCTGATCTGGCAAAAAAATAGATACAATTTTGGTACATTCATACTGGACGGCTATTGTGTTGGCTGTCATTTTTTTATTCGACAATCTTAGGGAAAAAAGGTCAGTGCCCCTGACTAAATAGTCAGGTATTGCATGTTTTAAAAATTCTTGCAGCACACCAGTATACCATGGCTCACCTGATGAAAATCGCTGCTGTAAGTTATGGAGTAAGTGCACATTGGGGGCTGCTCCAGACACCTAACCATTTATTTACATTAGAATTATAGAAAAATGTGTGTGCACACAACTGATTCCCACACACATCTTTGGAACCCAACCTATTAGCAAGTGAGGACCACCTATAGATTTGGTTTCATGGGACAGGGAAAAGCAGGGGCAGAGTGGGAAGTTGGCAACTCTCCCTCTGTGGGAAGGATTGGTTGATCCCCAGACTGGGGCTGATTGTACATTCTCACTCCGATGTCCTTGGCTTCACCTCGGCTGATGGGAGAGAAAGTAAATCATTTTAAGCAGGGCTGCTTGCAGCAGACTTGTGAATGGACAAAAAGCATGGCCAGGGTCCCCTTCTCCAGTCCAGCTTCCATCTTCCGCCCAGATGCCCAGTCTTCTCCTGCTGGATTATTCTGCAAAGGAAAGGAACATTCTGGTGAATGTTTCCTTTGTGGTAGACAGTTCTTACCCTATGTTCGTTAGATGGAGGAGCTCAAATGCTAACTTCAGATTAAAGCTGGAATGGGGGCATTGTAGGCGGTGTGGCTTGCAAGGACGGACTGGGGGCTGGATCACCTGCTCGATTGCCTTGCAGGCCAGCTCTGATGGTAGAAGATCAGTTCCCATGGATGTGCCCTGCATGTCTTTGGCACGCGTTAAGAGAACTTTGGAACTGTAAATAAGAAGCCTTAACTCCCACACACTGAACTGTATATGATTTCCTGTTCTTAGCAGAGATGAGTGTGACAATCAATTACCATGCAGTGAATGAATATTCACAGCTGATTTTTAACTTGGCCAACTTTATGAAAAACTGAATTGGCTGTAGGCAAATAAGGGGCTAGAACTGTGGTTGGTGTTTACATAAAGAATAATTCCTGCAGATAAACTTTGCTCTTGTTTGAATGTCATGCTTCAGTAAGCAATGGGTTTTAAACCCAAATTTTGGGTTCAGGGCTTAGAGACATCTGCAGCACACTTACCCAGGACAATTTTTCTTCCAGAAGACACATACACCACACAGGTAGCATTTTAGGGGCCCACATTAGGCTACTTGCCATATAACCCATGCATTTCCCCTATTTCTTCTTTCTGCTTTGGGATATTGTTCGACTGAAATTAATGAAACGCTTCCCTTTTGGGAGAGAGGGTACCATCTCTTAGAAGCGGTTTCCTGGCACATTGTGGTTGGAAGGATTTTGAGGCCATGCCTGTGCTGAGAGAGAGAACAGGGTAACTCAGTGATTTCTGTCATGGTCTTGGGGTCGCCCGAATACCCACATTTGCCATACCTGTATTAGACTCTGTCTGGCATCCTATGGCATTTTGGACCTTTGAGTCATGGAGAAATCAACTGAGGTTCCTGAATCGTGCACCTGGCCGCAGGTTTCTGCTCTACATAGCTTCTCCCTTTAACTGGAGGTCCTATGTACTTGTTCCTGCCCTTGTCCCAGGAAGATGAGCTTCCTTTTTGTGAACTGGAATACTTACCAAGCTAACTCAGGATTGTATTGTCAGAACTTTTGTTTAGGAATGAGAAAAGATATTCAACAGCTACCGTTTGCCTCAGCATCAGCCATAAGAGGGCCTGATAGGAAGGATGTTTCAGATGTGGGCAAATTGGCCAAAATGGGCCGGGCTTTTGGGAAGGGTGGGGCGATAGGTGCTTGTTTCTCTGACCTGGAGATCATGGAGGGGACACATTTAATTCTTTATCCATGTCATTTGGTGTGTGGCTCCTGAAAAGTTTGGGGCAGATTTTTCAGGACGAGAAGAGCTGGAGCGCAGACAGGATGTGGTGTTCTGGGCTGTGAAGATTCAGCCTTTGGCGAGCTGGGCTTCTGGTGGGGGACGGTGTATTTAGAGGATCGTGCTGAGGACTTAGGAGAGCAGGATCCCCTCTCTGAAGTTGAAGGCAATCTGAGCTCTCTGCTCTGGGTTTGACTCACACAGTCTTGTTTAATAATAGAGTTGTGATCTTGTTAAATATTTTCAAACAACCTTAGGGTGTAGACTTTTACTCGGCCCCTTCTGAGTACAGCTAAAAGTGAGATAATCCTGTTAGGCTGGCCAAAGAGTCCCCGAGCTGACAGCGATCAGATGGTGCGCTCCTAAGTATACGTGCCCTGGATGCCCGTTCTGCCAGTGGCAGTGGATTTTTTCATGTTTCCATAGGGACCCTGTCTTCTGTTGCTATGGAGCCTGACTTGGTTCACAGGAACCTCCCGGTAAATAGTGGAGAAGGCCTTTTGTCTACGTACTGCACCAGCAGAAATTCCTATTTTGCCCACACGCCTAAACTTCTGTTTTCCAGTTTTGGTCATTAGTCTCTGCGAGCAGTGAAGATAGGGCGTCTGGTAAACAATGCAGAAAACCTTTGCTGCCTTACGAATAGCCAGTGCTCGCTCATTAGTTAGGATTTTATAAATAGGAACCATGAACTTAATAATAATAAAAAACACTATAAATTCAAGATAGCCTCAGTCTAAACAGCTAGAAATCATGACTCAGTCTAGACAGATGGAAATCATGTCGGCTGCTCTTTTTTTTTTTTTTTTTTTTTTTTGCTGAAGAAAGCCTGGCTTTAGGGTCCCATGGAGAAAGGGCTGAGGGAAACAATAAAAAAGCCTTGCCTTCTCTCTAGAAAATGAGCTCCTGCAATTCAGTCTTTGCAGGACAGGCAGATTTTTACAGGCCTAATAACTTATGCATTCTCCTTATAGGGATAGATAATAGCTCATATAAAAGCTCAGGACTGAGAAGCAGTTTTTACTGCACAATGGCTCAAGTCTTTTTAGAGCAGAGTCATTTAAAAGTAATGGAAAAAAGGCATTTTGATCTGAGTGACCAACCGCAAAACACTCACACGCCCAGGTGGTGACAGAACTTGCGCTTTTTAGTTTGGGATAGCAACTGTCCATGCTTTTACAGCTAATCCAGCGATAAACCTAGTGCATCCCTCCCGGCCACACACGGAGATGCTGAAGAGAGAGGGAGACCGGGCGCTGATACAGGCAAAGCTGCGTGGACACTCTTTCCTTAGGCTGCAGTGATATCCCAAGTTCTAAATGTTGGGTGTTTTACCTTGAAAGAGATCAGCTCCAGCTCCAGGAGAACCACCACGTGGAAAGGAGCCTCCTCAGTGAGGTCCCAGGGGGCAGCATGATCCGAAGGGGGGCCTCCCAGGCCAGCTGGGAGCATTGGCGGGCCAGGGGCTCTTACGGCAAGTTTGAAGATACGGCAGTCAAGCTGATGTGTAAACCTAAAAACTACGCAGTTAATTTACTGCATTTAGCATGTAACTGAGGGACAGAAAAGGAAATGTGCCACCTCAAATGAAATCGATCTGTTGATCCAGAGAGGAGAATAGGTTTCCAGAAACTTGGGCCCTGGTAGTTGCATATCCCTGTTGTGAGCTAATGAATACTCCTCCTGCAGAATTTACTGTTGCATTATTCAGTAAAAGTGGGAGATGCCCTCTGCTGGATCCCCTTTCTCAAAGATTTATGTAATCTGTTAAAGGCTCTGAGCATGCTTGGAGTAAAGGCATGTCTCAAACTTATGTGACCATGGAATTCCCTACACCCATTTTTTTTTTTTTTTAAGAACATGATGGAACTAATAGTCCTCAGAGTCTACTTATTTGGAAAACAATGCATGAAGGGATTTTATAGAACTTTAGACTGGTAATTGTACATATTTAACTTTATCGAAGACACTTTGGCTCTTTAATTTCTTGTTTTTGTTTTTGTGTTTTTTCGTTTTATCGAGATATAATTGACATATAACACTGTATAAGTTTAACATGTAGAGTGGTACAGTGTGATGATTCAATACACTTATATATTGCAAAATGACTACCACAATAGGGTTAGTAACACTTCCATCATCTGACATAATTACCATTTCCTTTCTGTGGAGAAGACATTTAAGATCAATTCTCTTAACAACTTCAAGTATATAATACAGTATTATTAACTAATTTGCCATGCTGTACATTAGATTCCCCAGAACTTACTCATCTTATAACTGGAACTTTGTACCCTTTGACAAACATTCCCCATTTGCCTCTCCCCAACCCCCAGCCTTGGCAACCACCATTCTACTCTTTGTTTCTATGAGTTCATTGTTTTGAGATTCCATATATGTGATACCATACAGTATCTGTTTTTCTTTGTCTGACTTATTGCACTTAGGATAATGCCCTCAGGGCCATCCATATTGTCACAAATGGCAGGGTTTTCTTTTTTTATGGATGAATAATATTCCATTGTATATATAGTATTGTGTTTTCATCAACATCGGGGCAAGACCTTCCACCAGCAAAAAGATTATGACTCTCTGAAGGCTCAGGTGATGGTTAGCATTTTTTAGCAATAAAGTATAATTAAGGTGTGCACATTGTTTTTTTAAGACACAAAACTATTGCACCCTTAACAGAGTACAATATGGTGTAAACATAACTTGCTTATACACTGAGAAACCAAAAGGTTCACATAGCTCACTGTATTGCAGTAGTCTGGGACCGAATCCACAGTCTCTCCAAGGTTTGCCTGTATTCCACAGTTTCTTTACCCACTATCAGCAAAGGACATTTAGGGTGTTTCCATTTCTTGGCTATTACGACTACTGCTACAATGAATATGGGAGTGCAGATATCTCCTTGAGATCCTTATTTCTTTTCCTTTGGATATATAGCCAGAAGTGGAATTGCTGGTAGTTCTATTTTTAATCTTTTGAGATGTTGCCGTACTGTTTTCCATAGTGGTCGTATCAACTGCATTCCCTTGTGCCAACAGTGCACAAGGGTTCCCTTTTTTCCACACCTTCGCCAACCCTTCTCCCTTGATAGCTATTCTGACAGCTGTGATATATAACACCTTATGGTTTTGATTTACATTTCCCTGATAGTGATAGCAAGAACATTTACATGTACCTGTTGGCCATCTGTATATTTTTTGTTTTTTGAAAAATATCTATTCAGGTCCTCTGCCCATTTTTAAATAGGATTTTTTTTTTTTTGCTATTGAGATGTATGTTTTTAAAATATATTTTGGATAGATGATTTGAAATATTTTCTCCCATTCAGCAGGTTGACATTTCATTTTGTTAATTGTTTCTTTCGCTGTGCAGATGTAGTCCCATTTTTTTAAAATTTTTTTTTTTGCTTTTGCTGCTTGTGATTTAGGTGTCATATAAAAAATAAAAAAAAATCACTGCCAAGATCAATGTCACTGAGCTTTCCCCCGTGTTTTCTTCTAAGAGCTTTATGTTTTTAGGTTTTATGTTTAAGTCTTTTATCCATTTTGAGTTAATTTTTGTGAGTAATGTAAGATAGGGGTCCAGTGTCATTCTTCTGTGTGATCATTCCATTTTCCTAATGCCATTTATTGAGGAGACTATCCTTGCCCCATGGAGTATTCTTACCTCGCTCATAAATATTAGTTGATCAGAGACATGAGGGTTTATTTCTAGGTCCTCGATTCTATTCCAATGGTCTGCGTGTGTATTTTTATGCCGGTGTCATACAGCTTTGATTAGGATAGCTATATAATATAGTGTGAAATCAGGAAATGTGATGCCTCCAGCAAGTGGTTTTTGTATGTTGGTTTTGTACCCTGCAACTTTACTGAATTCATTGATTAGTTCTAGCAGTTTGTGGTGGAGTCTTCAGGGTTTCCTACATATAAGGTCATATTATCTGCAAACAGAGGACTTTCCATCTTCCTTTCTGATTTTGATGATTATTATGTCTTCTTTTTACCTGAGTTTGTTTGGACTTATAAGCTTTATGAGCTTAGATGTCCAAATCAACCCCCAGATTTGGGAAGTTACCCCCTATTATTTCTTTAACTAAGCTTTCTGCTCCCTTATGCCTCTCTTCTCTTTCAGGGATTCCAGTAATTCACGATTGCTCCTTTTGACAGTATCCCATGGCTTTCTTCACTCTTTTTCATTGTTCTCTTCTAACTGGACAATATAAAAATACCTGTCTCCTACTCCACGGTTTCTTTTCTTGCTTGACCCATTTCATTATATTCTTCAGATCAGAATTTCTGTTTGGCCCTTTTTTAATTTATGGTTTCTATTTCTTGTTAAACTTCTCATTTTGTTTGTGTATTGTTTTCCCGATCTTGTTGAATGTCTTTCTGTGTTTTCTTGTAACTCATTTCGGTTCCTTAAAGCAGCTATTTTGAATTCTTAGTCAGGCACATTATAGATCTCCGTGTCCTTGAGGTTGGTCACTGGCAGAATATTGCGTCTCTTCAGTGGTGTCCTGTTCCCTGGATATTTAATACCCTTGAAGTCTTGCATTGCTCTGTTCACATTTCCAGTAGTGTCACCGCCCTCAGTCTGTACTGAAATTGGGAGGTAACTACCTGTCAGCTCTGCTGCCTCGGACCTATTGATGAGCCTGCTCCACGCCTTTTGCTCCCTCCAGTGGCAGGTTCTTAAACTTGTGCGCCTTCTCTGCATCCTGCAACACAGCGGCCGGTGCTGACGGCCTCCCTTCTGCTTTCCCGAGGGTGTAGCCAAAGCTCGAGTTTGTGGCTCTTCCAGGCCCACAGGGATGGGCCGGCTTTCTGCCCATGCGCAGTAGACATCTGCCAAAGCGCTCGCCACTGCTGGGAGCGTGGACAGAGCGCTGGACGGAGTGGGGGTTTCTGTAGGGTAGGTGCACAGAGCGCTGAGAGTACCCGTGGGCCAGCTTCGGGTGCGTCCCCGGTGGCTCATGGGTGGCACAGGTAGTAGGCTCCACATTCCTGTACTGCCCCCTGAGACCCCTCGCTGCTGCTTTGCCCTTCGCTTTCCCCGGTCGTGCAGCTCGCAAGCCCATACTCTGGACGTGGTGAGAGAAATGGGCCCCTGTGACGAAGTCCGACACAGCCGGAGAAGCCGTGCGCTCACTCCCACGCTCTCCCTTTCCCCTGCGTGAGAAGTCACAGGTCCAGACGGCGTTGGGCTGGGTGCCTTGGGGGAGGCTTGCTGCGGGGAAAGTCTAGCTGGTCCCCTTGCCCTCTGCAGTGTGTCCAAAATTTATTTTTATTTTTCCCCCAATGATGGAATGAAGTCTCTCTGCTGGAAACCGGGACTTCCAGAAAGGCTCTTTCATCCATGTGTGATTGTCTAAGACAGTGTTCTCCGGGGGCTCCTGGGCCGTGGCCAGAGTGGACTGGAGACGGCTCACGACCTCTGCAGGGTCCACAGCTGGGACTGAGGCCTGTATGCCTGTTACCTGACGTGTGGGTGGGCGAGACTCCTTCGGGGTCCTGTGGCATGTGGTGCTGGATCCCACAGCTCCCACAAAGGCACTTTGTCCGTGGGTGGATGCTGAATTGTTGAAGGGGGATGCCATGATGGATGTCTTTTTCCGGCGTGTTGCTGATGTCACTCCTCTTTCAGTTCTGAGGACAATCATGTCTGTATTCACAACTCAAGAAAGGGAAATTTTTAGTTGAGTCATGACAGGATGTAGCAGACACTTGTTTCCCTTCACCATGGCGTAGAAGATGTACCCGTTTACTGGCTTCACCAGTTAGTTGGGTTCAGCATTAGCTGGGCCTCTCCTCCAAGTGTTGAACTATTATTATTATTTTAAAATATATTTTTGTTGATTTTCAGAGAGAGGAAGGGAGAGGGAGAGAGAGAGATAGATACATCAATGACGAGAGAGTTGTCGTTGATCGGCTGCCTCCTGCACGCCCCTGACTGGGGATTGAGCCCACAACTCCCTGACCGGGAATCAAACCGTGATCTCCTGGATCCTAGGTCGAGGCTTAACCCCTGAGCCACACCCTGCTGGGCCGAACTATTTATTAACAGAGATATTTCATGGCAGCCAGTTCACCAAAAGTGAAGTTGTCAATGAGTATGAAACAGATCCCAATATTAAATTCGAAACAGCTGTATAAATGATAGCTTTGCAGTTCATACAGGGGTAAAAACTAAAGTTAAGAAAAAAGGGCAGTTAAGTTTAAAATGCAACCTGTCAAAGGTCTTAAAAGCTTAACTCTGAACCTTTTAGGACCTTCACCGACATTTTTAATAAAGCTGGCCAGTAGTCTATGTCAGCGAAGGCAGACTAGCAGGCTGGACGATTTGATGTGTAATCACATCTTGTTTGGTCCACATAGTGTTCTACACTTAGAAAATCTTTAACATGAAACTTAGCATTTTCATTTTCCATGGAAATAAACAGGTGATTGGTCACACCGCTTGGCATCCTTTTTTTCCCTTTTAAATATATATTTTCTAATTTTTCAATTACAGTTGACGTACAATATTATATTAGCTTCAGGTGTATAACCCAGTGATTAGACATTTATGTAGCTTACGAAGTGATCACCCCAATAACTCCAGTACCCACCTGACACCGTGCATCGTTGTTAGAGTATTATTGACTGTATGCCCTGTGCTGTAGTTTACATCTTCAGGACTGTTCTCTAAATGCTCATTTGTACGTCTTAATCCCCTCACCTGTCCCACAACCCCCGTTCCATCAGGCAAGCATCAAAATGTTCTCTGTATCTGAATCTGCTTCTGTTCTGCTTGTTCGCTTTTAGATGCCACGTATAAGTGAAATCATCTGACATTTGTCTTTCTCTCCGACTTATGTCACTCAGCACAGTACCCTCTAGGTCCATCCACGTTGTTGCAGATGGCAAGATGTCATATTTTTTTTTTTTATGGCTATTGTAAATAATGCTGCAATAAACATATGGATTTATATGTCTTTTCAATTTAGTGTTTCGGATTTCTTCAGATAAGTGCCCAGAAGTGGAATTGCTGGGCCCTTTCTTGTCTCTTGTGAAAGCCTTTGTGTTAACGCCTTATTTGTCTGGTGTAAGTATTGCTACCGCAGCTTTTTTCCTTTGTTTCCACTTTCACAAAATATCTTTTCCCATCCCTTTTCTTTCAGTCTATGTGTGCCATTTTATTTATTTATATTTATTTACTTTAATTGAGATATAAATGGTGCATTGTGTTAGCTTCACGTGCACACCGTAATGATTCAACGTATGTGTATATTGTAAAATGATCACCACACTAAGTCTAGTTAACATGTCACCATACGTAGTTATAACTTTTTGTGTAATGAGGACTTTTAAGATTTACTCTCTCAGAAACTTTCAAATGTGCAATTCAGTATTATTTACTATAGTCACCATGCTGTACATGGCATCCTCATGATGTTATTCTATAACTGGAAGCTTATGCCTTTGGATCCCCTGGAGCTGTGCCTTTTAGATGGACACGTGCTCTCTGGGTCTCCCCATGCCTTTCCTCACCTCCCCCTCTTCCCTTTGATCCCACCTGGCTCCTGGACACGTCTGAATTTGTGTTCCTTGGTTTTGGGAGGAGTGTTCTAGTACCAAACATCCTGGTGCTAGCCTTCTCTCAAACCCTTAATCTTTCCCTTTTTGAAGAAATTCTCCCGCTTAATTTACACTTTTGGCTCAAGGCTTTGATACTGAAATGCAAAGGATTCCGACAAGGGAAATAAGCATAGCTGTTATTATTGGTCACTGACCTTTGAGTATGAGAATTCCATTTATTCTCAAGCTGGTGTAGGCAGGGAAGGAGAACAGAAAAAACAGAAGGGCACCAGAATCCAAAAGGAAATATCCAGGGACCACCACCCAGGAGGGAGGAGAGCCAGGACACCGAATGGGAAAAGTGGTAACCTTGATGGTCGCCACTGCCCTCTGAGCTTCCCCGAGGGCTGCCTCTATTATTAACGTGTGATTCAGATGTCTTGGGTAACCAGAAGCAAAGTATCTGGAAACAAGTGTCAGCAAGATGAAATAGGACAGACTGGGGGAAATGCCATGTGGTGGAAAACAGGCTGTGGGAAACAATATTTGTGAAAGAATTCTGTGGCTCCATAGAGAGTGGTTGGACCAAGAGGAATGCCATTCTAAAAACAGAAGAGCCTGGTGTGGCACTTCCCGTAGAATCCCCATTCTCCCCTCACAGACATAAACATAATAGGGCCGGGAGGGAAGTCATTTATCCCAAACGAAGGTACCTTCCATCTACCTTCTTCTCTAAACTGTATGCCGGTGATTCTGAAATCTTTTTCAAATTCAATCAGTTAGCAGTTGTGTCATCAGTTATAGGCTAAGTTGTTAGGAATTTGTGCTTAGAGAAGTTGGAGTTTATTCCAATGCCTGTTACTTTTTTTTAAACTATGGTCCATTAGGGTCATATTACTTATTACTTAAATCTGATTTAACCTAAAGAGACACAATGTGAGAGTCGTGGCCAAAATAGATAATGCCTCTATATGTGTGGAATTAAGCTAAAAACTCTCTCCATTTTCCAATAAATGACTAGGATTATGTGCTCCACAGATGGTATTTCAATCCCTTGTGTGGGATCCATTACAATAGTCTATTTCAACACAAACTTTTTTTTTTCTCGATGTAAGACATTCACTTTGTAGAGGAAAAGCTTAGTAGAGCACTGCATTGTTTTAGTATTAACATTTCCTCAAATAAATATTTCTTGGGAAGGTCTAAAGCCAATACCTTCGTACGCATTTGGAGAGCCCATCCATCAATGACCACAGACTCTGACTGAAATTGTAAAGTGTGTACAGTATTTTAGTGTTAGCTCAGACTTTTGAAAAAAGAAAACCTACCCTCTTTTGCATATAGAGATTTCTCTTTGTCCCTCCCTGGAAGTTCTCCTCACACTCCAGAGATTTTTTTTGTTTTGTTTTGTTTTTAATCCTCATATGAGGATATTTTTTAATTGATTTTAGAGAGCAAGGAAAGAGAAGAGAGAGAGAAACATCAATCAGTTACCTCCTGTATGCACCCCGACTGGGGATTGAACCCGAAATCGGGTATGTGCCTTGACTGGGAATTGAACCCACGATGCTCCAACCAACTGAACCACATAGGCCAGGGCTCTAGTTTTTTTGTTTTTTTTTTTTAAACAGCTTTACTGAGGTAACTTCAACATAAAATTACCAGACAAATTAAGTGTATAATTGGATAGATATGACAAGTATATACAACCATGAAACTTATCACCTCAGCTATGATCATTAAATATTCATAACATACAAATTTTTTGCATACCCCTTTGTAATTCCTCCCATCCACCCCTATCTGCCCCTCACTTTCTGCAGGTAAAACCTCTGATTGCTTTCTGTCACTCTAGATTAGTTTGTATTTTCTAGAGCTTTATATAAATGGAATTATACAGTGTGTTTTTGTTTTTATGTCCAATATCTTTCACTCAGAATAGTCATTTTGAGATTCATTTTGTCTGGATCATCAGGTCATTTCTTTTTCTACTGCTGAGTAGTATTCTGTTGTATGGATATCTCATGGTTTATCCTTTCACGTGTTCATGGACATTTGCATTGTTTCCACTTTTTGGCAATTACATATAAAGCTGCTCTGACAATTCCTGTACAAGTCTTTGTAAGGATGTATACTTTTATTTCTCTGGTGTAATACCTATGAGTGGAGTGGATGAATCATTTGGCACTTGTACAGAAGTGTTTAGAGATGCTTCATTTGAAATAGCCAAACTGGAAATCATCTAAACATCCATGAATATTTTTTAGGAACGGCCAAACTTTTCCAAAGTGGTGTCCATTTTACAGTGTCACTAGCAATGTATGAGAGTTGCACTAATTTCAGATCCTTGACAACACTTGATATAGTTTTTTAAAAATTTCAGACATTTGAATATACAAGTAGTATTATCTTATTGTAGTTTTAATTTGCACTGTTCTAGTGACTAATGACATTGAGCATCTTTTCATGAGCTCATTTGCCATTAGTACATCTTCTTTGGTGATGTGTCCAAATCTTTTGTCATGTGCTTACTTATAAGTGAGCTGTTTGTTTTTTGTTTTTTATTTAGTATTCTTCATATATTCTGGGTACAAGTTCTTTATCAGATAATATTATTTGAAAGTATCTCTTCAAGTCTGTGATTTATCATTCTCTTAATGTTTTTTTGAAGTGCAGAAGTATTAATTTTGATGGATACATTTATTATTTTTTCTTTTGCTGATTGTGTTTTGATGCTGTGTCTAAGAAATCTACCCAACTCAAGGTCACAAAGGTTTTCTCCTATGTTTTCTGCTTGAGGTTTTATACTTTCATAGGTTTTACATTTAGGTTTATGATTTATTTTGAGTTAACTTTTGTATGTGGTGTGAGATTATATATTCATATTTATTTGCATATGGATATCCAATTTTTCTAGCATTGTTGAAAAGACCTTTTTTTCCCCACTGAGTTGCCTTTGTACCTCTGTCAAAAGATAAGTGTCTATATGTGTGCATATTTATTTCTAAATTCTGTTTTCTTTCATTGATCTCTTTGTCTACATTTACACCAACATCACACTTTCTTGATTATTGTAGCTTTACAAATTTCTTTAAAAAATATATCTTTACTGATTTCAGAGAGAGGAAGGGAGAGGGAGAGAGAGATAGGAACATCAATGATGAGAGTCATTGATTGGCTGCTTCCTGCACTCTCCCCGCTGGGGACGGAGCCTGCAACCCAAGCATGTGCCCAGACTGGGAATCGAACCTCCATCTCCTGGATTGTAGGTCGACACTCAACCTCTGAGCCATGCCGGCCAGGCTATAAGTCTTTAAATCAAGTAGCATTAGTCCTCCAACTCTATTTCTTTTTCAAAGTTGTTTTGGCTATTGTAGGTACTCTGCATTTATATATGAATTTAAAAATCAGCTTGTCAGTTTCTACAAATAAGAGCTGCTGGGGTTCTGATTGGTATTGTATTTAATAGATCTACTTGGGGGAGAATTGATATTTTAACAATATTGAGTCATCTGATTCATAAATAAGGTCCATCTCTCTAGAGAGAATATGTATAGTCTGCTATTGTTGGATGAAGTATTCTGTAAAAGTTTAGTAGGTCAAATTGGTTGATAGTTTTGTTCAGTTCTTTCATTTCTCCCAGCAGTGTTGTTAGTTCTTAAGTATAGTACTTTCACCTTTTTTGGTCCTATTTATACCTGTGAGTTTCATATTTTTGATGCTATTGGAAATGGCTTTTAAAATTTCAATTTCTGATTGTTCATTGCTAGTATATAGAACTATAATTAAATTTGTGTACTGTCTTTTATCTGCAACCTTGTTAAACTCTCATTGTTTTAGTAGCTTTTTTGTAGATTTTATCAGATTTTCTACATACATACATATATTTACATAATGTGTAAAAAAAGGGCAGTTTTACTTTTTCATTCCCAATCTGAATTTTTTTTTCTTGCCTTATTACACATGCCACAACCTCCAGTACAAACAATACTGGATAGAAATTATAAAAGTAGACATCCTTGTCTTGTTCCTAATTTTAGGGAAAAAGCATTCATTCCTTTACTATTGAGTATAATATCAGTAGTAGGTTTTTCATATTTGCCCTTTATCAGGGGGAGGAAGCTCCTTTTTAGTCCTAGTTTGCAGAGAATTTTAGTCATGAAGGGATGTTGAAGTTTGCCAAATGGTTTTTTTGTTTGTTTTTTGGCATTTTTTGAGATAATTTTGTGCTATTATGGATTTTTTATTATTTTTTATTTTTTATATTTAAGAACTGACTCACCTGAACTCGCTCCCATAGTGGCAGTGTATTAGTTAGGAATCATGTTTGGCTGCAATAAATAATTATCTGAAAAATAGAAACATGCATGCTCGTGGTTTGTTATCTTTATGTAATGAGAAGTCTGGAAGTGGTTACTTTATGACACTTATGCATCTGTGCAAGGAATTCCGAGCAAAGTTCTCTGTGATTCTCTGGGCCCTTCCCTCAGAGTTGCCTGATGGTATTTGCAGATTCAGCCACTTTGTCCACACATCAGGCACTGGGAAGGAGAGGGAAAAGGAGAATTACACCCTCCGTCTCCCTACACTGTTCTCCACACGGACACTTCAATCCAGAGTGAGGGATGGGAAATGCCGTTTATTGCTGGTCACCTTGCTCTCCCTGGTGAAAGTGGCATTCTGTTAGCAAGGGTGGGCAGAAGAATACACATTTGGTATATAATTAGCAATGTCTGCCAAAGACTCTGCTAGTAATCGCTCTTAGTACTTGTTCTTAGGAGTCATGAAAGCCCTATCAGGAATGGAGGGAAAAGAATCTTCAATATGGATATTTTTTTCATTCCACTTACTAAGTGCAAGTTTGTGGGCTCCCAGTGTTCCCTCACTCTCTGTGACTGAGCACCATTTATGCAGGCTGTATATGAACCACTGGTGGCCGTGAGGCAAGAGCCCTGACGCCAAGCAGTGGGTTATGCATCTTTGGGGATGGAATGGAAGGAGAATGGAGTAGAGGCGGCTGCTGTTGGCCACTCTTTCTTGCAACTTTATTACAAAGACGTCCACTTAGTGCAAATGTTCTCTCATGAGACCCACTTTGATCTCACTCAAGTTGGCATTAATTGTCTCCTTCCTGCAGCTCCCACAGTATTTTTTATGACAGTTTTATTGGGATATAATTTATATACCATACAATTCAACCATTTAAAGTGTACAGTTCAATAGGTTTTTATATATTCACAGAGTTGTGCAACTGTCACACAATTTTAGAACATTTCATCACCTCAAAAAGATCCTACCCATTGGCCACCACCTCACATTCACTCCTAATCCCTCCCGCCCTAGACAACCACTATTACACTTTCTCTCTCTATAGATTTAATTACATGGACATGTTGTATAAATGGACTTGTTAAATGTGCTTTCACCGTATTTTGCTCTTACGTCTGTGATTACCCCTGCATCCTGCTCTGGGTTTATTTGGTTTAAGGGGCCTATATGTGACTTTCTCTGCTGACTAGGAGTTCCTGACCTGCTGTCTTTGGACCCACAGTAGCAGTGTGTCTGGCACATAGGTAAATACTCAACACAATAGGGTTGGCTGCAATGTAACATTTGGAAATATTGAAACAAAATTATTCCTGTCTGTACTTCAGCGTCGTAGTAGCAATTAGATTTTGTAAAGAATCTGCACATAGTTAGCTTCTAACAAAAGCATGGAGCAGTTAAAGTTTATCTTGGAAGTCAAATCTCTGCTTTCTCTCTCTTCCTCGCTTGAATCTTATAACTTCTGACTCCGATCCACCTACTACATCTGCCCTAGTTTCTGGCCCAGCACCACCTCTACCACCTTTTTCACGCCTGCCTCTCCCCCCTCCCATTAAACCCATCATAAGTTCTGTTCCTCTGGGAGTCAGGCACCTGGGTTTAATCCTGCTTCTGTCTCTCACACCAGCTATAGATAAATCATTCCATTTCCCAAGTTTCAGTTTCCTTGTCTGAAAAATGCGGGAACAATGTTCGGTAAAGGTATCTTTAATTTAAAAAGATCCATGTTCCTCAATACCAGCTCATAATAAATGAGCCAGAACAAGATTTGTGACTTAGGCTCTTTATTCATAAGACCGAGATAAAAGGAACTCCTGAGAAAAGATGGGTTCGCTGTGAAGTTTGCGTTTTACTGGACAGGTACTTTCCAGAGATACTTTGGTCATGGAGACATTGTTCTAATTAACTTAAATGAATTGATTATATTGTTTCCTTTAGGATGACAGTAGGTACTGTGTTTAGAGATATGATTGGTTTATGGAGGAGTCTTTAGTCTGCCCACTCTTATTTCACCTTTTTGCCACACCCGGGGTGTAAATACAAAGGGGAATGGATGTGGCAGACAAGAAAACTATTGAGTATAGTTAGTGGCTCTAAGTATTAAAGCCAAATATTTGCAAGTGTTGGGAATGAGGTCCATGGCACTGATAATGGGATTTAAATGGATTTAGGAACTAAGACTGAAACAGGAGCATAATTAGAAAAGATTCCAGGGTCATCATGTCAGTCCTCACCTGTTCATCAGGCAGACAGGCTGTCCACAGCTTTCACTTCAAAAACGTGGCATTTTGAAAGACAAGTACCACACGATCGCACTTATATTGGAGTATAAGGAACAAGATAAACTGATGAACAGAATGGACCCAGAGACATAGAAGCATGGAACAGACTGAGGGATCTCAGAGGGAAGGTGGGGAGGGGGAGTGGGTGGGGAGAGATTAATCAAAGAACTTACATGTTTATAAACATAACCCATGGACACAGACACTGGTCTGGGGAAGGCCTGGGGGTGGGGTGGATGTGGAATGGAGGGGGTCAGTGGGGGTAAAAATGGGACATCTGTAATATTTTCAATGATAAAGATAAAGAAACTTAAAAAAAATAAAATAATTTTTTTTTTTTAACGTATCAGAGCAAAGAAAAAAAACCAAAACCGAAACAAAAAGAAACATGGCATGTTCTTGTCACCAGTGTCTCTTGCCTGTCAGTCCTTGAGGGGAAAGATGCCCTCCCCCCTCCCCCCCCAGGCCCCTTGCACCCTGATGTGCCCGCAGCCATGTGCTTACTGTGGGTCCGGAGATCCAGCTTACATCGGAGCTCTAAAAAAGACTACTGAAAACTCAGAATATGGTATTTCATTATTTTCCTAGGGAGAGATGTGAGAAATAAATCATGTAGGCTATATTATCTTTGCTAGCTTTTCCGGGTTTAAATTGCCCTTTTAAAAATAAGGAGAAAGGAGATAAGAAATAAAATGACTGCTTCCACTGATGCCTGCGCCACATGATGAGGGGCCTTTTGCACCTGTCCTTGAAATCTAAGCTATTGAACATTTGCTAAGGGGCACCTCTGTTCCCTTTCTCTGTTCAGGTTCACATTGGGATTTTCTACGGGCAAATTCATGGGTTTAACCTACCTTGGTTTTAGTCATGGAAGCTCAGCGCCCGGGGTAGGTGGCGTTTAAAGCTGAAAGAGGGAAGATGAGGCCGATCTCCTAGAGGGGAGAGCCTCTCATTGTCACCACTTACGCCGTAGTTGGTGTTCTTGCGACTTGGTGAGTTGGGACATCAGAGAACACAGAGAGTGTTACAGGTTACTCTGTTCTCCTCTGTTAGCTCCCATCGCTCCTGCTGGTCTTGAAGGTCTTGGGCGAAGGCTGTTGCGAGATGTGGGGATCCCCGAGCTGCTGGGGTAAGGGCATGGGGCAGAGATGACACTTGTATAAGAGTCTAGTGCTGTGTGTAGGTTCTGTACCATGGAAGTGGAACTTGGTGTTATTTTCTTTGGGAATCCCTACCAACAGTATTTCTCATGATTTAGATCATTATTTGACGTTAGTTTCAATACTCAGAGGTAATCCCATTGGCTGTAACTTTTAATTAAGAGAGAAAATCATTAGGAAAGCAGCTTCCCCCTTCCAGTTCCTAATTAACTCACAGACAAATTTGTTTTCTGCTATACATTCACATTTTGCTTCAGACTTTGGCCAAATGTTAGTTTGTTAGTTCAAGGTTTTCATAAAAATAGAGTTTAAAATCACCTACCTAGGATTTTTCTCTTCTATCATAATTGAACTTCTTGATGTTTATTTCATAAAACCCAAAGTTTGTACCTTCGGGAATCAAACATGGGACATCCATGTGATTATTAAGCCACCTGAAAGCGTTCTGAAGCAGATCTCTGATTTTTACACGTAGAAATTCACTTAATATCCTTTTTTTGGAGCTAACAAAACAAGAGCAACAAAAAACAATTGTTTGGAATCCAAGCACAGGCAGTTCTTAGCCTTGACCCTCTGGGCATAGGTTGAACATACGCATTTCTTTACCCATCTTGATATTAGACGAAACATACGAGACCTGCTTGCTCAGCCTGAGCCTCGTCCTGGCTGATTCAGGTGGGCACAGTGGAGGCCACTCGGGATCACACCAGGGTTAAGAGCCACACAACTGCAACTAAAACCGAAGTTTAGTATGCAGCCTCTCTGGTAACTATGCATGCCAAGGAAGGAGAGAAAGATGAGTGGTAGAAGAATGTAAAAGGAACATAAGGAGTTAAAAAAATAAAAGGGGAGAGGCAGAAGAGAGAGCAATAAATTGAGACCTGCCCATAGAACACCTCAAAGTTCCCCTCTCGGCCACCCCCTCCCAGGCAGATGGGAAATACCAGGTTGCTCTTATCTAATCCAGTGTCTTGGGTTTCAAATTTTCAAATGGCAAAATGGATTTTTTGGGTCCAATGAAATCTTATCTGGATGTCCCAAATATAAAAACAAGTAAAGTAGTAGGTTTTTCAATTCAATTTATTTAAACTAAAAAAAACACTAAAAATAGTTTACCCATTTCTGCTATCCTCTGCCCCCTGCCTCTTATAATCACCAGGCTCTTCTCTGTATCTGTGAATTTGGATTTATTTTTTTAAAGATTACACATATAAAAGAGATCGTATGGTATTTGTCTTTCCGTGCCTGACTTACGTCACTTAGCATAATGCCCTTGAGAGCCATTCCATGTTGTTGCAGATGACAAGATTTCATTCTTTTTATTGCTGGGTAATATTTCCTTGTGTGCATGTACCACAATTTCTTTATCCGTTCGTCCATCCGTGAAAACGTAGGTTGCTTTGTATCTTGGCTATTGTAAGTCATGCTGCAGTGAACATGGTGGTGCATGTGTCTTTGCAAATGTGTTCTCGTTTTCTTCAGGGAAATATCCAGAAGTGGAGTTGCTGGATCATAGTTCATTTTTTAGGAGCTCCCGTACATTTTCCATAGTGGTTGCACCAAGTAACATTCCCACCAACAGTGAACGAGGGTTCTCTTTTCTCCACATCCTCACCAGCACTTGTTATTTCATGTTTTTTTGATCATAGTCATTCTAACAGCTGTGAGGTGATATCTCGTTGTGGTTTTGATCTGCATATCCCTGATGATAAGTGATGTCAAATGTCTTTTCATGTACTCGTTGGCCATCGGTATGCCTTCTAACGTAGTGTTTTATTAATATAAATGTGTATGTTAACATTTATAACATTTCCTCAGCATAAAATTAATTGGTGAGAACAACAAGACTCTTAAATAAACACAAGAATTTGAAGTTGGAGGATATGGGTGACACTTCTTTTTTATCAGCCACTATGTCCAGTTTTTGTGTTTTCTTTTAACTGCCGTATATTAGAAAACCCTTGTTTCATATTAAAAGCAAAGAGCATCTGACTTTAAAAACTTCTTCAGACCTACAAACAGAATTTTAAAAATAGTTTTAGTACTTTGAAGGAGGAGACATGGGTAAATTTGGGGCTGAGGGCTGATCGCTATCTGTTGCAAACCCATGTCAGTACTTAGACGGGGGAGCACTCCCAGGTTTACCTATTTGCAGTGGGTGTCAGCACTCTGTGAGTGAGTCCTGTGTGCGCATTCTACCTTTAACGTAGTCGATTCAATGTCCAGAACATGCCCTGCGTGGTTAGACCTGAGCCTCCTGTGGCATTTAATCGATCCTTGCATACTCCCGTTACGGTAGTTCGCTCACGTATATGTGCATATCTAAATCTTAAAGAACAGTACAGAGCTGTGACCTTACAAATGAACAACACATCTGCAATATCAAACATGTGCATGGACGTGACAGGAGACACTGAACCCTGAGTTTGGAGCATACTGACTTAACCTGGCAGCATGGCAGCGTATTACAGGGCCAGTGTGTGCGTGTTTCAGGCAGATTTTACTTTTAATTGCAATTAAATATGTAATTGTCTGAATCAAATATCATGAGGTTTCTAAGTATCTCCTTCAAACTCTAGTGTCAGAATTTCTACTCTGGGCCAGCATCTCAAGCTCACCTGGCCTGGCACCCCTCACCAAATTGCCTGCATGCTAAAAAGTTATTCTGGCAATGTAAATGAGCCTGTATTTTTAGAAATGTATGGTTACTTTATTCTGTTGTGTTGTCCTCTGCCTGGTGGTTTTATTTGTAATAAATTGATATTTTTCCTTAGAATCCTCCCAGCTAATTCTCAGAATAAAGTCTTAACACCTTGGTGTGGTTTTCAGGGTCTCTCTCTCTCTTTCCAAGGTTGATGCTCCAAACACGGCATCCAAACAGAACTCATTTTCATTTGTTTTTCTTTCTACATTTTGCTTTCTCTTCTCCTAACACGCCTTTCCCTGATGTCTAAATCATTTTGATGGAAAACTTAGAAGTGATTATCATTTCCCTTTTTGGTGCAGCAATATAGACAATATGTATACACACACCCAGTATATAAATCACATAAAAATATTTAATGACATGGAAAGTTTTCCCCATTCCATTAAGTGGAAAGGAAAATTGAAAAATATTCTGACTCTGTTTTTCTTTTCTTTGAGGATAAAAATATATAGGAAAAAAATTCCTGAGAGTTTCCGCCTACACAAAACTGTTGCTAGTTGGTGGAGCTGGAGATGAGGTTTATTTTGCTCTTTGATATTGTATGTTTGGAAAGTAGACCTGTTTTGCTTTTGTAGTAAGGCATGAATTAAACTGATCTCTAAAGCATGTGATACCTTATCTAATTCCCACGTAAAATGTTGGAATCTCCAAACCAAAAACTCTTCCAAATTGTTCTCATAATTACTCATATATCCAGGTATTAAAAAAAAAAAAAAGTTTAATCAACGTGAGTGGGACTAAAGTTGAAGGGGGTGCCCTTTAGTGTTCGGCACAGAATAGTATTTTTGATACCCCTTCCTACCAGCCCGCTGAACTTGGCTTTGGAAATCATCAGATTACCCATCTACTCGTGCTGGCAGTGATGCCCCTAACCTCCCTCCACGGGCCGGGCCACACCTGAGGTAGTCACCACTGAAACAGGAATTGAGAGGTACTGTTCCTAAGACCTGGGGGACAGTTTTTGAATACACTCCCCCAATAGGAAAAGGGTGTGTAGTTCTTCTGTGTCGTGGCCGTCAATACATGTGCACAGAGAAGTTTGGCTGCTGTGCCTGGTGAAGGTAACAGGGGACACCTCTTGGCCTGCTCGGCCGCCCTGCAGTCCTGATATCTTGCTCCGTGATTTGTTTCTACATTCACAGCTGCACACTCTTTTCCCAAAACAAAGAGGATATATTTGGTAGTCACTGATAATTTTTTTTACAGTGGATTAGGCAGTTTCCCTTGAAACGCCTTTCCTAATTTAGCATGAAGTAGAATTAAATAGTAAAAATGAAGGAATTTATTTGGAGATATCAAGCTAGGAGGGGGAATTGTTTGGTTACACCGCAGACTGTGAGAGGGCTGAGGGGTGGATTGGAGGAAATTATCAAGCGTGCATGTTGTTTTTAAGTGATACTTGAGACCAGGATGGGAAACAGCTGTGTTGTTGGGGGGTTTTTCTCGTGCCAACTTTCCTTATTGGATTGATTTTTTCTCTCTGACAGCCCACTGTGCTGATAAATGTGTCCACGGTCGCTGCATCGCTCCAAACACCTGTCAGTGTGAGCCTGGCTGGGGGGGCACCAACTGCTCCAGTGGTGAGTTCCCACCTGCTGTTGTCTGTCTGGGGATGTTTGTGCTGCAAGGCCCCTCTTGTCTGCAGATTCCCCTGAGCTGGGGGTTTCCTGTTTCATCCCTGTGCGGAACATGCTGCGGATTGCCGACCCAACTCATTAACACCGTTTCCTTTAAATCTGTGCATGTATTAGATACAGAGCTCTTGTTGACTGAGTACTAAGAAAGGTACTTGGGAGGAAGGAGATTTCAATAATCTGACGCTGACCCTTCCCTAAATACGAATGCATTTTAAATCCAGAGTAGGGCAGTCATGGTAACATGGCTATTGTATTTTAACTTCTGTATTCACTTGCAGATTTATCTGTGTTATTTTCTTGGTGATTAAAATTTACCACTTGTTGGTTTTCACTCGGAAGGCAAATTGATATTTTCATTGCTTAACCTATTTTTCTGTGCATTTTGAGATGCAGAGAATGAGCGCTTGCTGAGATAACTTTGGGGAGAAGTATTGGTAATAAACAAAAACTCATGAACAGTTTGGTATTAAATTAAACATGATATAGTATATAATCTGTCTCTGTTATGTTAGAATTATAATTCTAGAATGATATTTTGGACTATAATCAGGTTGCATTTAAAATCTCATATTCTTTATCGTGAGTATTAAAAGATGGAATGTCATGTAATACAGTTGCTTTTCTAAATTTCACAGTTAAAACCAGTTTTCTGGTTAGCTCGTTGCTGTGTGTGTAACCGTGTCAACTTCCTGCTCCTTCATACTTATTTTTGCCTTGAAAACTGTGAGAAGGAATCAAAGTGCAACTAAATTATAAAGCACCAACCATTATGCTTAGAGAAAGGAAATAATAGATTTAAAAATTAGCAGGCTCCCATGACAGCACAAATATGTCCCCATTGCTGCAAAACAATTTTCTGAAACTCGTCCAGAGAACTTCAAGCTGTCTAGGTAAACTGGTGTTAAGAATTCTTACTTGCTTACACTTGGAATCGGGAGATGACTCTTTATCTTATTAGAACTACTTGTTTTAGTTTTGTGATCTCTTGGCTGCCCCTCAGGCTGACTATGCACAGACCGGTCTGTGTGAAAGAGCCTTTTTATTGTAGCTTAAGTAGGGGTGTGTGTGTGTGTGTGTGTGTGTCTGACAGGCTTCCAGTTCCAGTGGATAACTGTCTTGCAGGGTTTTGTTTTGCTTCTGTTGGAGATCGGGAGGAGAGTAGGCATTTTGTTCACATGCGGTTGAGGCAAAATGTTTGGGATGTGGGATTTGGCTCATGTCCATTTTTCTGCCCGACTGACCTCAAATGTGATGTAGCTTTCATGAACTTTTTCAGCTTAAAAATCAGTTGTGTCTACACATTTTGAGGAAAAATAACATTATTATATAAACTAGTGGGGAAAGAGAAGAGTGGATGTATTCGTTGTTTGAAAAGTGAGATTTGTTGCTAATTCCAGGGCGAGAATGTGGAATAATTTCAGCTGTATTCATACTTGGTCTCACGAGGACTGCAGCCCGCGTCAGGCTCAGAGATCAGACTAAGTTTGTGCAAACAAAAGCCTACATGGGTTTCAGACTCAAGAACTGGTTCAGGCCTCCTGGAAAATAAACTGGGGCTTTATTTTGCAGGGTAGGCCTTCTCGAAAGTAAACCTCTTTATTTTGGAGTTGACTTATTTTTGAAGGAAGCCTCTAGAATTCTGAGAACCCACGTTCTTTCAGTCCTGGAAGATGATATTGATGGAACTTTTAGTTTATTCTCTACAACTCACGTTTTAGCTTATTTATAATAAACAGAAGCATAAATAAACATGGACAGATATCTGACGTCTTCAGAGATGTTCAGAGAAAAACATTTCTGGCACATTTTCTAAGCATATAAGAAAATGCCATTGTGAGAGTGAGCACTGGGTCTCGTTACCTGGGTTTTGTCTATGCCAACTACTCTACTGTCACTCATTAGGAGCTGTATAACTGACTTACTCTTGGCCAGATAATCCTTGAAATCAAATGCATACTCTAGTAACTTACTGAGTAACAGAGTTAGAATGCCTAATTTTCAAAGATTCTATTTCTGTGTCCCCTCTTCTCTGGTCATTCTTACATATATATTTGATGATATATATTAGATCCATAAAACGATTGCTTTGACAATCAGAACAGTTCCTTGTATCAGTCAAGGTCCAATCAATAGACAGAAGCCACAATATATTTTTTTTTTTGAGTAAAGCTTTTATTTGGGAACCATTTTAAATTTTCAGAAAAGTGTCAAAGACAGCAGAGAGTTCCCATATATCTCCATCCAGTTTCCCCTTCTTAACATCTTGCCATTAATTTGTCAAACTGAGAAACTGACATTAGTACCTTACTGTTAAATAAACTCCAGACTTTATTTGGATTTCACCAGTTTTTCTATTGATGTCCTCTTTCTGGTCCAGGATCCAGTCCAGGGCACCACGCTGCTTTTCATTGTCATGTCTTCCCCGGCTCCTTTGGTCAGTGACACTTTCTCAGTTGCTGTTTTTCCTAACCTGGATAGTCTTGAAAAGTACTGGCCAGGTGTCCTGTAGAAGGTCCCTTATTCATTATTTGGTGTTTTTCTCATGACCAGACTGGGGTTATGGGTTTCGAAGAGAAAACCCACAGAGTTGAAGTGCCCCTCTGTCATCACATCACATCAGAGGTATCATGACATTCATATGACATCTCTGATGCTGTCATCACTTGGTTAACAACTTTCATTACTTGCTGATGTGTAGTGTCTGTTGGGTTTCTTCACATAAAGTCACTATATTTCCCTTTATAAACAAGTCACGAAGTCTAGCCTGCCCTCAAGGGTGAAGGACAGGAATTAAGCTCGTCTTTGAGGGATGAATATCTACATATGCTATTTGGAGCTTGTTTTATTTTTTTATTTTTTTTATTTTTTTAATATATCTTTATTGATTTCAGAGAGAGGAAAGGAGAGGGTGAGAGAGAGATAGAAACATCAATGATGAGTCATTGATCGAGCCCGAAACCCGGGCATGTGCCCTGACCAGGAATCGAACCCCGATCGCCTGGATCCTAGGTCGACGCTCAACCGCTGAGCCACGCCCGGCCAGGCTGGAGCTCATTTTAAAGAAGACTTGTCTTTTCCCTATTTATTCAATCACTTATTTATATCAGCATGGTCTTGTGTATATTTATTGATATTTTGGGTTATAAACCGGTGTTATGTTATTTTTTTGCTCAAATTGTCCCAGCTTCGGAGGTAGGGAGTTCCTTCTCCTGTGTGGCTCCTGTGTCCTGTTGACCTGCCCCCGTCCTTCTGCTTGTTTGTTTGTAGCACTTCCTTACTTTCTGGTGCTAGAGGATACTCCAAGCTCATTTTGTGGTTTTCCTGCCTCAGCTCTAGAACGGCCATTGGAGAATGGTATTTAGAAATGAAGATCTGAGTGCTGGGAGCACTCACTACTGCTGGGACACACAGTAACTGTAACAGGGAGAGTTTATTAAAAAGAATTAGTATTAACTATCCCAGGGTGTTGGGGTAGTGAGGGATTGGCTAGCAAGACAATGCAAGAATAGGTGACGTAAGGAGCAACCTCTACTCCTAGGAAATAGAAGGAAGCCCCACGAGGGGTGTGACCCAGACCTTGGTAGAGAGGGCACAATGGCAGCTCACCGGATGGCAGAGGGGCTGCCATGGTACTATTCTAGCAGCACTTGCTGGAAATCTGCCCTACAGGACACTTGGGAAAGCTCTTGATGGAGAAGTGTCTTACCAGAAGCCTTCTGCCACAGAAAAGCCTTAGGGGGATATCCAGGGAAAGTTGCTGACTGGTGGGTGCTGTAGCCACAGTGTGTTCAGGATCTGGATGCTGGAGAAGCCACCCGCGCTGCAGGAACCTGGAGCTGGGCTGGAGAAGCTTCCTCTTTTGCAGAAACTGGGCTTCGTGAGAGCTCTAGGTGCCAGGGTCAGATGCCGCGGAAGACGGTCCACGGTGCTGACAGGCAGGATCTGGGGGCTGGAGAAGCCGCCTGTGCCTCGGGAGTCAGCTGAGCTAGCACACTGGAACCCGCGGGAAACCTTCCTCCAGAATGCCCCCCGGTGCCTCTAAAGAAGATGCTTAGCACTCCGCCAGCAGGAAAAGGAAGAATATTTAAAGGGCCCATATCCGCTTTTGTGGTGCCGGCAATGAAGGATACATTTAGCACTGAAAGGCAGTAAGGTGATAACCACTGCAGTCCATGCCTTTGGTTACTCAGCTCCTCCAGGCACGTTTCTGCACACATTTGAGGTCTTACATATCAACAAAACAACTCTATTTCCACCTAGTAAGATACAGCTCCCCATCTTTTAAGTAAAGACCTTCTCACTCTCTTCACCAAATGACGAAATGCAAGTCCCAACAGCTGTGTATTCATTGCTGATTAAATTAATTTCTCCTCAAATGCAGTCATAGGTCCACTGAATATTGTTGTCTAGAATAAAATGAAAATGGAAAGTGGAAAAAAGAAAATAGCATCTACAAATGAACATATCCATGTGACAGGCATATAGAAAAATATTAAAAACCACTGCAAGCGCCCTTTCTGTAATTAGTCACAGGGCTGTAGTGTGTGTGTGGCTCCCTTCTTCTACCCAGCGTTGTGCACCCACCCCCTTCTCAGCACAGGCCCCGCCTGCTTGGGGTTCTTTACGTGGTGGAGGGACTTCAACCTCCATTCCGAAGGACCTGAATTCTCAGCTGTCTTGCCTTTTAAAAAAATCGTTGATGTTTTTTTATTAACCTTTCCTAGTGGGCATGGAAGTACTAATAGGTGTCCCCCAGAGTCCCTTGGTTTCCAGACTTAGATTTCCTTTCTCCCATTGTGTAGTAGCAACCCAATTTCCTCTTGAAAATCAGGATCAATCATTTCATCCAGAAGAGTAAGTACTTTTATTTACATCAAGAGGCTAAAATGACCAGCTGGCAGTAAATTGATGACTGTGACACAGAACTATCTCTCTGCACTTTTTCCCCCTAATATACTTGGGAGATTAAGGAACTAACAGATAGCTTCACATGTACAGGTTTGCAAAGGCTTCCCTTGGGGACTGAATCTGCTTACCTTGTCAGTGGTGGGGAGGATTCCTACATGTGATATACATCCTGGGTCTCAATGTGTTCTCTGTATAAAAAACCCAGGTGTGTCAGAGAACTGTACAGAGTTTGTTCCCCTAGAATGAAATCAAGATTTATTTGCCTAGACTAGGACATATTGCTTCTTTTTAAATTTGATTAAATGATTTTTTTTAAAAAAAGCACACACATATTTTACTTTTATTGGCATCCTAATGTATACCCTAGCTTATATGACATTAATCTGCCTTACCTCCATCTCTCACTTCGCTCCTCTTTTTCCTGCTCTCTTTCTGTTTACCTCCCCTTTCCCGCATCAATCTCTCTGTCCCTTTGTCAACCCTCTGTTCCCCTTCCTCCCTCACGGGATGACAAACAGCTCCTGGAGGGCAGGGGCTGTGTGTTATTAATCTCTTTGGGCTCCATTGTGCCTAGTACCTGGTTGGAACACAGTAAATGTTTGTTCCATTTAATTAGCTTAAATGAACCGTATGATTCTGTATGATTCCGAGAAGGTCGTTTGTGTATTCATGAGTGATTACTGTGTGCAGGGAACTGTATGGGATGCTGTGCATAAGGAAACAAATGTGGAATGAAGCTCATGCTTCAAGAAAAGTAGGCAGCCGTGTGAATGTCGCATCCCGGGGAAGAAACAGCCTCAGTCTTAGCGGTGGGTTGAGGAAGCATAAAGGGGAGCTGGGAAAGGCAGCTTGGGGTTCTCCGGGCGCACTGGGGCAGGCAGGGCCTCATGTACTGCTGTGGGGTGAGGGAGAACCAAAAGAAGGCGATAAAGTGTAGACTGCTCTTCCAGAAACTTAGCTGAGAAGCCAACGAGGGGGAGCAAAGAGGGAGTTAGTAGAAGGCAAATGTAGGCTCAAGGAAAGCTTTGTGTTTGTTTGCTTTTGTTTTTGGTTTAAGGTAAAAAAGATTTAGAGGCAAAGAGGAAGGTGAAAGAAGAGAGAGAGGCTGGAGATTCAGTTGAGAGAGAAGATCATTTAATTGAGGGAAGAAAGCTCCCGAGAAGATAGTTGGGGGATGCATTGGGTCCCAAGAACTGATTAGCAGAAAGTAACATCCCATTCCCAACAGTGCGGAGGAAAGAGTGGCAGGCAGAGCTGTCGATGGGTTTCTAGTATCAGGGGTGCTAGTGGACGAGGGAGTTCATATCTGATGACCTTTCTTCATTCTCTTGGTAAACTTGGAGGAGATAATCGGCTGCTACGAAGGGGAGCAGAGGCTGGGTCACACTGATGGTGATGACAGAGTTCTCCTTCATTGAGCACTTAGTATGTGCCAAGCATCATCATAAGGGCTTTACAGGAATGGCATTTAATACTCACAACAGACGGTAAGATGGTTACTATTCTTGTTCCTATTTTACAGGTGAACAAATGGTAGTACCGAAAAATTAAATGACTTGCCCAAGCTTATACGCCTAGTAAACAGTGGAGACGGGCTCACATCTCATTGAGGGCCAGTAACTTTAACCACAAGGATATGGTGCCTCCGGAAGTTGGAAAGGAGGTTTAGTGAAAGTGACAAGGGGCCCTGAGAGCAGTGAGAGCGGGAGGCGGGGGCTGAAAACACCAGACAGATATTAAAATAAATTTCTTGGGAGATGTGGAGAGCGCACTAACGTTAGAGACGGTGAATTTCCAAAGACACCAATTTGGTTGGCCTCATGTAATTTTTAATTTCCTCATTTGTAATATTAAGAATGTTGGGCCAGATTATATTTACGATCCCCTGCAAATCTGTGATTTTGTGAGTGATTTATTCCAGTAACTACATGCATGCAATCCCTGAGACCTTTCTTTGTGTTGGAAACCCTTTAAAACTTTTGTATGAGTAACAATAACACATTTGTTCTCTCAACCTATATAATCTATGATTTTCTAAATGTCTGTAGAGAAATTTATTTCTCCTCTGGCTGTAGGGCACATCCAAAACTCATGAGAAAATCCTAAGTCAGCCAGCAGCAAGCAGCCAGCAGCCAGCAAATAGTTCTCAATGCTTGTTCCCCAGGCTTTTGACATTAGGCCCAAATAGAGGCAAAAAATGGAAATTAATTTGGGTTTAGAAAATCCCAACTGGAGTTATTTAGTTACCAATAGAATTTATGGTTAAATGTACTTGGAAGTAGTGAAAACATGCCTAGGAGGCAAGACTAGCTCGACTACTTTCAGGTACCACACTAGGGGCACTGATAACCTTTTACAAAAAGCAGGCACTCAGTGAAGCACTGACTGAGCAATAAGACTTTGCCTGCAGGATATTCGAATTGGGGAATCCATTTGAAGGTTATTAAAGCCAGACATCATAAGGCACAAAGGCTAGCTTATTCCCCAGCAAGATTTGTTGTAAAGGTCTATTGACTGGACGCAGTGGTTGGATCGATGTTGTCTGGGGAGAGAAGGCACTCGGAGCCCAGTCCTGGAGGCAGGTCATTAACATGCCCATCTCTCCGTCAGAATCAGTTTAGAAATCAGGTTGATGGAGCAGCGAGAATCAGAGGAGATCATTCGGGTTCACCGGTACGGGGGCAGGGCTTTGATGGTGGGTGGGAAGGGTTGAGTTCAGAATGCTGGAGCAGAACTGCCCGAAAGCAATTTCACTGATGGGCTGCCCAAATATTTTGATAGAGGTTACGAGCAGAAGCTGCTGATTTTGCCTTTCTGAGGGAGTCTGAAATCTATGCTGTTCTTGGTTACTCTCTGGAGGGGCAGAGAGAGAGCCTCCTCCCCACCCTTCCTCCAACCCCGATGTTGGAACTGAATTGCAATAGTCCCAGCTGCTCTCCTTTCTGAGCTGTTTCTGACCTCACTCCCCTCATGCTTCACGTGAGGATAAGAGCATCTACTTTATTCGCTTGTGAGGATTAAATGGCACGACACCTGTCCAGTGCTCAGCTCTGTGCCTGGCAGCGTAACAGTGGCCGAGTAAGTGATGCCTGCACTTTCTTGTGTGACAAATGGGGGCTACCACCAGACTCCTTAACAGCAGCCTGGTCTTCAGACTGGGCAGTGGGTGGGGCGGCTCTTCGTGGCCGTCTCCTTCAGTCCTGCAGGCCACACTCTTCTTCAGCAGAAGCTTCTCGGTCCACAGTCGGTTGCCAGCAGGCTCCACGGACAGCCCCGGTGCAGTTTTTTGCTGTGATTTCCCACGTCTGACCATGGATGTCTGTCCATCCTTACCAGATGGATTCGTATCTGGTTTATATTGCTTCTGGCGTAGTGAGAACATGAAAGACATTTATGTTACTGTGCTAATCGGTTCACTTGCAGTGGATGTGAAGACAAGGCTGGGCTGTCATGTTATTTCACTCTAGTCCATGTAATGTATTGATTTCTTGTTATTGTTTTTTGTTGTTTTGCATAATATCCTTCTGCATCCATTTATCAGAAAATCTTGACTCAACCTCAAAATATAACAAAATCTAATCTTTGCTCATTGTCTGTACTGCTGCCACTCAAAGCCACGCCACCATCCTCTTTTTTGTAAGAGGCTAAATTGGTTTATATTAAGACTTATATCCTTCCCTTTGTTCCCACAGATATCAATTTAAAATATCTACTGTGTTTTGCTTAATTTAGAAGTTCTAGGTATTCTCTTTTTTAGCAACTAAATATATTTATTTATTTAAAATAATTTTTTATTTTTCAATTACAGTTGATATACATTATTATACTGGTTTCAGGTTTACAACCCAGTGATTAGATATATAGATAATCTATAAAGTGATTACCCAAACAAATCTAGAACCCATCTGACACCGTATATAGTTATTACAGTATTATTGACTATATTCCATATGCTGTAGTTTACATTCTTATAACTGTTCTGTAACTATCAATCCCTTCACCTTTTTCACTCATCCCCCCAACCCCATCCCATCTGGCAGCCATCAAAATGTTTTCTATCTATGAGTCTGTTTCTGTTCTACTTATTTATTTTGTTTTTTAGATTCCACATAGAATCTGGCATTTAGATTCCACAAATCATATGGCATTTGTCTTTCTCTGTCTGACTTATTTCACTTAGCATAATATCCTCTAAGCCCATCCATGTTGTTGCAGATGGCAAGATTTCATTCCTTTTCATGCCTGAGTCATATTTCATTGTATATATGTACCACTTCTTTATTCACTCATCCATTGATGAACACCTATGTTGCTTTCATATCTTGGCTGTTTTAAATAATGCTGCAATGCACATATGGGTGTATATGTCTTTTCAATTTAGTGTGTTGTGTTTCTTCAGATAAATACCCAGACGTGGAATTGCTCTTTTAGTTGGTAATCACAGTAGTCTCCTTGCTGCTGCATCTACTTGGGCCCCACTAGAGTCAGTTCTCTCTGGTGAGACCAGGCCACCTGAACCCTTGTTTCCCCACTGCTGCTCTGGGTATCAGACTGCTCGGCCCCTGCCTTCCTTTCTTGGAACACACTAGTTTCATTTCTGCCTTTGTGCTTGATATTTCCTCTGCCTGGAATACTCTTCTCCCTGGATCTTTATGTGGCTCTTTCTTAGGTCAATTAGGACTCTGCCTAAGTGCTATTACCATGAGAGTCTTTCCCTGACCTTCGTATATAAAGAGTGTTCCCCCATTACGCTTATCACATCTCCATTTTAACTTTTGTTATGGCTCACTCATCTTTGGTGGCTTAGCAGAAGATCCCTTCCTTGCCCATAAACTAACAGCTTCCCTGAAACTGCAGAAGCCAGGAGAGGTGCACTGGGTGTGGTTTTCATGAACTTTGACGAAGATATGGATGTGGGAGTTTCTCACCCTCAAGAGAAGAAAAGTTGTAGTATAAGCATCAAGGTTCTAACTCATATTGGGGGGTGACTCCTGAAATGGTGGCCTTATGACTATGAAAGGTTTTGAAAGTCAGACCTTATTTGAGTGGAGAATGCGTAATAATTTGCCGTCTAAACTTTCACGATTTACTTCTCAAGGTGGACATTTTGTATGACAATATAGAACTTAGCTGTTAATTTGTACCAAAATGATGTATGAACAGTAAGACATAAGGCAAATAAATTCAAACTACAAGTAATTTCAAATCACATATCAACCATTTTCTTACGGCAGTAATGTGCTTCCTGGCTGCTGTACTTAGAGTGAAACAATGATACTGTGTGAATTAGGTGGTCCTGTAGCCTCACTTGTTACCCTGCCTGTAAAATGGGGTAGGCTAATACCCGATTTTAGTAGAGATACATACATCTCCTCTTTTGGGGTTACGTTGTTAACTGCCTGAAATTAAGGGCTCTGGTTTATTATATAATCCAATTCATTTGTAATATGACGTTGGAGGAGAGCTCTGCAGATACCCTGACCACCAGAAAGATGAACAGGTGGGTCCTAGAGCAAACTAAGCCAGAAACACCGCTGGAGGCAAATTGACAAAGCTGAAGCTGTCCTACAGGGCACATCATGAGAAGGTAGGGTTCTTCAGAAAAGACAATAATGCTGAGAAAAATAGAAGGCAGCAGGAAAAGAGGAAGACCAGATATGGGATGAACTGATTCCATACAGGAAGCCACAGGCATGAGTCCACAAGAGTTGAGCAGGGCTGCTGGGGACAGGACACTGAGGCCACCACTCATTCAGTGGGGTCACCAGGAGTCAGCGCTGACTCAATGGCATATTCTATACACATCTTTCATGATTATGTCTGGTTTCTCATTGTTTGTGATTGTCAAAGAATTTTTTAAATACTTGAAAATTTCTTCAGTGCCAATAAGGAAAAAAAGCTAACCATAGTTTTTCTTGTTTGGTCAAAATATCTTTTATTTCCACTTTTAAATTATTTTACCAAATCGTATTAAATGAAATATTAAAGGGTCTTTAAGAAGAAGAAAAAAAAGGTAAAAAATGTGAACAAGAAAATGGCAATAAATACATGTCTATCAACAATTGAATCTAAAAAACAAAATAAATGGTCAAAATATCTTTTAATTCATTAAAAACCTAGTTGATTTTTTAAAGTTTAAACATTTGTATCTGTGTCCTGGAGCAAATTAATCATGTTCCACATGTGTAAAACTAATAAGCGTTAGAAAGTAATAAAACAATAAAGACTGTTCCAATAGAGTAAATACTAGAGGTTACAGGATCCTCTGGACCAAAAATAAATGGTATCATCTTAAAATTCTGTGAAAACCGAGTGGTTGTACTGCTCACTCCTGTTTCATAGAAGTAGTGGAAGTAATTGCCAAAGAAAGTTTAAATTTTAATGGAATTTATTTGCACTTCATAGACCATATCAAAGTTGAAACTTCTTTTAGACACAAGATACCATAAGCGCAGCTAAAAGAGAAGCAACAGAATGGGAAAAAAATTTTGCAACATGTAAAACAAATGATCATCCAGTTAGCATTGCGGGTTTGAGGACTGGCTTTCTTACTATGAGATTTTAAACAAAATATTTCAGACCTCTGCCCTTTGGCGTCTCACATCCAGACTGAAGATACTAAGTCCTTTCCCAGTAGTCGTCCTGGGTGCTTATCCTCAGTGCTCGCCTCCAGCCCCACCTCCTCTGGAAGCCACCTGTGCCTCTGCCCAGTGGTCCTCTGTGTTCCTAGAGCATCCTACACACTGCAACACTTACCCAGTCTTTTGTGATGAACCTCACTGTGGACCAGTCTCTTCTAATAGATAATGAAATCTTAGCTATAGAACATGCCTTAGACAGGAGCGAGTAGTAAGTGCTCCACAAACAGAGAGAGCTCAGTAGCCATGGAAAATGCTTAACACATTTGTGATGAAAGAATAAATGAGCAAAGAATGAAAAGATGGCAAGACTATAAAGCAAGACATCCTGCGATAGCTCCTGAGGTTATTCTTTTGACTTCAGTGAATAAATGTAATTCCCTCAAATCCCTTACTTAACCCCAGCCTGCAGTGTGTATCCTTGAGATTGTCCTGCACTATGAAGAGGGTCATCAGTGTGCTCTCATAGAGGGACATCAACATTTGTCTTTAGACACATTGAAGAATTAACATTTCGTGCTCCTTTGGCTGGTTCCTAATTTAAGATAAGCATACCCTGAAGTTATAACATGACAGTGTTGCTTTGAAAATTTATGTGGCAAACATTTTTTAAAAGAATAAAGGTCCTTCTTCAGCCACTGAATAATATTGATATAAACAGCACTGGGTGGTTGTCCACAGTGACTGTTGGCACTATGTCAGCTCTCCAGCGGGGCTGTTTGACATGTGAAGGACATGAGGTTTTAGTGCTTTCAGAGATCTGGAAAATACATTTTTATTGTTCTTCTTCATGGATGGAGAGGCTTTCCAGAGTTGTTTTATTTTTAAAGCATTTGATGTTTTGAATGAGGATCTTTTCTTCTACATTAACAAAGGGAATGACACACTATAGCCTTGTTAGCCTGAAGCACAGGGAACAAAATCACAGGAGATAAAAGACACTGGGGGAACCAAGGCTTAGGAAGAAAGGGTGTGTGTTTCAGGAAGAACTGTGTTTTTTCTGCCCTTGGAGACAACAGAACATTATTTTGGTCTCTTCTAAAAGACACTCATTCTTGTAGAGATATTTTCTTGAAAGTGACTTATTTGTGCTTTGTATATTAGAATATGAAGGGTTGAGTTTCCTTCCCTATAACTTCTGTCAGAGTCACAGACTTTCCTATGTTTATTTATTTTATTTTTTAAAAAATATATCTTTATTGATTTCAGAGAGAGAGGAAGAGAGAGAGAGAGAGAGAGGGGGAAACGTCAATGATGAGAGTCATCACTGATCGACTGCCTCCTGCGTGCCCCCAACTGGGCATCGAGCCGGCAACCTGGGCATGTGCCCTGACCGGGAATTGAACCGCGATCTCCTCGATCCTAGGTTGATGCTCAACCGCTGAGCCACATCCACCCGGGCAACTTTCCTATGTTTAAAGTCAATGGAGAACATCACGTGAAGATTCCATGTAAAAATATATTTTCAAATCAGTATAGCTGAGTGATATATTCTCATAGATACTTGACATTTATAAGTTAAGAGGACTTATAGTCTTAGTTACTTCAAACAGCCACCCTGATGAGGGTAGTTATGTATTATTAGCTGACATCACTTTCCCTATGATAAACTTGAGTTCCAAGATTCAGTACCTTATCCTGCTGTATCTGGGAGAAGGGGTCCACAAGGCTCTTAAATCTTGTATAGTTCTACAGTTTGATTTCTTAGATCCCCCAGATATTAAGCCAAGATGAAAAAATGAAAAAAAAAAATCAGAAAAACAGAAACAACAACAGATAAAAACTGAACTCTTTCATCTAGAATTTGTTTAGCTCTAACACAAGTACACAGAATTAGCACTTTTGTGGTTCTCTATAATTCAGAACCAATTGCTTTTTCAAAGTATCTCGTATTTCAAAATGTGTTTCAAGGTTGCTCTGTGGTCTTAGTGGACATAGATCCCCTGAGGCAAAATGAAGCCATTGGGATTGGTGCCTACTAATATGGCAAGATTCTCCAGATTTTACTAATGACTATCTATTTTTTTATGCTAAGGGAAGGATGACTATGAAGTTTATGTGTTTGTAAGTTTCTCCTTTTGCATTTCCGAGCCTCGTGGCCTATACCTCTGGACACATTAATCTTTAGCAAGTGGGGAATTTCTGAATCCAGTTTTGAACTAGCATCTAAGAATTCGATGTAAGATGCAGGGTTTCAAGACACACCCGAGCCTTTTCCAATTGGCTTTGTAAAGACGGATGAAAAGTGATACCAGGGCCTGTTTTTACTTCATGGAGTTACTGGGAAATTTGTTTTTAAAGTTTGAATTGTGATGAACCAAGTTGTGTTTTGGGGCATGCATGATTCATGCAAGACAAACAAACAGTACAAACCAACGACAGATCTGTTGTTCCAGCTTCACGTACAGCCGGGGGACGTTTTTCTTGAGTGTTCATTTTCCTGGGCTGGATGTTCCAGTGTGTCAGCCCCGGAATAAAATTTCTGCCGCTCTTAGGTCTGTGTGTGTCACACACATCAGCAAGTCCTTTTTTTGTAATTAGTACATTCCAACCATCTCCATCTTACAAAAAGAAGGTGAAGTGTGACAAAGGTTGAGGACTTGCTCAAGGTCCCATGGCTGTGAAGTGATGGTGGCCCGGCTGGAGTCCAGGTCTGTCTGATGCTAAATCACTGTACTTCCTCCTTGGGCCAGGGGGTGATTGATGAATTTTGTAACAAGGTGAACTTGAGGGTACACATGACTGCATCACTCCTTTCTTAATGAGAAAATGATTTCACCCTTTCCCTTCCTTTCTTTATTTTCTGATGCAAGTCCTTCGAATGAAACAATTTATTAACATGCCCTGTTCCTTCTCACCAGCATCTCTCACTCTGGTGTTTCTGTTCATCTCTAACTGCCCCTTTCCTTATTCTTTGTCTACACAAAGACAGGAGATGTACTGAACTGTCTCCCTTTTGTTCACAGATGCTTCCTAATGCCTTGCTTTTATTAACGCCTTGTGTGGCTGTGGACGCGTCATTCCATGTCAAAACCATTCTGATGAACCTGCTACTAACACTCCGAAGCCTGGGAAGGTTGTTTGGGGCAAACAAGTATTATTTCTCAAACACACGTGAGACTCTTGTCGTAGGATGTCCTCCTTTAGAAACCAGGCAGAAGCAGTTAATGGGCACTAATCCAGGTTTTGTCATTGAAGAGCGTCACTTCCCCGGGATGGTCTGAGTGGGGTGGGGGTGAAGATCGCAGCTCTGGAGGCCTTGATAGGTTGGGGTTTATGCCTTGCTTTTGCCTCTTGAGCACTTGAGTGACTTTGAGCAAATTATCATGAGTCTATTTTGCACATGAATGTTGGAATAATTATACCTGGTAACATTGAGCGTTATTGTGAGGTTTAAGTAAAATAGCTGCATAGAGATGACACACGTTTGAAACTTCTCTCTCTCCTCACCCTTCACATGGAAAATGAGACTGAGGGTTGGAAGTGAGTTAGGAGAGGAGAATGTGCCTAGAATTGTTACAGTGGATTTATAGGCCTCTCTGCTTGTGAAAGTTAGTTATAGTGCTCTACACGAGCAAGCACATTCATTCATTCACCAAATCGATCTTGAGCACCAGCTGTTCCCGGTGATATGTGTGCCTAGTGTTCAGGTCTGTGGACTCCTAAACCTAATGACATCAATACTATTTTCAGTGAGCTTATTGGCTTTTTTTGTTTGCATAGAATCATTATTGATTTACAAAGCTCTGCAGATCTGAGCATCTCCTTAATTTTCTTTTCTTTTTGAGAAATGCCGTGTGGTCTTACTACTGAGGTAATTTCCTACTTCCAGTGCCTCTAAATATTGAGTCATTGGCTTACCCCATAAGTTTGCTCATGAAAGGTCTTATCATTTGTTGCTCTGCCTTAGTGGATCATATTAGATGGAAAACACAATTGTGAGATGTTATGTTTAACCAAAATTTATAATTTCACTACTTCAGGAGCTGAGTGGTCTGAGAAGTGCTTGGACTTCTGTTTTCACAAAGTCTTAGATCTGAATATTGATGCCACCACTTACTGGTTGGGTGTTTTGGGACATTTTACTGAAATGTTCTCATCTTAAATATGCTCTGTGTGCTAAATTTGACCATGATACCCCCCTTGTTGTAATTTCTGTGAGAACTGGAAAGAGGTGTGTAAAGCATGGAGCACAGGATCTGGCACAATATAAATGCTTAGCAGATCAAACCACTTTAAACCTAATTTTTTGCTTGCTTTTCTCATAGTGCCAAATGATACATGTTGATTGTAGAACATCTAGTTAATCCAAATGAATGAAAGAAAATCATATATGCTCTTAAGACCCATTGATACCCAGTGGTACCATTTGACAATAGAGCTTTTCAGTATCTGTCCCTGTCTCTGCCTATCTCACGATCCCTCTTCTCCCTCCTTCCCCAGATATTAGATTCAACCATATATAATTGCTGATATTTGGCCATTTTTGACCTAAATTAATGAGTTTCACCTGGTTCATTCTTAATATACTGCTGAAGTTGAGTCATGTGGCCCATACAGTTTTTAATCTACTTTTTACAATTATGATATTGCTAACATCTTCCAAGTTCATTAAATATTCTTCTATAATATCACTTTTAATTGATGCATAATATTCCATTATATGATTATACCAAAATTAATAGTCTTCTAATACCAGAAAATTAGGTTGTTTTCAATTTTTTTTTTTTTTAATTATGAACAGTGCTGGGATAAACATCCTTACAGCTTTGGAGGGAGTATAGTGGTTTAGGATACAGACTCTGAAGACAGATCTTCTGCCTCACTGCTCACTACCTGTGTAACTTTAAGCAGGTCACCTGGACCACAGTTCCTTCATCTATAAAATGGAGACAACAATACTCCATAGGGTCACCGTGAGAGTTCATCTGTCTCAAGTGCTTTAGAACGTGGCTATGGGCACACTGTATTAGAGTTAATTACTGTAAATTGTTATTGTCTTTACACATATACACTTATTTCTTTAGGAAAAATCCCCAAAGAGGAATTTATGAATGAAGGGCTTTTGATACACTTTTTCTGGACCAATCTCTAAAATGGATGCAGTAATCTGTTCTCCCATAGTGCCTAAGAGCAGCGGTTTCCGTGAAAAGGGAGAGGTTATGATCGTCATTATCGTTACCCCGCTTCATGCCCCAGGGTGCACAGTTTTTCAGTTTGCTGTCTCTGAACTCAGAAGGCTTCTGACCATTATTGTCAACCAGTGACTGCTGGGACATGGTGGTACGAAGCCTTTTACAAGTCCTAAGATCAAGAAAGGGTGTCAGTGTGTCTAAACGCCTAGGAAAGTCAGTCTTATTTGAGAGATATGAAGAGATGTAAGTGGATGTCATAGAATATATATAACGCTGTTTTCAGAGAGCATCTCAAATTGGGCCTGAGAGATGTACCTGAAGGACAGAGGTTCCTGGTCTGAGTTCGAAGACTGGGGAGACAGAGGGAGAGGACATATAATATCTCCCCATCTCTGCTTATTTTCTAAACTTCTTGTTGTGCATGTGGCTAAGAGAGATGATAGTGGCCGTGATACAGCAGCATAGAAGCCCAAGAAGGCATTCATAGACACTTGCTATTTAAAAGCCTTTTGGCAATTGCAAGTATCACTCGCTCTGAATGTAATACCTCCTGCAGCCTCCCTCCCCTTCCAGGCCCTCTCTTTGTATGTACAGATCCTCACCCTTTGCCTAAATACGGCACACTCTGCCTTTAAGCCCAAGCTTGGGCATCTTGTTAGCTGGGCAGCCTTTCCTGACACTAGCGCTGGTTAAGTGTCATTTCCGTAGTTTCAGTGGCACCTTGTCGATATCCTTGCCCGATTGCTCATCCCAGGCTATTTTATTGCCTAGTGACTTGATGCCGCTGCCACTAAACTGTAAGGTCCTAGAAGCATGCGCTCTTTAGTTCTTTCAACTCTAGGCCGAGTACCATGGCTGGCACCTGGCAGGTGCTCAGGAGTTATCCCTCGAGTGAGATTCAACACCCAGCCCATGAGTGCAACCTGCGGTGACTGTCCTCATTTGAAGTTATAGCCATAGGGGCTGAAGGGTGAGAGGATTCAGTGCTCTACGAGGTGTCACTGAGGGCGGTAGCATGGACTGTATTCTCCTGATATTACTCAGTAGTATAAAATCCCCTTTATTTCCAACTTATCATGAGAGATTAATAGAGCGAGCTGTCCGTGCTGAGACCGTCTTGAACTGTCCCCTGACACATCTGCAGGAGTCTGGGCGCACTGCCTCTGACAGCCGTTTCTAGCTGTTAGCACAGTAAGAGTTGAAAATGAGTCCTCACGCCCTTACTCAAATTTGTTTTTTTCAATTTAATCAGAAGCACAGTTTTGTTTATCTGCCTTTTCCTGTTAGGAACGTCAAGCTATTTCAATGTTAACTACATTTTTTTAAGTGGTCCATGGGAGTAACCAGCCCGGTCACTTTCTCTTGAGGAGCGAAACACTTGCCTCTTGAGGTTAGAGTGAGGTGTTAAGTAAAAGAAGTCAGATGATTTGGGCTTGGATTCTCTCAGACTGCCTTCCCAGGCACGGCACTTGAATTCAGGATAATTGGCTCAGCTTGGCACTAAACAGAGGGAACAAACTCTGCCTGTTTTCTAGACAGTCAGCATACCCTTGACTGTGTAGTAACCAGGGAAGAAAGCTGGCTTTTGTGTGATGAACTGTGTAACTCGCTGGGATACGTTTAAAAATGGATGTGTTGAAGTGGTTAAATATGACAAATGAAGAAAGGAAGTCACAGTGATGGCTAAATGCAAGCCAGGCTTCTGTGTCCCACTCATTCCACTTCCTGCCTATTTGTCTGTACACGTCTGTATGTGGATTTCCCCCCCAGCGTAGCCCCTGTTGGTGCCCAGTGAATACACTGTGAGGCCCATGTATGAGGGGCCTTTTAGGGAAATACAGCCCCAAGGGGAGAAGCTGTCACTTCAAAGCATACCACAGTGCTTAGCTATGGCCAGGAAATTAACCATGTCGGCATGATGGTATTCTTTTAAAAGCTCGAAACCCATCCTTTGATGCTGACAGTTATCAATTTCTGCTATAAACTCGCTTCTATCATGAGATATATTTTGGGTTTTCCTTTTTGTTTTTTAATTGAGTCCTAAGAAAATAGAGCTGGTGTCTCCGCCTGACTGCTCTGCTGGGAGAGAAGCTGCCGGATGGTATGTGGAAATCCCATTCAGAGGCGAGGAGAGACCAGCTCTGTCCCCTCCACAGCTCTTCCTGCCACTCACCTGTCGTTGTCAAACATACAGTAGTCTCTAAAACATACGGGCTCCAGCCCACCCTTAGCACAGTGTCACAGTGGGGAACAAGAACTCTTAACTTGTCATGATTTTTTTTAATGCTTTTGACTTGATCTTGATGCCCTTATCAAGGTAATGTTAGTAGCTAAAATTATTTTTTGTGTGTCAGTCCATTAATCCTCTACTAAATAGAAGGGAAAAAATGTATATTTAGTATCTGAGGCTCCTGGAAGTTGAGAGGGATATGGAAACTTTGGAGAGGATAGGGCAAAAAATAAAATAAAATAATAAACTTTTAAAAAATAAGTAAAAGTATTGGGGCTATCGCATTTAATCTAGCAAAGAGCTAGGTCAAGGATGCACTCACGTTCCAGGGATAAGATCATTTGTAATACAGAGAATAGTGATGCACCAACTATACTGTAGGGACAGGCAGAAAAAGGATCACATTATAGGATGACAGATTTGGCTTATATGGAGTGAAGATTTCCCTTCCTCTTAGGGTGGATGAACCAGGGAACAAGTTATAAAGGACCATGGGATTTACTTTGGTGGGCCTTAAGAACAGGTAGATTCTTCTCTAACTGGGATCACTGAAAGGATATAAAGGAACATACTAGGTAATTTTTTTTAAAAAAGAATATATCCTAGATCGAAAGAGTTACAATTGAAAATTTTTTTTTCTATATCCATAGGCAATAAAAGAAACAACTCATATGACTAACAATTAGGCTTAAATCTCATCTTGGAACTACCAGCTAATCTTATTTTCTGAAAGGAGATTGTGAGCTCTTAGGTAATTGCTTTCTTGATCTGCTTTGGGTTCAATAATTCTCTCTCATTGTTTTAATTGCATTAAAGTATGTTTATTAAAGTAGTAATGAGACCAAAGCTATACTGATTAAAAACAGAATTATTCATTTAAACCTTTTGATATTATGAAACGAAAGGTAGGTTCTCATATTGGAAGATGAATCCTGTACATCTAATTTGTTGTTTGCCATGTGCCTAGGTGTTTTTTCCTCCCAATAGTTTATTTGAGGTCTGTTGAAGTTACAAAATTTTTATGAAATGACACTTTTTATTTTTTTATCATAAAAGCAATTTATCCTAAGAGCTCTAGGCAGGGTGCATCTTCCCCAGTGATTCTTATAGCATCTAATTAATAAATAAATGCACAGCGAGCTGGGCAGTGCATATTAAGAGTAGGTTTTGCTTGTCGTCACTATTTATCATTTGTAGACTCTTTGGGATTGAAGTTTTTTTCCCCTTCCATGCTCCCCTTTGCCTCCTCATTGACTTGAATTACAGCCACTCTTCCTTTCCTTTGAAACTGTGCTTTTAAATCTCTCTTTCAGATGCTGTTTTCTGCCTTTGTCTTACCTGGTTTCATTTGCCTAGTACATCCTTACTTGCTGTCCATTTTATATTTCAGAGTTGTTTTATTTTTTAAAATAAGGCAGTGAGTTTAAACATTTCAGCCAATTTCCCCCCCTGCCTTTTCTGCTTATCTCCCAGTTACACATATTTTGATAGATACCTTGAAAGCAGATCAGCTGTTTGCTTTGAAAGAGCCCAGCCCAGCCCTGGAGCAGGGTCATCCACTCCTCAGTGGCTGTGCCTGCAGGCCCCTCTTGGTCTTCATGACCACTGCCTGAGGTCAGCCCCTCACTCATCTCCTGATCTCCTGCCATTCCTCTTGCCCGGCACTCCTGCCTGTCACTTTCTGCTCCGTTCTGCCCTTTCCTCACACTGTAGCCAGCTGACCTTACTATGAGACAAACCTGCAGTGTTCCTCGTTGCTTAAAACCCTTTACTACCAATTCCTTGTCCAAAAGGTGCAATCCAGACTCGTTAGTGTGCGTAAGAGCGCCTGCATGAGCTGACCATTCCCATAGGCAGCCTCACCCCCCCCCCCCGGCCAGTCACCCCGCCACGTCAAACCCAACATCCCAGGTGCAGGAACAGGCTGAGCAAAGGCACAGAGTGGGAAAATGTAGCTGGGCTTCAGCAGTGGCGTGACGGGAAGTGGCTTGCTCAGGGCTGAGCATCAGTGCGGGAGGCGTGCCCTGGGCTGGTGCTTGGGCCCTGATGCCCAGCTAGGGAATGGCAATGAAGGCGCCATCGGGCCATGTTTTCTATGAGGGAGAGAAAAGCTGACTGTGTAGAGCTTGCCTTCACCCATCCCATACTCTAATGTCCCCCCTGTTTCCTTCCCCAACCTCAGCCTGTGACGGCGACCACTGGGGGCCTCACTGCAGCAGCCGGTGCCAGTGCAAAAACAGGGCCCTGTGCAACCCCATCACGGGGGCCTGCCACTGCGCCGCGGGCTTCCGGGGCTGGCGCTGCGAGGACCGCTGTGAGCAGGGCACCTATGGGAACGACTGTCATCAGAGGTGCCAGTGCCAGAACGGAGCCACCTGCGATCACGTCACCGGGGAATGCCGCTGCCCACCCGGGTACACCGGAGCATTGTGAGTGACATCCCGCTGCGCGGCATGGCAGAACTCACCCCCTCCTGCGTTCACGACACTGCTGCCACCTTACTCCTGTGCTTCCGTTTCTGTGGCGGCCTGAAGCTCACTGAGAGGGCGGGAGTCCTGCCCGGATGCGGACATCGGCAGTGACGGCCGCGTGAAGGTCCTGCTGTCTGACCCTTGAGCATCAGAGCCCAGCAGAGGCTCAGGGCCATTGTCCATGCTTTGTTCTCGGCAGGACAAAGCTAGAGAGGCCCGGGGGGCTGTGCTGGATGGCAGTACTTGGGGGTCGTTGGGAAAGATTTGAAGTTACACTTTGCATCTCCCACAGTCACATTCCTTTCACGCTGCTGGTGCTAATGGCCCGTGTTGTTCTGTTCTGTGTGGCAGATTAATTAGCGGGATAAAACTGGATGGGCTCAGTGCCTTAGAAAAGAGGAAAGGGAGACGATGCTAGAAATAGTCCATGATGAAAGGTTACCTGGGATACTTAATGCCCACAGACTGCACGTTGCTTTGTGAATATAAAAGTCTCTATCACATCTGTGCGGGATATGTGCACATAGGTAGTTTAACTCCTTCTGGACAGCAATGAAGCAACTACTTAACTCCACCACTTTCTTTGTGGGAAGGACATTCTTCAGTTTGCTTGTGTGGATGGTCCCCAACTTAACAATGCTTCAACTTGACAATTTTTCAATTTCATGATGATGTGAAGCAATATGCATTCAGTAGAAACCGTACTTTGAATTTTGAATATTGATCTTCTCTCAGACTGGTGATATGTGGTATGACACTCCCTAGTGAAGCTGGGCAGTGGCCAGGAGCCACAGCCCCCCAGTCTTCTGATATTCTATAGCATGTTCATTGTGTTAGATGACTTTGCCCACCTGAGGCTAATGGAGGTGCTCTGAGCACGTTTAAGGTAGGCTATGTAAGCTGTGATGTTCAGCAGGTTACGTGTATTAACCGCACTTTGAAATTATGTTTTCAGTTTACAGTGGGCTTATCGGGACATAACCCCATTGTAAGTTGAGGAGCATCTGTATTAGCAAACAGAGTAAGAGGCAGAATTTTCCATAAAAGTAGGAGATGGAAAAAATCTCGTTCCCTTACTGAGAAAATTACACTTGTAAATCATAGAACTAAACCTAAAAAAAAAAAAAAATTTTTTAATGGGGCTGATTAGGTAACTGCTTCCTGCTGACAATGTTAGGGCTATAAAGTAGAGCTAAAGAAAGCTCTGGAAAGCCCTGATTTTCAGAAGAAGGAATGATCATCCCAAATGATTTAATTGTTAATATTGCTTCTCTGGGTTTTTATCAAGGCCGCAGCTGACTAGGGCTTTGGGAGACTTGGAGCAACTTCACAGGAGAATAAAAAGACAAAGGCTTAGAGAAGAGGGGTCATGGGACACGGTCAGTTAGAGGCATGGAGACTGTCAGGCTGAAGGAGAGAACACTGAAAACTGATTATGAAAGACGTGCACAAAGTGGGGGCGCGCAAACGTTTCAATCTCCTTTGAGGTTAGAACAAACACAAAAATAGACTTCAAATGTAGCACGTGGGCTCTATGAAAGTTACATGGAAAGTTCTTGACATCAGGAGTACTTGGTGCTCTCACATAGGACAGAGTCTCCTCAAGTTGAAATGACTTCATCAGACAATACCCCCAGAAAAAGGGAAGGACCAGGTCACCCCTCAAAGACCCTTCCGGAAAATATGATTAATTCTCTCAATGGTAATGAAATGAACAATATGGAACAGGGAAAGCTTGTCTGTTTTAGGGCCCTGAGTGCTGTTGTGTCCATGAACCTAAGGGTCATGTGGTTGGATAAATAATGGTGTCCTTTGTCACCCGTTAATCCCTCAGCTGTGAGGATCTTTGTCCCCCTGGCAAGCATGGTCCACAGTGTGAGCAGAGATGCCCCTGCCAGAATGGAGGAGTGTGTCATCACGTCACGGGGGAATGCTCTTGCCCTCCTGGCTGGCTGGTAAGCTCCCCTCCGCCCTCCCAAAGTCACTGTTTCAGGATACTCAAGTGAAAATACTTGTGGAGGACTTTAGCACAAAATAAAGTTACACTGATGGTTAAAGATTCCAAAATTGGAAATACACAACCATGTCAAAGCTGGAATGCTTCGGTCCAGAGAAGGCAGAAGGTGATTCAATCCTGAATTTGAAGTACACTAAGGGTCTTCATGGAAAAGACGGTAGGCCATCTGTCCTGAATTTCCCCTCAGGATATAAAAAGGAAATATCTCATCTTACATATGGCAGCCAGAGCTGTTAAACACTGGACATATTTAAATAATCATTTTCATAATTATGTTCCATAGATCACTATTGTTCTTTGAGAATGTTATTCTTAACAGAATAAGTGTTATATGAAAAAGTTATCTGGTCATATAAATCTGGAGATACTTTCAGGTAGACCAAGTTTCCCAAGCGTTGCAGAACTTCTCAGATCATTTAATATCATAATCCAAGAGGAAGCTATAATTCACCACACTTTCCAAACTTTGACTGTGATACTCTTTCTGTATGTGGCATCACACAAGTTTAATGTGATGTTGAATGCACAATGTCAAAACTGTTTTACTAACTAGATTTCTCTGAAACAAAGAAATAATATTGGTTCTTATTTCTTTGAGTTGGTTTGTGCATACAGGTCTGCTTGAAGGCAGAAGAGTGAATGACCAATGTCTCTTTCTTTCATTAACAAAAAAATAAAAGAACAAATTTACTTCATGGTAATTTCTATCTCCATGAGGGTGGGAAGCTGCTCTTGCATAGTTACAGTGACTTCTTAATTGCCAAATCCATTCTCATTCCACTCTTCCATTCTCAGCTTCATTTCTCCAAAGCTTTGACACTGTCCCTCATCTATTTCCCTTTCTTAATCTCTTTTCCCTTCACTTCTCTGATAACCCTCTCTCCTACCTCTCCTTAAGATCTCCTTTCCTAATTCTCTGCCTCCTACAAATCACTTTATTGCAGTATTTTGTAGGTTTCATTCTTGTTCTTCTCTGTTCTTACTATAAGTCTTCTCTGAAAATCTCATCCAGACTCATGGCTTTAACAACCATAGGCTGATTTTCCAAAATCTTAACTTGCCCAGACATGTATCTGTCACTATCCTGTTAGATGCCCCAACCTAGGTTACCTATAATGAAGCCGCCATCTGTCTAGGTGATGCCCAGGCTTCAGTCTTAGGAGCCTGATGTGGGATGGAATTGGTCTGGTATTGCCCTTGTTGTAGGCATAGAGCAAAAGAGAACTGGAGTCCAGTTCCCAGCGACAGTCATGGGAAATAAGGGAGAGGTCAAGATGTCCAGACCACTGGGACAAGTGGAAAACAAACATCAGACTCAAGGTGAGACTTAGAAATGGTAAGCAGGCAAGACAAGGTCTGATTCTGAAGGCAGAGCCTAGAGGAATTCCATGAAGTGGTAAAGTCACAGTGAGGGATCCTTTTATTGGGCACCAATGAGAAGGTGAACAAGGGATCATGAAAGGAGCACTGAGGTGGTTCACACAGGCCATCAAAGTCAGTGTTAAATCCAAACTTGTACACCCAGCAGGTGGCAGGTGGCCTCTCTTAAGGCTACTCCTCCTCTACTTTTTTTTTTTTTTAAATTTTCGTTAAAACCAACATTTTTCTTTTAGTGGCCCAAGGTAGAAATGCTCTGTTATCTTTGGCTCTTTCTCTTTCCTTTATTTTGTTCAGCCTTTTGTCAACACTGGGAAGAGCTATGTGTTTTTTAAATGAGGAGATGTAGGCTTTCTACTCCTAGGATGTCTGTGTAGACATCGAATGTATAGTTGCCTCATCTTGAGACTGAAGGTTTCTTCTTCTTGGTTGGGATAGTCACAGTGCGGCATAGTAGTAACCACAGGTTTGGACTGTGAGTCCCACCCAGCAGGTGGCTGGTGGCCGGTGGCCGGTGCCATCTCCATCAGCCCAGGGGAGCCTCCCTATGCTCTGGCCCCCTGCTTGGAAGATGTTTCTTACCGAATGCTTCAGGTCATTTTTCTCTCTGTGCAGCTGAGCTTCTATCTTCTACTTCTCTTTTAAAGATCTTATTTTTCCTATCATCCTAGGTGCTTTTCAAAGACGAATATACCTTCCTATTACACATACACACACATGTATTTTAGCTAGTAGAAGTAATGTCCGACTTAAAGCTGTTTGCTCACATTAATTCTTATTCATAAACAGCATTTCAGCAGCATCTCAGGCTTATGTGGGACCGTTACAAGCTGACTAGTGAGAGCCTGTCCCCGAGAGAGTAGAATTTTCATCAGAACCCCTGCTTCCCACAGAGCGATCCTTAGTGTATTATTCCTTCAGTCATGTTTACATGTTGTGCTCATGGAGGGATTAGAGTTATTTTTTACATCTGTCCCTCTCGCTACATGTCAGTTAATAAGGGTGTGACCTTATCTTTGATTCTCAGAGGTCAAGTGCTATGCCTGGCTCATGGATGGCTCTCAGTCAGGCGTTGATTTGAATCATTTCTCAAAGGCTCTTTCGGTTCCAAGAGTCTGTGGAAGAACTTTCCGTGTTTGTAGATAGAGAGAAACCACCAGAGGAGACTTAATTAGCACACCAACTGCCTTTGTGGGTAGCCAGGAGTTAGAGGAAATGTATTTTCTTATGCTCTCCAGAATAAACATTTACAAAACCATCTGGTGTGCACTAGCCTCCAATTTCAGAGTGCCCACAGTCTGCCTTTTTTTTTTTTTTTTTTTAAAGAAAAGGAGAACAAAGCAACAGCTTCCAACAGTTAAAAACACTTTAAAAATTCCTGTTATTTGCAATATGTCGTTTGCTCCAACAACAACCCCAATAGATAGATAAGCTAAAAGACCAGGCTATGCAGCCAAATGAGGTGGGAAATAGCAAAGTGTTTCCTAGATTTACTGGTGCAGGATATTATTCTTTTCCCCATAGGATTGGGATAAATATGACAAGATGGGCAGCCTCAAGGGCGAGGAGACAAGTCCAAGTTACTCCTGATTTTCTTACCAGGAAATGAGCTTTCCTATTGATCTTGGCCCAGCAATGTTTGTCAAACCTGCTGAATACAGAAGTGTTTTTCTTCTGAAATAAAATGTCTAGGTTCATTGCTTTAGAAGTCTTTCTTAGATGATGTTATTGTTAATTCGGGTACACAAAATTTCAGTGTTATGCAATGGCACGTTACAGAAGGAAAGCCAATAATGTGAGGCCTCCCTAGAACATACGGTAAAGCGTTTGGAGATTCCGTTTGCACCAGATGTCGCTGTTTATGCCATGGATGCTCAGTAGGTATTGTTGACTATTGTACATGTAAGACACAAAGAATAGCACTTGGAAGGATTTATAAATTCCTTGGGTTACCATAAAATTTGATGTGACTCTATCTTAAGCTTTCGTTTTTTTAATATGGTGGGTATTTCTTAAGATTACTATTCTGCCACCTTTGAATGTATCTTGAGATTTAGGCTTACCAAGTAAATAAATCAATCTAAAATGTCTAATGTTTTTTAAGGTGACGAACCTGTGTTCTAAAATCCCCTTCAGCTCATTTCCTCGCCACTCCGTTTCCAGATTCCTCCTTCCCTTTGTTCCCTCTATTTCCTCCCCCTCCTGTGGCCCTCCCCTGGCTGGACGCCTGTCTAATTTGCCAGGTCTCTTTGAATGCAGGGCACAGTGTGTGGTCAGCCTTGCCCTGAGGGTCGCTTTGGAAAGAACTGTTCACAAGAATGTCAGTGCCATAATGGAGGGTCGTGTGATGCCGCCACAGGCCAGTGTCGCTGCAGTCCAGGATACACAGGGGAACGGTAAGGGACAGTCTTGTATTTCTGTTTGTAATGTCACGAGAGGAGAAAGCCCAAAAGGTCCAGCGAACACCTCCACCCCTATGTGTCTGTGACTGTTCTAGAATATTCCAGAGCCCCTGTAAGGTATGAGTGTCTGACACATTCTTTCCCAACTTGATGCATAGAAACTGAGTCATAGACAGTGACGGTGAATTGAAGAAACAGAGACAGCATTAAAATAACAATCATAATAATAAATATCACTCACTCAAAACCTACGATGAGGATGTCACTCTAAACAGTTGAATGTTTAGGTCAGCCACTTCACGCACCAAACTTTTTACCTTGTAAACATTCCTGGGTAGATTTATTGATTTATTTAGGTATCTTTAAAAAGTATGTTGGACATAAATGTTACCTTCTTATGATTCAGAATTCTATTAACAACACCAGTCATTTTATTGTGTTCTAGCGACATAGTAAGATGCGATGGGACTTACAGGGCCCTCTGGTCCCACGTGAATTAAGAGCAGATGACTGCGCTCATGTGGCTCTTTCATTCACTGTTGGCCAATTTTTATATTAGATGGTGAACTGTTAACCCAGGGGATTTGCTCACCCTGCATCTTCTAAATGGCTCTTTAATCTGTTATATCTTGGAAGACAAGGTAATCAAGCTCATTGGATATGTGTGTAAAATTAGAGAAAAAAGACGAGATGCAGAAGAGTATAATGGGTAAAGACAAAGATTTTGGAACCTATGTCCCCGTCTATAATTTTCAAATAATTGTACATTCCTCTAGGATTGTTATAAGGATGAAATAAGTACACCAAAGCATTTAGAACAGTGCTGAAACTGGAGATTAATATTAGCTATTATTATAGTTGAGTGATTTCTATGAACTGTATAAATCCTAGTGATTTCAATTTGAGCATTGTCTAGGACTGTGTAAATATTAGCTGTCATCATTTTTTGATATCTGTGAACTAAGAGTTCCTTCAACTTTCTTCCTTAATTTTGTTTCTTTCTAAAATTCTGGTCTGATCTTATGACTTCTAATAAGATACTGTAGGATGTTTCCCCCCTCCAATTAGATTCTGCAATTCCTTGTTAAATTTATTACTAAGCATTTTGTAATTTTTGAAAAATTCTGTTTCAGTCTCTAATTGGGTATTTTTAGATAAAGGAAAACTTACTTTTGAATATAGCATGGGACAAAAGTAGATTTACAGTTGTGAGTACATGAAATACAGAGTTTATTCTTCTGTTATATTTATTAATTATTATATTATTTTCCTTATAAACAACTGTAAACCTTTGCCCCACCCTGTATTTACTTCTTCAGTCACTCTAACAGACATTTTAGTTAACTCTAATGATATTTTTAGCAAATACTAAAGTTATTTCATCATCTACAAATAAAGATGAGTTAGTCTCTTCTTTTCAATACATAATGACCTTTTCACTTTCTTGAATTAATTAAAACCTTTAAATCAATGTTGATGAAAAGAGGTAAAAGTGGGAATTCCTGTCTTGTTCCTAATTCTATTGGAAATGGCCTCAGTATAGTTTCATGTTTAATATTGATTCTTAGTAAACTGTCTTCATGCTCCAGTGGTTTTATTATGCCTATTTTTATTAGGGACTTTAGTTAGTAGGATATGTTTAATTTCGTTAAAGTCTTTTCCATCTTTTGTTAATATAATTATGCATTTTTTCTTTAATTTTTGATGTTATGAATAATCGACACCTTTAGTGCATGGATTTTACAACATGTAATTAGGCTACTCAGAACATCTTTGTGACCTACATCCTGGTTTATGGTTGTATTCGGAGGAGAGGAGGTTGTTAGATGAGTTCTGGATCAATGTGTCACTGACATCTTATTATAGAAAGATGAGTCAGGAAAGGAGGGGCACAGGACCCAGCAGAATCCTAAATACTAGTTTTGTGTAATACTTTAGGGCACTAAAAATTTAAATGTAATTGTTTTTTGCCCTCTAGGGATTTAAGTCTCAAATTCGAGGTGACACAAAAACAGGAAGCACATAAATAAGGCAACCTTATAGTCACCTTACGTGGAATACAAGGAAAGGAAACAATAGCTTATCTTCAGGTGAATTTTACATTTGCAGCAAGGAAGGTGAAGAGCCAGAGAAAGCGAAGGAAAGTGAAGAGGGAACTTGCTTCTCGAGTTGTTCTTGTAACCATTATTTTTCTGATGAACTGATGGCATGAGGTCTGTTTTCAGTTAGGCTACAATCACCTGGGTTCTAGAGGTCTCACGCACACGCACACACATATACACACACAATGAAGACAAGCACATTTGTCACTATGAAAGGAAAAAAGTGAGTGGCTATGGGGCAGCTTGTGGCAGGAGGGGTGGGGAAAGGGCCTACCCCTGTGTTGAGCAGTCAGCGGTAACCTGAGGACCGAGGTTAGGCCAGAGGGCTGCCGCCTGGAGGAGCAGGTGCCACCACATGCACTGGCGGCCCAGCACTAGCAGGATGTGGGAGCCGCTTTCCCAGCCAGAGGACAAACAGAAAAACAAAAGAGACTCCTCGGAGGCAGGCAGAGCAGCTCATGGGATGCCTAAATAATAGGCTTGGGGGTTTGTGGAAAGGTCGAGAGGATATTATAAGGGAAATGTGAAGTGTCACAGCCAAGCAAGAGTAAGGAGAGGATGGTTTCCAGATCCTCCCCAAAATTCTCCGGAAGGCGTTAAAAGAGTGTTTTTAATGCTAATGCGTTCTCATGGAATCACTCACGCCTTTGATGGCCTTGCTGGGGTCCATGCACATCATTGGTGCTGCATAAATGTCAACGCTGGACAGAGATTCGTGGATCAATTCTGGACTCTGTTATGATGAAAACTAAGACAGTAACTGCCATGCCTGTGGCCGTATTACCCTCAAAGTGAAGATGAATGTGTGTGAAAGGAGGTAACGCCAGAAATTATAGACAGAAATCGGGGATGCAGCATTGGTCTTCAGTGGAGGGACCCTTTCCTGTGTCTAGGACTGTGGAAAAGTTGACTGTTTCCCAGGGTCTTTTGTGTTTCCTCCCAAGCAGCAGTTCCAGAAGTTTGAAGGGCAGGAGTCTGATTCATCAGTTCAGATTTAATGAGGAATGTGGTTCTTTCACTATGTCATCATTTGACCCAGTTGTTCCAGTCGCTGTAGGGAAGGACATGCTCAAAAGGACAGGGAGACGGAGGAAGCTACCACCCCTTATAGGCTAATTCCCTTCCTTTTCCCCAAGTTCACAATGAGATGCAATATAATGATTGAAATGGTACTAAAACAATCCTGTGACCTTCGTTGGTTTGGGAATTCGTGTCATGTCTTATTAGTTTATCTCTATATATTGCTTATCTGTTTTTCCTAATTCCAGAGCATTATTCAAAATCTTAAAAAATAGATTGAAATTCTAAAATATCCGTATTTCTATTATGGCCAATATTTATTATTATCTTTTATCCACCACTCTGCCATCTCTCCTAAGAAAATATATTTCCTCACCTGGCCGGGCGTGGCTCAGCGGTTGAGCATCAACCTAGGATCTAGGGGATCGGGGTTCGATTCCCGGTCAGGGCACAGGCCCAGGTTTCGGGCTCCATCCCCAGTCGGGGGTGTGCAGGAGGCAGCCGATCAATGACTCTCATCATTGATGTTTCTAGCTCTCTCTCCCTCTCCTTTCCTCTCTCTGAAATCAATATAAATATTTTAAAAAGAAAATATATTTCCTCTTTTCCCGATTCCTAAGATAGGTTTCTTGTTCCACTTGGTACCACAAAAGCAACAGTAAGGGCATTAATTTGCTGGGAAGTGGTGCTTCTTTTTCATAAAGGGACCAAAAAAGGGGATATAAGACCGCTTGACGAAGCCTTTGCATTTAGCCAATCAGAAAGGTACAAGCTACTTTGGGATTGTGTTTATTTCCAAGATGGACAATGTCTTCTAGTATCTTACGCCCCTACCATTTGGGTTTGGCAGATGGAAACAGATATCACTGTTATTAACAGGATTCTCTTACAAGTGCAACATTGACCAGAGAAGTGGGAATATGAACCACGCTTTACATCCTGGCTACTTTAGTGAGTAAAATACAAATGGCTCTTTGCCATTTATAACACAAACTAGTAGTATATTTAATTATAAGTTAGAAAGATAAATATGGCCAAGACCAGCTATTATGAGTATTGTTTTCCCAGAGAAAAGGAAGTCTCTGCCAAGATGTAAAATATACACACTGGTTCCCTGTCATTTGGTAGCTGACACTTTTCCAGGCTTCCGATCCCTACCCTGTTCACCCACGTGAAGAGCTGGGCTTTTCACTAAGTTAAAATCATGCAGCCCAACGCTTAGCATTTGGGTTTGCTTTCAAATCCATGCAAGAGGGAGAAACCCTTTTACCTTCTCTCTTTCTTTTTGGTACTGACTTGCAAAAAAAGAAATCTGGACAGAAACATTGTCAGGTTGTCTCGCTAGCATTTAGCAGAGCCATGATGGGGCCAAATTATTGTACCTCAGCATTTTTTTCTCCGAAGTTTACATCTTTAAAGAATAAACCAAGCTATGTCGCTTATTAAAGTTTTTTACAAATTAAAAATAGAACACCTTTTAAAAATATTCTGATCTAAAAAAAATAGACAGACTCATGTGTAACTTCAAAGTACATGTCTGATTTCATGCTAAATGTTAGTGCAGTTACTTGGGAACTTAATAATTTGTTGAGCAGTTGATTCGAAAACTCTGCCTACTAACAAACACAAGAGGTTCTTTCCCTTGTGTCTATCCCACTAAATATATGTGAGAGCCAGAGTTAACCAGAAAAATATCAAAGGATTCTCAAGATTTGTCCTCTAGACTTAAATAGAATTCCTGCCCAGCCTGGTATTGTTAGTAACCACACCCTATCATTAAACATATGCAGTTGTGTGGAAAATGTTGGCTTTTCAGCCGCTTTACTGTTGTTTTTAAGTATGCTTGAATTTGTTTTGCACTTGCTGCTTGCATTCTATCGACCTGAAAAGTGCAGTGCTGACCTACATTTTAGACTCTGGGTCTGGCAAGATATGGGAAGTAGCTGCTGAGAATCACAGTGTTACTCTACTTGGCTAGATGAGACCCCATCTCCCTCTCCCTTGGCGAAAAGCACTCCTTCTGCTGCAGAAAGCTCCATCAAGCCACTTTGCCTGGTCGAAAGGAGGTTTGGCTGGCCAAGAACTAGTCCTGCTTCCTATGGAGCAATGAAAGTGTTCCCTTCTCTATCATGATTCCCTCCAGCAACTCTGCTTCACCCCGATCCAGCTTCCCCAGAGCACATCCTTCCTCTGGGACAGCACTAATGTCATTTTTAAGAAGACAATAAAGTGTATATTTGAGGTCTGGTATTTTTTTCTTGCCATTTGACAGCCCTTCCTTCTTCCCAATAGAGGACAGTACCCTGTTTAATAAAAATTTTGCGTTAGGGAACTCCATGCCTTCCTACAATCTACCCACCCCTACTCCCGGGTTGGAATCGAGGACATCTGATTTCAGTCTCAGGCCTCCCTGATCTAAAGAGGACTTTATTAGTTACATACCTTTAATTAATGTCAGCATGAACGCCAAAGGAATTAAAATTTAGTTTCGAATTTGCTGCAAAATTTTCTCTTTGGAATCCGGAAAGACATTTTTTAGTTTCCTAATTATAGACTGGGACTAACATTTGGACAATTTCTTCTCTCCCTTTCCTGATACCTACTAACACGTTATATATACCTTTGGCCAGCATTACATTTAAAACATGCTTCATGTCCCAAGCTTGTAATTTTATTTCGTTTATGTTATTTCTTTGATCAGTTCATATTGCTGTCACTATCCGTAGTCAGAGTAATTCATCTTAATGATTTTCATACCTGAAAAGGGGTCATCACTAAATAAACATCAGGCCCGAAAGTAGTTTCAATTTCTACGTAACAAAGTCTGTCCGAATCGACTGTTTTCACAAGGCGCTAACCTGCCGCCCGCCCCCGCCTCCTGCCCGCAGGTGCCAGGACGAGTGCCCCGTTGGCACGTTCGGAGCGCGGTGCGCCGAGGCCTGCCGCTGTGTCAACGGGGGGACCTGCTACCACGTGAGCGGCTCCTGCCTGTGCGAGGCAGGCTTCTCCGGTGAGCACTGCGAGGCGCGCCTGTGCCCCGACGGGCTCTATGGCATCAAATGTGACAAGCGGTGCCCCTGCCACCTGGACAACACTCACAGGTGAGGGTCTGTTGCCCCTGGAAGGACATGTCCACCATTTGAAAGGAGAGATTGGCGGGGAGATTCCCAGCCCAAGAGCGTTCCTGCCTCTGAGTCATCCTGGGTGGGAAGCACTAAGTAAATGGAGGACTTTTGTACTTGGTGGGAGGTGGTCTAAACCAGAAGCGCTAACATTGTTAGATGGTTGTGGGTGGATATTAAATTCTATTCTCTACTAATGGTTACTAGCAAAAATTAAATTTGCTGAGGTTAATAGAACGTTTCCCTGGGAGAGGGCTTCTGTGACATCCCCCGAGAAGCAAAGATGCAATGAGAGACATGGGTTAAGCCCAGTGTAGTATGTAAAAATATCACAAAAGGATTCTCACGGCAACATCTTTTACTTGACAGAAAGAACATCTGTGTAGAGAGGAAGTGTACCGGTGGAAATTTTGTGAAAGTGCTTCACATGTGGCTGTCACATGTGAAATATGTTTCCAGAATTGATTACCCTGACATCGAACTCACAGGGGTCTCTTAGCTCAAAAATCTCTCGAAGAATTTAAGAGCAGGAAACCATGATCCCACCCACCTTACAGTACCTCGTCTGGCCCTGAAAATATCTTCCCACCCCCTTACTTCCTTTTCCTTCCCCAAGGACCAGATACATATCACTTAGAATTCTGGGTTTCATTTGTAAACTGCTGGGAAAGTTGAGTTTGACAAAAATGTTGTGCATTATACAGCAGCTCAGACGTTACAAGAATTACTTTATTTGCAGTCAGCACAGCTGTTACTTCATTTATGACTCTAAAAGATAATTCGTGGCCACATCAAATCTCAAATGCACAAAAGTTAGAAGTAAACAGGAGCCTGTGGTTGGTCTCTTCTTTAAACCATTGTTAGGAACAAAATAATGGACTTTTGCAATGTGTGCGTGTGTGTGTTCATTTTAGTGGGGCGTGTCAAAGAAGTACATTCTTAAGGTCTCAAGCAACTTTGTAAACTACTTCAGTCAACTTTTGGTTTTCTTTATTGGAAAATCCTGCCACTCTTTACATGATCAAGTTAAATATTTGGGGAGTAAAAATTAATAATTTCTGCTGGATTTTGTTTGTTTTTAATCTCTCCAATGTTTAAGGAGCTTGAAGAATTTAGGGAAAAGTCATGAGTTTGGCTACCTTTCCTGCTGTAAAGCTTGTCCCAGCAAAAGCTAAGCCTTGTATAGTAATAGTAGCTTTTAATTACCAGTGTGCTCTTTCATTGTATGTAGACCCAGCCTGAAATCAAATAGATTCCTGAACCTATACAAAGGAGCTCTGCTCTGAGAAGAATTGGAGGAGCAGATAAAGTGTTGGTTTTGTTGTTGGGGACCATGTTAGTAGTGGCAGGTGCAAGCAGACAGTTATTTGATTGACATCAATACCATGATAATTTTGACACTGGTCATGTTGCCCAAGCACGTATGCATTAACGAAGAGTAGAGTCATCCCTCAGTATCTTTGGAGGATTGGTTCCAGCACACCCCTACCCCCCTGGATACTAAATCTGAAGATGCTCAAATCCCGTCTGTAAAATAGGGTAGCATTTGCATATAAGCTGCAGCGGGGTAAGCCTACACATCATTTTTGCACGTGGATTCAGCGTAGTGCTCTGCTTATGGCAAATTCAAGTTTTGCATTTTGGAACTTTCTGGATTTCCTCCCTCCTTGAATAATTTTGATCCGAATTTGGTTGACTCCTGAATGCAAAACCCGTGGACAAGGAGGGCCAACTGTTCAAAAAATTATTTGACAATCACGTAGGTCAAAAGAACACTAAAACCCGTCTAATGATGCCTAACAATAAGAAGATTAAAGAACAAATAGCCTATGAAGTTCTTCCCTAATAATAAAAGCTACTTTTAAAAATTGGCTTTAAAATTTTCTATTAAAACTACTTGAATGATGATTATATGACTCTATCTTGTTGAATTCACAGCTGGAGCCATCCATCTGATTTTTATATCTTAAACTTCTATGTAAAATTTCTGGAAACATATGGTTCCTTTGAACTAAAGGGCATAGAATCTTTGTATTAATTGAAAGTCTAGCGTATTCATTTTACCATTTAATCAAGCAAGTGGAGCTTGCTATTACATAATTTATGATGTATATTTATCCTAATACCTTCATTATAACTAATGAGATCACTAATACAATGAAAACTATTAGTTTAACTTGTCTTTAGGTAAATTTTGAGTTATATGGACATACATATTGACAGATATTGCAGCCACATATTTGGGTAGGGGTTTGTATCAGCATTTGCTGCATTAAAAACAAAATCCCACCCTAAATTTAGTGATATAAAACATTTATTAGCTGACAGTTTTTTGCGTGGCTATTTGTGCTGGGCTGAGTTTGGTGGTTCTTTTGCTGGTGTCCCTACGTTCAGTTGGCAGATCATCGACTACAGCCTGACTGGGCCAGGAATTCCTCACTCGTGTCTAACGTTTGGCTGGGTGGTAGGGGTCACTGAGCCCTGTGTCTCCAGCATCCAGCAGGTTCGCCTGGGCTTCTCTATATGGCAACCGGCTTCCAAAAGCAGCCAGAGACAGGGCAAGCTCCAACGTGCAAACACTTTGCAAACCTTCGGTTATGGCATGTTTGCTAATGTTCCCGTAGACAAAGCAGGTCACACAACCAGTTTCAGATTCAATATACTCTACCTCTTGATGGGTGGAGTTGTAGCCATTTTTATTTTGCCATCTATCCTAGGATTCAAATGAATTTAAATATATTTATCGGTGATACTAGTACTTAAAATTACAGCACTATAATAGAGCCTAAAGACAGTCACTGTGACCTGGACTTTTCACCTGTAAACCAACTTTTATGGTGGAAATGATTTTGATTGCTTGGTAACAATCACATTTGAAAAAAACCCAATGATAACAAATCATTGTATTTGAAAATAAAATTTGAGATTTAGAAATATTCCACATGAGATGTTTATATTAGCTCTTGTTAATAAGGACATTTAATAGCTGTGGGCAATCAGGATGTGCCTATTTGCAAATGCCACCTCACTCTCATTACATTTGTGCATTAATAACCCCTAAGGAAATGAATAAAAGGAATTTCAGTAACTCATTCTATTTTAGCCAATATCGTATTGGACTTATAATTTAATTTGAACTGAAAAATTTTACTGGAAGATGGGTGTCTAGTTATATATGTGTATAAAATGATCTATATTCCTTTATGTATAGGAAATATTCTGTTTTCACATACACAAAGCAGCTGTTCTACAGAAAGGAACCAGGTAGGGGTCTATCACCCTTCAGCCTCTAATCTGCTGCTCTCACTTCAAGGCGTAAATCTATCTCATTACCAATTAAGCTGCCTGCGTGAGAACACATCAGATGCCTGCAAAGTGCTCCGGCTTCCTATACCTAATTACAAATTGCAGAATACTAATTTTGGTGTCAATCAATCTGAGAACTAGTTTGCTGCACTAGGGGGCATCGAATATCAATTGCTCTGTCTGCCTCTAGCTTAATTCAATTTCTTGGCCCCAAACTGTCTGTTTTGTTTAAAATTGATGTCTGTACCATGAAAATTATTTTCTTCTTTTTAATGCAAAGTAATATTTTCCACTAAAAGATGACTTTTTTTTATAGTATGTTTAGATGAGGTAAACTACTTTAACCAGCCCATTACTTGAAATAGTTATTTTCCTTTTCTCATATGCAGAGCATCACTGAAGTAAATTTAAATTTGCCCCTGCGTTTTGCACAGTACAGCCTTTATTAGTCCTGCTAACCTTTTACCTATGCTCTATACAAAATAATAGCAATTTCTTTCCCATATCTAGCCCTCTTAGCAGTCTGCTATCAAAGTTCCTTTTTCTTTGGTATAAATAAGTTCGCTTCGAGTTTGATTCTGCCACTTACCTGTGTGAGACTTTGAATGAATTACTCTTTCTAGGTCTCGGTTTCCTCACTTATAAAATGGGATCATACCTAATACTTAAAGTGCTTGTGAGGATTAAATGAAATAGTACACATGGGTTGCTGAGCATGGTATGAGCACACACTCAGTGCTCAGTACATGCTGGCTGCTAGTCTGCGTTCACTTACGGTATTAATCACTAATGTCACATCAGTGAGTGTTCCCTGCAATTAATGGTGATTCCTTGTAAGCCATGACTTTGACGTTCGAAAAACTAATTTTAGGGGAAAACTTGCCTTTGTATTCCAATATATAGATTACAATTTAACATTGCCGATTACTCAACAGATTCGTTTGGGAACACAAGATCCTTGAGTGAGACCCTACTACACATCAACAGTGACATTTTCACTTACTCACTCAATCAGTATATATTGTGAGCCTACTATGAGCCAGGGACGGGTAACAAAACACACTTGCCCTCATGGAGCTCAGAGTCTAGAGGGGAAGGAAAACATTAAAAGACTGTAATAATAAATCTAAGATTATAGACTGTGATGAGTGAGATGAGAAAGAGCAGGGTACTATGAAAAAATGACAGGAGAGGCCTGTTTTAAATGTGAGTGGTCAGGGAAGCCTCTCTAAGGAAGGAATACTATTTAAGCTCAGACTGGAAGGGGAAGGCGGAGAGAGCTGGGCAGAGTGGGAAACAGCATTTCAGACATACGGAATAGCCCATGTGAGGTCCTCAAGTTGAAAAATTTCAACACTTTTAATTTTTTTATTTTTTTTACAAACTAAAACAAATCCATTGCAGTGGAGCATAGTAATAGAGAGAAATGAAAGAAGAGGCTGGGAAGTAGGCCGTGGCCAGATGGTGAGGGCCTATGGGCCATATTTAGGGTGATTCTCTATCTGGTGTCCCAGGGACCATCTGGTTTAGGCCTATTGTCCTAATTTAATTATTGGAAACTCCCTTTCACTCTTAAAAATGTCCTGATTTCAACAGTGACATATATGATCACTCTGGCTATATCAAACATTATGGGTTTTACTCTTAAGTATAGTGGGGAGCCTTTGGCAAGTTTTCGGAGAATGCTAAGGCATGATCTGCTTCTGGGTGGTGAGCATGAGAGGACACAAGATGAGGTAGAAGGCCGTCCGGGAGTGTAGGAAGCAGGCGATGTTGGCTCGGAGCAGGATGGTGACAGTGAGAGCGAAGAGATGTAGATGGCTTCAAGATATAATCTGGACGTAGGATGATTAGGTCCTAGCAACGAAGTGGGTGTGAGAGAGGAGGGAGAGGGAGCTATCAAGAAAAACTCCAAAGTTTAGTTTAAACAACTGAGTGACTGGAGGTGGGGACAGTTGGGAGTAGATACCATATGAGGAGTAAAGAAAAGGAAGGACCAAGGCCGGGTTTTTGATGTGTTAAGTTTGAGATCCGTGGAGATGCCAGGTGTTTGCTCAGGGACAGGTCATTTGCCCAAGGAAAATAGCAGATAACAAAATCCGCATAGATCTAAGTAGACCTGAGACTCAGACCTTTGTCTTCTGAGTTCAAACTTTCTATATCCGAGTAACCGCCTAAAATATACAGCTGTACTTAGGTATTTCTCCGCACCATGTGTTCTGAGTAAGGCTTGTGACAGAGGCCTAGTCCTTTGCTTGTGGGAATTTAGTTGCAACAGGTTCCTAAAAGTATATTTTAATAAATTTCTGAAAATGGAAAATAAACTGTCCACCCTGCGAGGGTGTGGCTGAGACCCTCACTTGACAGATTAGGATGTCAGGCCCGGAGAGGTTGTGTGCTTTCGCTAAGGTTACCCAGGTAGTGGGACAGCTGGAATTCCATCCTCAGTCTTTATCTATCTCCAAGAATCATTCTTTCCAAGAGTGGAAAATCTCTGAACAGCCCTCCAATGAGAGGTCCTTCAACAAAAGTCTGGGTGCAACAGTGGATTTTGTTTTGACCCTACGTCAGGGGAGGGTTTTATCTCTGGAGAGGAAGCCTATCTTTAACAGTCTTCCAATTGTGAACAGAGCTAGTTTGGTTAAGATTTTCCTCGGTGAGGAGCACATGTGTTTTGAGTGCCACAGAGTGCCCTATTGTGTCAACCTCAGCAACGTGTGCATCTCAGCGCAGCTGATGGATCCATTTGCTGTGGAGTGACAGCTGGCTGCCGGGCCCATCACTGGGGCTGCTGTTCCAGGTAGGGGGAGCTTAAAGAAGAAACAGGCCGAAAAGATTGCAGCATTTGGAACCCTTTGGACATTACCCTGGTTAACCGATTTGGTATAGTTCATTGGATGGAGTCCTTTAGGTCTTCTCATTGCATCAACCTTATTGAATCAGTGCTTTTGATTTATGAAAATTAAAATGAGTTTCAGACAAAAGGACACAGTTGTGACAGCCATCCTCGTAGAGCATGACGCCGAGTTCATGCAACGTTTCTGTAGTACCGTCAGGGTTCAGCCAATTAATTAAATCACACCAAGCCTGGGGATGAAGTTTAAATTATTGTACATGGAATTACCCACACATTTCGTGATCATGACTGAAGCAATGTTTGCATGGGCCTGGGGTGTCGTGTTTACCCAAGAGTGACTTGCTCCTTTCATCTGTGCTCTCAGCTGTCACCCCATGTCTGGAGAGTGTGCCTGTAAGCCGGGCTGGTCGGGACTCTACTGTAATGAGACATGCTCTCCTGGATTCTACGGGGAAGCTTGCCAGCAGATCTGCAGTTGCCAGAATGGGGCTGACTGTGACAGTGTGACGGGAAAGTGCACCTGTGCCCCAGGATTCAAAGTAAGCGGCTTGGGCTCTGGAGGGGAGACAAGGGTGCAAAGTGGATAGTATTGATACCATGACTTAGATGGCCTTTTCTGAAGTACAATGAATATGCTAAAATCAGCCCCATCATTAAGAAAAAGAATGAAAACTAGTCATAGACGATATAAGTAATTACGTTAGAATGACTGGGAAAGCTGGTAAAACTACAAATGTGGCATTAATAGTTGATTATTTGATTAATGTATGTCAGGAAGTATGCTGTATTGTAATTATTCTTCACATAATTATTTTACTGTTTCATAGGCAACAAAGAAATTACTTTTCCAAGCAGGATATGTGTTATTGTCAACAGTTTTTGTCTTAATTCCATGTAATTTGAAAGCACATAATATATCAAGTTAGCGTTTATTGCATATTTACATGCGATAGTACATAAGTTTCTCTGTCCCTTTAGAATCTAGAACTTACAAAAATGCCTACATATGCTGATAAAGCAGAATGTTGCTTAGTTTCTAGGGCTTCTTAGCTACGGGTCAGGAATCTTCGTTTTAAAGGAAAATGGGTCATTCCTGAATCATTGTCTCCCGTTTTAAAGAGAACATTAAACTGCACAGAGTGATGATGGTTATTCCAGAGCACGTCATGCAGAACAAGAGGGTCATAAAGGCTCTGCGCTGAGACATCTTACAGGGTTTTCTAACCTGTGGCACAGCCCTTTGCTGAGCCCTTGAATCATCTTGTCTTAAAGAGTCCCTTCTGTTTTCAGAGGAGGTCACCTCCCGTCACCTTTGGTAACCGACTTCTGTGTTTAAGGCTCTATGTCAGATAATAAATGAAATCGTGTGGGCTATTTCTTTGCTGCACCCACAAATCATATCACATATTCATTATACAAGGAAGTGTAGGAAGCATTGCAATTTAATGTGCAGCTCACATTTATGTTTATTTATTGACAGTAATTTTATAGCCACCGTTTATTGTTATATATCTACTTGTCTGAGCAAGGACGGAAGCTTTGTATATGCTGTGAAGGAAAACTAATGAAGGCAGCAGGCTTTTTTGGGTGTTATTTAACACTATCATAAACAGAGGCCAGCTAGCGTTGCCCTTGTTTATCTAAATTTGTACAGCGGTGACATTATAGCAAGTTTCTAATATACGATGTGTTAAAATTGGAGAGGGAGTATAATTAGCACCACCAAGATATATTTTTGTTTATTTGTGTTGGCCTTATTTCAGCGGTAGAGTTGCATGCATTTCCCTGTTTGTGCCCGTCTAGGGAACTGACTGCTCTGCGCCTTGCCCTCTGGGGACCTACGGGGTAAACTGTTCCTCTCCCTGTGGCTGTAAGAATGACGCTGTCTGCTCTCCTGTGGACGGGTCATGTACTTGCAAGGCAGGTGGGTGAAAGAGTCTTTAATCTGTTCCTGGTCGTGTTATCTCCTAAAATCACAGGAAAGGAGCCTTGACTAGGGTTCTAGGTCCAGCTGTGCTAAAATTCAATGCCTGATCTCAGCAAGCCCTTCAGCCAGGGGGTTCTCCTGCTCTTGTGAGCAAGGGGAGAGGCTCCTAGGAGATGATCTCTGAAGTTGCTGCTAGTTCCAAAAGTCTGTGACTCTCTGCACTTGGGGATGAGTAAGCCAAGCAGACATGTGCCCATGTCCCTAAATTCCCTAAATGCCTCTAAGTGACCTGGAGTCATGACGAGAAAGGCAGCCAAGCACCAATTTCACGTGAGGGCTAGAATGTGTCTCTCCAGAGTTCCTGCAGCAGCCAGGATCCTAGGTACTCAGTGTTCATGCTTAATGGGGTCCTGCTTTAACGACAGGGCTATTCTTTCAAACACAAACCTTCCTTCTCCCTCCCGTATAAATATTTCACTTTCCCGATCTGAACAAAACTCAGCATCACTGTGCATGAAAGGTACCCCCACTCCATATCTCCTCCCCCAGCAGCCCAGTAGTTCCTCTCAGTGTTGGCATCTGTGTGACAGATCACACAGCCCATATGGCTGTTTGGGTGCTTTGTTCATTTCTGGGCTGGGGCTGGGACACTGCTGTGCATCTCTGACATGCGTCTGAAGGGACAGTGGCTTGGAAAGGCTTGGCAAGACTCCCTGCTGCCTTTGTTTCCTCACGTGCTCTGGCCTTCTTGTCATGGCAGGCTGGCACGGGGTGGACTGCTCCATCCGCTGTCCCAGCGGCACATGGGGCTTTGGCTGTAACTTAACGTGCCAGTGTCTCAACGGCGGAGCCTGCAACACCCTGGATGGGACGTGCACGTGCGCACCCGGATGGCGCGGCTTGAAGTGTGAGCTTCCCTGCCAGGTATGACCAAAGCAGCGCCCCTGCTGGGAATGCTGGGGAGCCACTGCCAGAGGGTTAGCCTCCTTTTCAGTTTTCCTGATTTAACGTGTCTGAATGCAAACCAAGCCTCAGTAACTATTAAAAGAATTAAGGTATTTGGACTTAGAGTGGATATAGGATCAGAAAAGGGGTAGACATGGAAATTGGTTAGGTAGCTTTGTGAGAATCATTTTCTGCTTTTCCTTCATCTCTACTCAGGTTCCCCACATCACCACCCCCCACTATTCTTTTTTGTTCTTATACACCCATCTCTTCCTGGCAGCCAGTCAACAGCATTTGTCCACCACCCAGTGCATGCCTGTCAACTCTCCAAATACTGCCCTTCCACTGTCATGGGAACCCTCAGGCCTTTGGGGTGGAAAGGGGCAGAGAATTGAAGGGGGCGGTAATGGTGTCACAGAAATGTTCATCGAGGTGGTGACAAAGGTTTGGAAACAGCCTTCTTTTAATATAAATACCTCTGGAGTCACAAGAATCCCCAAAGGTTTCCCTAGTTCAGCGCTGACTCTCTTCCCTTGACCTGCTTTGGAGGTATCCGTCACCGGAAACCCCACACTGACAACCCCAGGCCGACAGAGGTGCAAATGGGACGTGTGTTCTCCAGCAACGCGCTGATTTCTCTTCCATCAGTTTCTTTCCCTCTTTTCCATCATTTTTTTTTCCTATCACAATTCTTTTCTCCGGAGCCATTAAGTGTTCTCTCCGTGGTGTGTGTTCTCTGCCTCCGGGAGAGCCTCTGAGAGCAAGATGACACCGTGACCCCTGAACACAGCCCCTCAAGAAGGGCCTTCCACGGAGCTTCTTTCCCCCTGGGCGTCTGCCACATTAAGTACAACCCGTTTCCAAGGCAGAGAGGATCTGCCCTGGGCCAGTTCACGACCAGCCACCCCTTAGGACAGTTAAGTCAGCTTTGCTGCCTCTCATCCACCACTGAACAAATGATCATCGCTCTCAGATGGGCTTGGAGATCACCTTTCATTCCCAGTCTGATTGTGGACAAAATGAAGCCTCTGGCACAGTATTGTCCTTTTTTTGTATATTAGATGCAAGGCCGATGGTTTGGTGGCTCAGTTGGTAGCAAGACTAAATCCTATGCATCCCCATCAAACATTAGTGGAGCCTAAAAGGTGGTTTATTTATTTTATTTTAATAATTTTAATCATCTGGACAAATGACTATACCACCTAACACCAGTGCCTGCTTCATGTTGGTTCTCAGGTTCCTCCCTCTTGCTAACTGTGTACCATGCTTTCCTTTCCTTTTCTTTTCATTTATCTTCATTGTTGAAAGTATTACAGATGTCCCCCTCTTCCCCCCATTGACCCCCTGCACCCCACATCCACCGCACCCCAAGGCCTTCCCCACCCTATTGTCTGTGTCCATGGGTTATGCATATAGGCCTATACGTTCTTAGGTTAATCTCTTCCCTCCCCCTGCCTCCCCTCTTCCCTCTGAAATTTATCAGTCCGTTCGTTGTTCCATGCTTTTCGTTTTTTTAAAGTTTTTTTTTTATATTGATTTTTAGAGAGAGAGGAAGGAGAGGGAGAAAGAGAGAAACATCAATGTGAGGGAGCTAAACACCTATTGGCTGCCTCTTGCACACCCTCTACGTTGAGCCCATAACCCGAGCATGTGCCCTGCCCAGGAATTGAACTGGCAACCTTCTGGTGCACAGGACATTGCCCCCAAAACTGAGCCACCCAGCTTCCTCAGTGCTGGGTGGTGTGGGGGTTGCAGTGCTCTCCTTCAGTTCACCAGGACCCGGCATGAAAGAGCAGGGCTTGTCAACGCTCAGCTTTCCACTCCTCCCCACAAACTAAATGATCGCGTGCGCAGAGTCTCATCCGCGCTGGCCCACCCAAACGGACGTGCACGCGAGAACCTAGAGGTCTGGCAGGGTGTGCCGGCATGTGCTCCGTCCCCCCAGAATCCTGAATCAGAGCACTTCATCTTGTCTAGACTCCTTCATCAAAAGGAGGGTGTTAATTAGGAAAAGTAACAAAAGACTCATTTTTCCGTATAGCTCCACGTGTCCCATTGGCAACTTATGGAACCAAACGTAATTCAGTTAGAGCTATAATACTTTTTAAATTTGGGGGCTCTCTGTGTGGGTCAGGCAGAGAATAGGATGCCTTGTGGGAAACATTGAACTATTTGATAAAAATCATTAGGAGCAAAAGAAAACATCTTTACAAGCTGTGGCCTACGACAAGATAAAAAAGATTATTTTAATTCGTTGGCACATTTACATACATCTGCATACGCGCATAGCAGCATTTTAGTCTCATTGATTTCACCGTTCCTATGTCCCAGCCCTATGTCGGACATCAACTAAGGCTGAGGGCTTTAACACACTGACCTCCTGGAGCCTGGGCTTTGGGAACGAAGAAAGCTGGGAGGAGGTGATTAGAGTGCACGGAGCTGAGACGGTGTTTGGGAGAGGAGGGGGGTGCTGTCCCCGAAATAGCCGACCGTGGCCCCTTTTCCCCCATTGTCGGATTGCCCGTCCTCACTGCTGTCTCCCACGCAGGACGGCACGTACGGGCTGAGCTGTGCCGAGCGCTGCGACTGCAGCCACGCCGACGGCTGCCACGCCACCACCGGCCACTGCCGCTGCCTCCCGGGATGGTCAGGTGAGCGCCGGGGAAGGGGGCAGCCGGGCCGGCTGCACAGAGCGTGAAAGCAGAGTCCCCAGCAAGGCGGCACATGCTCCCCCAGGACACATTGCCATTAGGCCTACCTAACCGTAACCCAGGAGGGACTTTCTGTTGAAGGGCACGGGGCGGTTCTCCTGAGCTGTCAGAATTCAGGCCCCTGAGGAGAAGGCGAGAATCGCTCTGAAGAGTTTAGCAAGACCTCTGTGGTATTGTTGAGCACCGAGGAAAGAATGATTAAAATAAACCGTCAGAAGGTAATTTAAGCTCACCTTGTTGAGACTGAAATATTAAATATTGATATTTAATATGCAAATGTTAAAACATTCATTACTAGCAGTTGAAAGTTTGAAAACTTACTTTTTCTTATAATAATGTTTGTCATAAAAATTAATAATATGGTTGAATACCAGTTTTCTAACCAAGTTTCTCCTTGTTTATATGACGTCATGGCTTCAGTCAGGATGTTTAACAAACTCACAGGGGCCTTAAAAGAAGAGCAGTGTTTACCCACAACGTACGGACTCGGAAGATGGTGCTAAATACTCAGACAAATTGGAATCTTGTTCTTTTTTATACGTCAGGTCACGCCTACCCTAAAAGGAAAAAAACCTTTTAAATACTTTTTTTAAGAAAAACTACGAAAGGCAATGCAATAGGACAGTTATTGAACATTGAGATGAATGAACTGAACATATTGATGACCATTTCTGCCAAAAGTAAAATAAAATGTTGATTGCTGATTTGCCAATTTAGAGTGAAACCTTGTTATACTAGGGACTGGATTAGAGGTAGATAAATGAGCCAGAACTTCCTTTTAAAAGTACCTTCTCTTTGAACTCATTTCTCTGTGTGTGTTTATATATACATTATATTTGTATCTAAGTATATTCGTATATAAATTTAGAGAAGAGAGGGAATTTGTAAGAGAACTGTTTCCATACTGATGCTTCAGTATCCTCAAAAACATTTCAACTGGCCCACTAAGAGAAATTGGCAGTAACAAGCTAACTATTCTCTTTCGTGATGGTTCATATTTTCAGAAGATGGATCTTCCAGAAGAGAATTTTATGCCTCCATACCAGAGATGTCATATTTAGGAAATTATGGAGTCAGGGTGGTCTTACTTTTTAGCAAAAATACATACAAAGAAGACTCTAGAGCAGGGGTGGGGAACCTTTTTTTCTGCCGCGGGCCACTTAGATATTTATAACATCATTCACAGGCCATACAGAATTATCAACTTAAAAACTAGCTATGAAAAAAGCTCCTAGATTTATTGAATTTCAAGTCTCATCTGCAGTTGCCTTGGCAGGGCCAGACCAAATGATTTCATGGACCCGACATTCGTCACCCCTGCCTAGAGAAATAATAAGTAATGGTTATTGAGTGCTTACTGCAGATTCACAACTCGCTGAAGTAGGAAATATTATTTCTTTTCTCCCTTTTACAAATGAGGAGGCTGAGGCAAAGACATGTTAAGTGGCTGAACTAAGATCCCATAGTCAAGAAATGTGAGAGGCAGGGTTTGCACTATTGCTCCCCACTGTGTACCCAGCTCTTTTAACTACTTCACCCATGTACCATAAACAAACTTATTCCAGGAGGTGATGGAGGAGTGGACGCTTATGCTGAGATTTGTATTCACTCTGGATAAAGACTTTTGAGAATTATATGAGAGGACCATGGTGATCAATGCTGACATCCAACAACCTCTTTCTCTCTATATATAAAAAATAGCTTTATTAAGATATAATCATATGCCATAGAATTCACCTTTAAAGTATACAATTCAATGGTTTTTTTAGTGTATTTAAAGAATTGTACACCACGATCAATTTTAGCAGATTTTCATCACCTCCAAAAGTTAGTGCTCATTAGCATTAATTCCCTATTTATCTCCAACCCTTTCTACTGCCTCCTTCCCCACCATAGGCAACCACCAGTCTACTCTCTGTCTCCGTAGTTTTGCCTTTGCTGGATATTGTATGGACTCTACAATGCGTGGTCTTTGTGACTGGTTTCCTTCACTTAACATTAATTATCAAGTTTCATCTATATCGGAGCATATGGCAGGACTTCATTTGTTTTGACTGCCAAGCAACATTTCATTGTATGGATAAACCACATTTTATTTTTCTATTCATCATTGATAGGTTTTGGGGTTGTTTCCACTTTTTGGGCTGTTTTTAATAATGCCTCTGTGAATATTTATGTATATGTTGGGTGTATTTAGAAGTGGAATTGCTGGGTCATATGGTATTTCTAAACTTTTTAAGAATTGAAAAGAATCGCCGAGCTGTTTTCCAAAGTGGCTGTACCGTTTTACATTCCCACCAGCAATGTATGAGGCTTCCAATCTGTCCCTTATCCACACTATCATTTGTTATTATCTGCCTTTTTGATGATAGCCATTCTTGTGGGTGGGAAATAGCATCTCATTGTTTTTGATTTGCAGTTCCTCCTTGAGTAATGATGTTTAATATATTTTCATGTGCTTATTGGCCATCTGTATATCTTCTTTGTTGAAATATCTATGCAGATTTTTGTTTGCTTTTAATTGGAATATTTGCCTTGTTATTATTGAGTTATAGTTTTTCTTTGTATGTTCTAGATATATGTCCCTTATCAGATATACGGTTTGCAAATATTTTCTCTCATTCTCTGACTTATTTTGTCCACTTTTTGATGGTGCCTTTTGCAGCAGAAAGTTTTTTATTTTGATGAAGTCCAGTTTGTCTATTTTTTCCATTTGTTGCTTATGCTTTTGTCATCAAATCTAAAATGATTGACTAATCCAAGGTCACAAAGAGTTATGCCTGTATATTCTTCTAAGAATTTTATAGTTTTAGCTTTTACACTTTTAGCTTTACGTGTAGGTCTTTGATCCATGCTGAGTTTGTTTTTTGTATATTGTATGAAATAAGTGTTCAGCTTTGCTCTTTTGCATGTGACTATATAGTTGTCCCAGCACCGTTTGTTGAAATGACTGTTCTTTTCTCTATTTAATCGTCTTGACATCCTTGTCAAAAATCAATGGGCCGTGGTTGTGGGAGGGTTTATTTCTGGACTCTCGCTTCTATTCCATTGATATGTATGTCTCTCCTTATGCCAGTATCCTACTGTTTTGATCATTTTAGCTTGGTAGAAAGCTTCACAGTTGGGAAGTGTGAGTTCTCTAACTTTGGTCTTCTTTTTCAAGATTGTTTTCACTATTTTGGGTCCCTTGAATTTCCATATGAATTTCAGGATCAGAGAAATTCAATGAGGATCGGATCTATAGATCAATGCGGGGAGTATTGCCAACTTAACAACAGTATGTCTTCAGATCCTTGAACATGGGATGTCATCAGGAACCTCTTCAGTGGGGTCTTTCAGTCCTTTAGAATTTGTTGAGAGTTTCTTTGGCTTCTGATAGGAATAAGCTGAGACAAACCATCATGTACTTGACTTCTAGTGTCTGAGAACAACCTTGGGAAACAGGCCAACACTGTGGCAATGAACTCTATTTTCTGTTCATAGGAGCTACCCACAGACAGAAGGACTCCCTGGCCCTCTAGTTCCCCCTTGACTTGCAAAAGCTAATAATATAACTCAGACTTCACAGTATGCAGTTGCACCTCCTCGTAGTTTCTGTTTGACTCTCAGATACCTAATGTTAAAACTACATTATTTCAGGGATTAAACCAGATTCTGTGACTTCACTAGGGTTCTTGAAGTTCTCAAATGGAGTGACCGCCATTAAGTTCTCAATGACCACAGTGAAGTGAAAGAGCATTTTTAACGCCCCAGAAAATTCAGAAATTTTCTTACAGAGAGGCCATATCATTTGTTTTGGGCAAAACTCTACCCAATCTACTTTTGTCTTATGAGCATAGAGGAAATGGACACACCAGTCACTGCTCAAGTATCCACCTGCTTTGATGATTTAGAAGCAGCCAGTGAAAGGCATACTCTCCTGTACGTGAGCCAATCAGGAGCCAGGATTTGGCCTGAAGCCAGTCAGAAAATGTGTTAGTTGCATTCCACAGTCTGGGCCATGGGGTAAGACAAATTATCCCATCTGGCCTTAGACCTCTGGGGCCCCTGTGGGAATGCAGTGGCTTTGTCACACAGGGTAATCTTGTAATCCTCTGTCCATCTGTGACTGGTCTGCATCTCCGAAGGGGAGGAAGCTCTGTTGCTTCTTGTGCCCGATCTATCATGTGTCGCCCAGTGACTTGTTTGTCCGGGTCTCCTGTGTGGGCCTCGGGTCTGCCAGTGTGGAAGCCTGCTGAGAAACGTTGCTTCTAGAGAGGTCATCCCCACACTCACTGAACACACAGCGTATAAGCAAATGTATGTGGACGAAAGAGTTCCTGAAGTTCCAGGCAGCACCCTACAATTGGATCAAGAATTGGGCTTCTTTTTCTAAAAGAAAAATAAAAGAGTGACCTTTGTTACTTACACAGAACACTTTGCGTTGTCAACAGTGGGTAGGCTCATGACTTTTTATCACAAACGTGTTTTGAGTAAGTACCTTGGAAGGACCTTTTCCAATATAAAGGAAGGTTTGCTTTCCATCGAAACACCTGTTTCAGGGCCAAACCAATAGCATAAGCCCAGGAAAGCAAGTGCTTCTGTTTCTTCCCCTCCCCTTGCTGAGACTGCTATCCGTGAAGTGTTGAGACTCGCCGAACAGGGTGGCAGCGTGTGGGGTAACAGGGAGGCTTTTGTGAAGGAATCAATGAAATCTAATCCAGGGACCTGGGCCCGCCCCCTGACCAGTCGGCAAGATGGCCTAGAGGCACCAACCCCCTTGGCCACGGACCATGGGACAGGCTGATCAGGCCTCTGAGTGAGGCCCAGGTATGGGGGCCGGAAGAGTTGTGTCCAGAGTTGTGTCCAAATTTACAAAGAAATTGATACACCTAAATTAAGGAAGGCATGTGCTGACCTGATATACTGAGGAATTTGACTGTCTTGCCTACCCTGGGGCTCATCCACCACTCCTCATCACTTCAGCCTCTTTTCTAATGCTTGACTCTTTTTCTCTTGAAGGAACCAAAACTCTCGCTTATTTCTACTATAACTGATAATCCCATTTTACAGTCATAAAAAATTCTTCATTCTGTACTACCCCATAGGTTAGCCAAAACATAAGTTGTACCTGACACCCTAGATATCATTTCCAAAAGAAGTGTCCCATTTTTCAAAAGAAAACACGTGCACTTCTATTATATGTGATTTATTTAAAACCTTAATTCATTGACATTTTTAGCCAGTGGACTACTTTATCAAAAAGGGGCAGATTGCAGTTAAGGAAAAAAAAAAAAAACTAGGGAAAAATGAAACACCTTTAAGGATATAGACTGTGTCCTGGGCTCCTTCTCTCACACCTCTGCTGCATGCACGCATGCACGGGCGCACACACACACACACACACACGCTGCTATAAAATGAGAGTATTTCAAACTGAGTATTCTAAAATTCCAGATGTCAATGAAATATAGTGGTACGTGTGTGTGAGTGTGTGTCACTGTGTGTGTGCACGTGTGCACACGCGTTTCCATGGTGGAGTGATACGTTTTATAACATATTTTTCAAAAGCAGTAGAAACATGCTGGCATTTTTTCTCCCTTTCTGCCCTGACTGTAGTCACTCAGAAAACCTTGTCCCTGAACACTGCAGCTCATTCAAGATTTCACTCCAGCTTTCTGGGGACATGTGCAGTTGCCTGCCTGGTCCTCAACGCTGGCTAAGATCACTGTCACCTAGGAACTCTTTTAACTTGCACATTCGCAGTCCCCACCTCACATCAACTGCCTCCTGAATGACAACCTGGAGGGTGGGTGAGAGGGATGGTGCCACTGCCAGCTCATAAAGCACGGTTTGTACAAATTTTGGGAAAGGTTTGGAAATTCTAAGGGTGCCCTTTGTGGCAGGTGAAGTGTGAGCTGGAGTTTTGCCCTGACTTAGCCCTGTGGCCAGGGGTTCTTGCATGGTGTACAACCTGCACAACTTTACTTGGTGGACCTGTCAGTCATTTGAAGTTGTCCTGGTGGTCTGTGCAGGGGCAGTCACCAGTCTGTAGACTGGCCTCTGCTGTGCCTTCCTACACTTGTTATTGAAGGGGAGCATTTGTGTGACAGAAGCCTTATAACCAGATGCAAAAGACTGCAGGAGGCATAGGGTTACATTCATGCCAGGAAAGAAAAGTTATATGCTAAACTGATGGAAAAGAGATTACGATGCCCAATCAACCTCAGGAGTCTTGGGAAAGAGAAAGGAACTAGAAGAGAACAGAATAATGGAAAGGAGGGGAAAGGAGAGGAGGGAGAGAGATGGGGTGCTCATCTGAGCCCAGCCAGGAAGGGGGAAAACATGGAGGCAAGTGTGTGAGAAGAGCCTGGCTTCTCTGCTCTGTCCAGCGAGCAGAACCAGGCCTGCGTGGTCCTAGCCCCTCTCTGGAAGGACAGCTCCCCCTTCCAAACTTCCCCAAACACACCAAGTTTGAGCAGCTAAGTGACCTGCTACTTCAGGTACTGATCTGTCCTAAAGGGATCTCTCGTGCAGCTGAAAGATGCCTGAAGTGGTATAATGGGGGGGACCTATGTTTCCTTGTCCAGTGACATGTAGGTACAGATTCAAGTCCAAATGAGTTTTAATGAACGTGCCTGCACCCAGTCAGCCACAGGTGCAAATGACATGCTATCTGACTCTTTAGGGTCTTTCTGTCTACATGGTCTTGTGGGGAGGGAATCCTGTAAAAGTAGAATGTGGGGGTCCCTGAAATGAGAATGAAGGGAAGGACTTACCTTCCCAAAAGAAAGGCTGCAGAAAAAGCCCAAGTCCCTGGATCTCCCAGTCTGCCTAGCAGTCTGTTCTCTGCTTTTATCTGGGCCCAATCTAAGGCAGGCCATGCTTTCTGGTGTTTTCATCTTATAGCTGCAAACACAAACATCTCTGATTTATATGACTTATCAGTATGTTTTTTCCCCACTTGGTTATCTGTATAAAGCAGATTCTTTTTTAATGGATCTTTAAAATCCACAGTATCCAAATGCTTGACGAATTTAAAAACCCTTCGTTGAGTGTCTCCAAATTGAATAGAGCCATGTGCTTAGGTGCTAGGAGCATGAAAATGAGTGGCACTAGCCCCTGGCCTGTGGAAAGACCCTCCGTTCCCGTGGGCAGACACTGCGTGGGAGAGGTGGGCACGTCAGTAACTTCCTGCACTCCAGTGTGCCACCGCTTCTTTGGCCAGGAGATTAGAAAGGCAGAAAAAGTGTTAAGACTAAATACTGGAGCTCCTTTCTCTTATAACCACCAAGCCCAATTATTATTAACAAATGCCTCTCTTGGCTCTAATAGTATGTTTAACAGCTTGTTGCTCAGAAACAGGACATCAAATTTCTTCATTCACAGATGCCCCAAATATTGCAGTACCGGCGTAAGGAATATAAACAATTAAGCAAGACCAGGAGTTTGGGTGCCATCCTGGCGAGGGGGGAGTAACAACACCCCAGATGATTCGTTTGCCGCTTTCATGGAATCACAGATGCCTGGCGAATGCTGATTTCCCACTGAGGCCACTGGCCACTGCATCAGGCATTAAGGGCACGAACATTTCTTTAGAGCCGCTTAGCTGAAGTTTATCGCGATCATTCAGCCATTGCCTAGCAACTTGCCGAGGCTATCAAAGAGCTCTTTGTCCTCGGGCCTGGCAAAACAGTCCCTCACACATCCCCTTATCAGCATTAGAACATTTATCAGGGAAAAAGGCTTCCATTGAGCCAGAGATTCCTGCACATTTAAAGATACCCCCTGAGTTTAGGAAGTTGTTTCCCAAAGTAGCTCCCATTAGAGCCTTTATCTGCACTTCGGGAAACATTCCACAAGAATTTCCTCAAGATGTCCCATGATTCTTCTTTGCTTTATAATCCGGGCGAACATTAAAAAAAAACCCAGACTTGAGCTCATGAAAGTTTATCTTCTCAAAAATGAGCAAGGCAGACATTTCTACCCCCTTTGCTGGGAATGTCACCATTTGAGGTGCACAAAATATAAATATGCCAGGCTTCCCGGCTTCCGTGCACTTCTCATCACTTCTTCAGGGAAGGAAAGAATCATGTGGTTGCTCCATCCTGTAGGAAAATGGTCTGGAATATCACATCAAAAAAGGAACAGGGCTTATTGATTCATTCAACAAATATTTGACCCCTTGCATGTGCTAGACACTATAGTGAACAAAAATAGGCACCATCTCTCCTTCATGGAACTGCCAGAATTCATTCATTACCCTAGGTGGAGTGTGGGTAGGGGTTGGATCTTTCTTCTGTGTTCTTTCCTCTATTTCTCTGAAATTCCTCTTCCCCTGCATCCCAACTGCCATTACTTTAGTTTAAGACCTTGTCATTTTTACCTTTTTCTTTTTAAAACTGGATAATCCAAAACAGCCATATGACAGGTCCTCTTTCTTCCAGGCTCATCTTCAGAGCATCTTCTGCCCTCCTACAAAACACAAGTTTAATTATGCACATCTCCTCCTTAATTGTCCATTTGGTTCCTGTTAGCACTCTTACCAAACTCCTGCACGCCTCAAAGCCCATTCAAACACAAACAGGGGTTTGCAGCAAAGAAAGTAAAGGTTTATTATTTAAAGAAATGGCACCAAACTGGAGTCACAGGTGAGCCATTGCTCTAAGACCCAGGTCCCCAGTGGCTTCTAGGGGATGGATTGTATAGGGGGAAAATCATTCATCATGATGGAGTTAGGATCGCGGTCTCTACTGCTTGGTCAACGCTAGGGTAGCTGAGGTAGTTCATCATTGCCTCTGGTCCTGATGTCAGCCACGGTGTCCCTCTGTCTGGTTTCACAAGACTGTGATTGGTGAGGTCCATTCAGTTTTTCTGGGTCTGGTCTTGAAACACAACTGAGGCTTAGATATTCTCTCTAGTTTGACTCAAACTCTGTCTCTGTGGTCAGCAGATCCAAGGCTTTGTTCCTAAGATTATTTGATGCGACCAGAACCTCATTGTCCTGAGGGCTTTATGATGAAGGGAGTGGGCCTGCAAGGGAGAGGGAGGTGGCGAGTCCGGGTGCTGGATGAGGCTAGTTTGAATCAAAGGGAAAGAAAGGAGAAAGATCATATTAAAGAAATGAAGTTTCTGTGTGGTTCCAACACCAGGGGGAAGCTCACACTCCACAGTATGGCACTCTGGCACTCTTGTCCCTGCTCTGCATGACCATGCCTGGCTGCCCTAATGACTCTCGGGCTGTCCTCACCCCCACTCCACCCATCCCCGATGTGGGGTTCCTGAAGGATTAGACACATACGTCTTTGGGCCTCTGAGCCTTGCACCCAACTTTCCTGTAGCTTGGAACCCTCTTCCACCTTCACAAACTCCCTCCTTCTCCCACCATGGTCCCCGGGCGGAGCTGGGTGTGCCTGTCCTGGGCCATTACCACTCTGGATTTAGAGGTCGTTCTTAGAGCGCCTCTCACCAGCCAGCCAGCAGCTGCCAGACCCCGTGAATGTTTATTGAGTTGAACTCTCTCTTCTGTCTTTGACAAACAAGGAAATAAAAAGATGTCTTGTAGGACTCTAGGGAAGTTGGCAAAGACTAGGATGAGATCAGTGGAAATCATTCAGGAATGAAACACACACACACACACACACGGCCCAAAAAAAAGGTTACAGCAGACTTACAGTTTCCTATCCCAGAGAAAGTTTCACCCTGTGCCTTCCATAGAGGCCACATTAGTAGCACTGACCCTGGTATCCCCTCTGTGAGTCTCATTTCCTGAAATTTCACACTTAGAGATTTATTTTGTAGGCTCTTAACATGTATATTCTCTTAAAATATTAATATACTCTAGAGAAAGTAACACCTCAGCAATAATAAATGTATCTTATCCTTTCCTGACTATTAAATGAAGGGAAAGATAGCAAGAGGATACCAGAGGCCTGCAGGGCAGGAGTAGCAATAGGAGAAAATGTCAGGAAAAGAAGACAGCTTCACACTTTTCCCTGGAGTTGCCCCCCAACTGAGATATACTTTATATTTGTCTTCAGTTTAGGCATTAATATCTACAAAATGATGACTCATGTTTATTGACGATAGAGAAAAAGAAAATGATTGAATTTTTAGGGGGAGTTGGTAATAGAATTGTTATAGTTTACTTTCCAAGGAAACACTTCATTGCAGTCATAAAAGTTATTTAAAAGGAAACTTGGTTCTGTTGAAATATGTGTATAGTGTATATGATTGGAGACAGAAGATTTGATAGATGATTTCTGGAATTCCCTGTGATTGTCTGGAAGTGAAATGATGGGTAAATCATGTGAAATGAGCTTATCTTTGCAATGGATCTCCTTGCTATATCGAGGGCCTTGTTACATATGTGAAAATTACCCCGATAAAGTTGATTATGACTGATGGCTGTGCTAATCAGCTGAACAAACCTGTTAGGGAAGGGGACTCGGATATGAAATAAAAGATCACTTATTCACACTTGTCAGCCTGCCCGAGAGTCATTTTTCTTCGCATGCTCTGATTGAGAATGTGCTAATTCCCATATAAATCATGATAATCTGTAATGGCAAACAGCAGCATATACTTTTTGACCTAAGGTGTGTGCTCCGCTCCCTCTTAACTGCATTGATTGAGTGTAACGTCAAGGAGAGACTGGAAAGCAGCTGATAAACTAAATCACTATAAATAGCTAACTCGTCCATTTCCCCAAGCTCCCACCCCACACAAAAAAATAAGTGCCAAAAATCAGGACTAATTTTCAGGATGATTTCAGATTGACAAAGTAATTATTCAGCCTCCACTTCTCCAAAATCCCAACTGGGATTTGCCTGGGTGGCTCCAGGGTGCCTGACTGTCTGTGAAGCAGGTGTCCCTCTTTCAGCTGCTGGTAAACAGGAGTCCGGTTCACAGTCAGTGCTCAGGAACTGAACTTGAGCAGAGTGAAGCCTGTAGCGGATTACCTTTGCTGGTACTTCCTTCGTAGTCACAAACCACCGTGTAGTTTCGCAGCTTCCTTAGAAGCGATTTACTCCACTATCCATTTGATGCTTCTGCCTGATATCGATGTGAGTCACAACACCAGATAAGAGTCTGTGGCTGATGAATCACATTTGGGGAGTGTAGAGGTTGCAAGTCCATCTCAGCTTTTCAAAACAGATTTGATTAAAAAAAAAAGATCATATATTTGTGAACTCAAAAAAAAAAAAATCATAGTAGGCCAGAATTCCATTTCTTACTCGTGGGGGAACTCGCACGCCCTAATCAACTTACAGCAGGCCTGATCGCCTTCCTTCCACCTGCAGTCCAAGCTAAAGTACTAGGCCGTTGATGCCTCAAGCCGGGCACAGTGAGGTCTGTGTGCTTTCGGGCCTCCTTTACCACGTGGGAGACTTTCCGAAGGAAAGGAGACAGGACAGTCAAGAGCGGAGATGTGTTTTGCTAGAAGTGGCCGTGTACCAGTCAGCGGTGTTCACGTTCTGGTTTGGGGTTGCGTCTGTTCTAAGGGCCAGGGTCATTTTTCTCCTGATCAGTCGAGAAGGAACCTGCAGCACCAGCATCGCCTTCCCAGCTCCTTGGTGCCGGGTGGCTTCTGGACTCCTCAGGCGTGTGCGCGCTTGCTCTCGTTGTGTTTGCACTTGGTCTAAGGCCAGCCGTCGCCAGTTCACTACGAATTACAGCTCATTCCTGTTCCCCGTCAGTGCAAAGAGCGTTTCTTTGAGTTGTGAAGAACTCAGATGTACAAGAAAGAAGCCCCTGTCGTATTTCAAATACACACTTACAAAGGACACTTCCACTGACCTCCAGTAAAACTCAGGTTTATTGTTTTATTTTTGCAACTTGGGTTTTTCTTTGTGTTTCCTCTAGGCATTTTGTTCATTCATGACTGACTCTGAAGTCTCCCTGTTTCCAGAGTGAGAGTTAAACACCTACATAGTTTCATAAGAATCAATAACTTAGACAATGTCTACAAATAACATCAGTTGTGACATTCTGCCTTTAGCTGCCCAAAGTCAGATTAAATTTTTAACGAGGAATTTGGTGGCATTGATTTCTGTGCTGCACAAGGTATCATCAAAATAGTTTAAGATTGTGTTTATTTGGTTGCTTGGGGGTGGGGGGGTTCTTTATGTAAAACAATTTAACCACCTTTGATTTCTCCTTATTTTTTTACACTTCACCCACTTCTCTGTAAAAATGAAGAATGGAGGGGGAGGGAGGGAGTCACTGAGAGCTAAGTGATGCAATAGTTTTGATAAATGTTGCTTTTAATAGAGCCTTTGGGCTTCCCCTTTGTTCTCTCCACCTAAAGAAGAAAATCAGTGCAACAAAGGTGTTTTATACCTTCTCTTTTATGACCATAGAAAATAGTCCTGGATTATTTTAAAGTTAGGATGACACGTGATCCCACAAAGTGTGATGGCACATGGATGTGTGTAAGTGGATTTTAAACCTCATGCCGCCTCCACTCCTCGCTGTGGGGGTTCATCAGCTCTGATACCAAGACCTTAGTCCTTGCCTCTGAGAGGGTCCACCCGCCCTGCCTCTCGCTCAGCCTCGCCCGTGTGCCTCGTTCCAGGTGTCCACTGTGACAGCGTGTGTGCCGAGGGACGCTGGGGTCCCAACTGCTCCCTGCCCTGCTACTGTAAAAACGGGGCTTCGTGCTCCCCCGACGACGGCATCTGTGAGTGCGCACCAGGGTTCCGAGGAACCACGTGCCAGAGAAGTAAGTGTGCCCTTAGGTGGCAGCTCCGGTCTCTCCTTCTCGGGGCACCGTGTGTAGAATTATTACCTCTGTCCCTCCTCTCAGGTCACAGTGATGTCTGCTGCAGCCGAGGGCAGAAAGAAGTGTAATAGGTCACCTTGTCCTTTGCAGAGCTGTCCTTAATAGCATGTCCCGAGTTTTATTCCTTCCAACCTTCAGGACTGACCTAACAGATGGGGCTTTAGCCATTTCCCCCAGTAATGATTTCATTGCCTCATTGGCATCATCATCGGGATATGTTTCTTGATCCTGCCTTAAATCCTGCAAATGGTGCTCCAGAAATCCATTGACCTGTAAATATTTTATTCAGCAATTTTGGCATTGGCCTTATTTCAATTACTAGAAGTCAACATCAGCCAAACCTTGAGGCAAATCATGCATCCTGCTAGTCCATCTTAAAGTCAGTACTATGGGGGAAATAGAATTGCTGAGTTAAAAAATGGGGGCTGTTGACATTGGTCAATGGAAATTTTAAGTTAGGAAATGATTCATAAGATTTTACTAAATCTTCATGTAAATGTTCTCAAGAAAGGGATATACAACTAGCTATAAGATACATTATTCTAGCTTTTTAATTACTTTTTTCATTCGAAAGCTCTATGCAGTTGTCCTATGTTTAAATCCAAATACTGTCTTGGGAGGAACCTAATTGTGCAGCATTCTGCTTCCTCGTTTTTCAACCACAACCATTAACCTGGATCGTGCTGGGGAGGAACTGTCTTTGAATTCTGACTATAGATCCATTTATTGCCAGCAGTGACTCTAAAGAATGAAGGGTCAGCACGTGGCTTGAGAGTTATTTATTTGTGCCTTGTTAGAATTTAGAATTTTATTTCCTTCCTTCATTTATTTCTTAAAGCCTCTAGCTCTTTGGCAAACCTCAAGCTAATTGGAGCCATAAATGGGAAAATAAAGACTAGGTCATTTGCCTGCCCTCAGGCAATTCAGAATTTAGTGGCCTTTTTTATTATTATTAAAGAATACCCTTGGTTTTTTTAGTGGTGGTTATTTTATACTTGGAAAATTCTCCATATCATTAAAAATTTTTGTTACTCAAAACTTAATTTAAGGGTGTGTGGCTTCGTAGGTCTCGATATGGAAAAGGAAAGAAACATATCTCAGGAAAGATAACTGTCGATTTCCATCCTGTTTTCAGTCTGTTCCCCTGGTTTTTATGGGCATCGCTGCAGCCAGACATGCCCGCAGTGTGTGCACAGCAGTGGGCCCTGCCACCACATCACCGGCCTGTGTGACTGCTTACCCGGCTTCACGGGAGCCCTCTGCAATGAAGGTGAGGCACAGGTTTGGGGAGACACCTGGTGATGAGCGAGCCCCATGCAGTCTGTCCTCGGGCTTCCCCAAGGATGTGTCTACAGCTACCAGCTATCGATGTCCCTGGTAATGCTGTGTTTGCAGCTTCGGTAAATATGACTTTGAGCTTTGGAGAAGCTGGCTTACCACTCCAGCAAAACCTCTTTATTCCCTGAGCGGTGCTACTCTTCCGTTTTAATTGGAAACAGCCTCCCTTGAAAAATCAATGTGAGGAAGGATGTTGGCTTCCTGAGCAAAAAGTTATGAAGTCAGATTTCTAGGAATGTAATGTTGTCTCCTGGCTTGTGATGCCTTAATGAGGGTGTGTGGCTTCATGTGCTTACAAAAATGAGCCCATTCAGGATAAGGGAGGCTGTTAAGTGGAGGCAGCTACTAAATGGGCAGCTGGGTGGTTGGCCTTTCAAGTTGTTTCCTGTCCCAAGAGTCTAGGGTTCTGTGAGACGAGACGTGAGGATGAGTTGCTGACCTGTAACTTATTCACAGTGTGTCCCAGTGGCAGATTTGGGAAAAACTGTGCAGGGATTTGTACCTGTACCAACAATGGAACCTGTAACCCCATTGACAGATCTTGTCAATGTTACCCAGGATGGATTGGCAGTGACTGCTCTCAACGTAAGTCTTGTCTGAGAATAACTGATCAACCATTTTGATTTGTTTGTTTTCAAGTTGTTGAGGGTTGAAGTATGGGTGGTTATATTATCAAGCAAAATATATGAATAATTATAAGATATATTATTTTAATTTTTAAATGGATTTGTTTCCCCCATTAAGAGCTCTGTGCAATGGTCCTATATTTAAATCTAAATAATGCCTTGAAAAGAATCTAAATAAATAGCATTTTTGCTTATTTAGTTTTCAGTGATTCTTCATCTGTAAAATGGGGGTCATGCACTCAGGAAATCTATTCTAAGGTTCAGTCCAGACCTCAAGTGTCAGATATTATTTTTCCCTTGCTCTTGGGGAAAAAAATGGTCACACAATTATGGGAGACATTTTTATTTTTAAAAATTACTTCAGATTATTTATTTATTGTCTTTATTGGGCCATATTCCATACTGGGTAACCATATAGAAATTATAGATGGTCTTCCTTTTAAGCAGTTATGTTCTTTAAGCATTAATAGGAATGAAATGGTTTTTGGGTTTTTTTTGTAAATCTAATCATTTTACCCTGTAACTTTACTATTTCACAGGTTCTGATGGTCCTTCAATGGTCAGTGACCCCCTAAGATTTAGTTTAGTTTAGTTTTTTCAAATCAAAGAGTTTAAATAATCTATCTTAGATTGACTTTAAAATAATGGAATGTTTAGTTTTATTATTTTCTGCTTTTTCTAAGTGAGAGGTTTTATAAATAAACCAATTCTTAGATACAACTGAGAGCCTTGACATTTAAAACAAGCCTCTAGTGGAAACTCTGGAATTGGCTGACAAGTGCCAGTTTTCAAGATCAAAGACATGAATTACATGACCTTGAGTCCCTTCTCTCAAGTCACATCATTTTTTCTACCTGATCTCTGCTCAAACAGCCTCTCCTCAGAGAGGCCATCCCTAACCTGTCTTTTTTTTTTATAGTACTTTCTCGCCATTGGTTTTTGGGTTGGCTGCCTGGTTCGCCTGCCTTCCCTGCTAAAATAGAAGCTTCCAGAGTGTAACCTGGACATTCTCTTGTTCTCTGCTATCTCCTTTGTTCCCTGAACAGTGCTGGGCACAGGGGTGCTGTATGTGCATTTGTTAAATAACTAAATCTGTGCACTTGAGGTGATGTTCGCCTCACACTGCAGTCTGAGCGAATGCACGCCAGCGGTGATGGTTGCCCTCGTAGTCAGCCTTGCCATCTGGGCCTTAGATCCGGAGCTGCGTGCTTTCTCAGCCCTGGTGCACACTGCTAACCTCTCCAGGGCAGGAAGGCGTGGAGGGAGGGCGGAATCTTCTCTGTTGGGCTGGCCTCAGAGCTCTCACAGCTCTCCATGCTGTGCTTTCAGCTTGTCCGCCCGCCCACTGGGGCCCGAACTGCATCCACACGTGCAACTGCCACAACGGGGCCTTCTGCAGCGCCTACGACGGGGAATGCAAGTGCACCCCCGGCTGGACGGGGCTCTACTGCACGCAGCGTAAGCAGCCAGCCTCCCAAACCCACCGCGGGGGGGGGCACGCCAAGGAAGACACAGCCTTTCCCTGTGCACACGCGAGCTCAGCCCCTCTGGCTTTCCTGGCATTCCAGTCTACCAGTGACCTATAACTGGTTAAGAGCTGCCACGTTCAGGTTTCCTGTCTGTGTCATCAGGGCAGTGAGGCGGAGCAGTGCTCTATGCTGTTGTGGGCAGTTTCTTTCTCATTTCTTCCTTAACAAGACCCTATTTCTGTGGCTAAACTCCCTGTCGTGTATTCTAGCAGCACCAGGCTAGGATAAGTGACAGTGACTAGGAAGGAAGTGGAGACCGTAGCCTCTGTCTGATTACTGTGTGCTTGGAGGAAACTAATTTCAGTGGCTCTCGAACTTGAGCAAGCTTCCGAATCACCCGATGGCTCAGTTAGCTGGCCCCATGCCCGGAGTGTTTGATTCAGCAGGTCTGGGCGGGGACCTGAGAATGCACATTTCTAACAACTTTCCACATGGTGAGTGCCAGTCTGGGCTTATGCTTTAGGAACCACTAGTTCTTTTTCCATTTTATATTCCATAGTGTATTAAAACCATTTCTTCTTCGATGAGGTCATGAGTGTCATAGGTTATAATGTGCAAAGTACTCCCCAGCTCGGCACCATTGGGGGAAAAAGACTATTCTCTACCCTCTTGCCTTTAATGGAATGAAGGAGAAAAGACAGGAAGGAATGTATTATGATTATCATTAATACTAATATATAATTTTAAATCATAGAAATGAATGGAGGAGGAAAGATCAGTCAGAAATTAGGCAATTCTTGTTCAATGCTAATTAGAGAGCAAGCCTTTTGGAACTTTCTAGATAGGGATACAGACCTCGAGCCATGATGTGAAAGGGAGAGTTGGCAAGGAGGAGGTTTGTCCCAAGCATATTCTGCCAAGATTGCATATAAACATATAATGTTTTTTGAGCTCCTTAGGGAAAAGTAGTTATAAGTTTTTAATGATAATTCCAAAATTAGGACCTGCTCCAGTCAGAGGCACTTTTTAAATGGAAGTATCCCAATCCAGTGGGAGGAGCATGGGGACTAGAGCCAGACTCGCTGCATTTTGTATGGTCGCCCTGCCACCCTGCCATTTGCTGGCTGTGTGACTCAGGGCGCTCAGGGCTCGGCTCCCACGTGTAGGACGGGGTTATCCATCCCCGTGTTTCTGGGCTACTCTAAGGAATCAGTGAGGATGTGAGAAGAATCTGGCACAGAGTAGGTGCTAAATAAGTACAGTGGCCATGGTGTGTTTCGATGCAGCCTGGCCTCTGTGTCCTGAAAGCTGAGCTTTCATTAAACCTCCCTATAAGAAAAGGGAAAAATAAAAGGGACATATGACGCTTGGAAACAGCCGCGGAACCAGCCGGTGTTGAAGTTTTCTTCATGCCACAGAGCCCTGAAACTCTTACAGGACAGCTGCTGGCCCATGAAAGCCAGCAGGGCTTGTGCAGGTCCTCAGCTCAAGGGTCCCGGTGGCCTGGGTCCTGAAAATTGTGCCTCACTGGGAAGGCACATTGCTTTGCTATAAAGCACCTGTGAAGTGCAGGTTTCTTAAGTTCAGCGTCTACCACACACCTTATTATCTAATTAACAGATACAGTGGACAGGACTAGCATCAGAATCAGAGACATTCTGTACCCAAAGTGAAAGCATGCAGGTCACTTTTATATAAAGTACTGGTTTCAGTCCAGGGAAGTGGAGTCCAGGATTCTAGTCGTTGAGTGAAAGAATGGCAGGGAATGGCCCAGACCTCTTCGGGGTTGACTATGCCTTGTTAGAAGACACCAGTCTCACCTCCAGGGCACCAGTAATGATTCAGCTGCCAGGTATGGAACTGTTCTGCCTCCTGCCTGTGAATTTCAGCTTCCTTACAAGACCCCTTCTTGAGACTTCAGAGAAGGCTTTTTGACAATCTGACACGTGTATTACTGTCTTTATTCTCTCTCCCTTGACTCAAGGTGTTTTAAAATGTTGGAGGCAGGGGCTGTGCTTCTCCTCAGCAGCCCCTTGACCCTTGCTGTCGTTCCTCCTTGCACAGGATGTCCCCTGGGGTTTTATGGAAAAGACTGTGCATTGATTTGCCAGTGCCAAAACGGAGCCGACTGCGACCACATCTCCGGGCAGTGTACCTGCCGCACAGGGTTCATGGGCAAGCACTGTGAACAGAGTGAGTATGACCGCATGACATCTCTAGATGGTCTCCCCTGCCCCCAGAACCGCTTTTCCTAGATACCTGAAGATATGAAGGCAGAACTTGCAACTTGCGAGTTGTTGGAGCTGATGGCTGGACACCAGCACGGTTGACTTCCCTTCAAAGACCTGGCCACCTTGGGATCTTTGCTGTCTTTTCCCTCAAAATTCTTCTTCTGAGTAATTGCTCAGTGCCCTGGGTGGAGGGGGTGTGGCTACAAGACCGAAGACAGAATTCAAGTTTTCCATCTGTTCATCCTGGCTCCCTCTTCCACTCCTCCTTATTTTTGGAATGTGGATGCTCAGAGCTTTAAAAGAGCCCGTGAAGCTTTCTCTACGGCGAAGGCAGAGCCCAGGTCTCTCACGGAGAGAGGGTGCACTCGGTGGGCCAGGCTGGGTGTGCAGGAGGCAGAGGGCTGGGTGCCCAGGGCCAGCCCGCTGTGGGTGAGCGAGCAAGTCCGTGCAGACACGGCCGCCCTTTTTACAACCTCATTTAGAACGTACTTTTATACTGTTTCTACTAACAACTTCTCACCTTAGTCCTAACTTTCAAGACAATATATTGCCTTAAAATTTTGTTCTAAAAACCCCATCCTGGGAGAATATGCTCCATTGGAATTACCCATCCTTGGTTTTCCGTTTCCACTGCACTAGCTATGCATCTGCTCACAGGGTTACGGGAACATTCAGTCTTAGACTGAGTGTTTCAAATTAGTTTATTATTATTTTCCTCTGTGACCTTCGCTATTCAAGAGTAATAAATAAGGGCTTGCTTTCTAACTGTAATGGCAGGGAAAGGAGCAGGAAATTTCCTGCTCACCAGAGGGTGCACTAGTGAAGAATGAGGCAAAGATTACAAGGCTGCAGGAGCCATGTGGCCTGGAAGGACTGATGGGCATAGCAGGACTCTGGCAATAAAGCGCCGCTCTCCCACCTCCCCACCAGCACTTCACAGCACCGCTGGGCGGCCCCATAACATGTGCTAAACCCTGGAATATGTGTGCATATCCTCCTGCCAGCAAATACAGCAAGAGTGACATCCAAGAAGCAGCCTGGACAGAGAGCACCCGATTTTAGCTTTGCTCTGCTAGTTCATTTAATCACGAGCCAGATACTGAATCACAGAGTTTCCTGCACACCCCTTTGTATATATGAATATTGTGTGTACGTATACAAATGTGTAAACATATGTGCACATACATATAGGGGTGGGCAAAAGTTGGTTTACAATTATAAACACGTGAAACACAGTTTATTCTTATATAATTATTTATTAATTATTGTTGTTTTTTAATGCAAACCACTGTAATCCTCCTTTTGCCCACCCCTGTATATGTATAGAAACCAGAATAAGCTCTAAACTGACTTTCGCTTGAATGGCAGACTGTAACCAGACTTACTAAATAAAAGCCGCTTAAATGCTTCCATGATAATTCTGAACAACAAATTAAACTTTCCCAGGGCTCATTTGTAAACAGAAACCCTACGTTGGACAGAGAACTCTGATGATGATAGCACAGTGCCCCCTGCTGCTCACTGTACAAAAAACATCAGTTTTGTCATGACGAGTTTTAGATTTAACATGCCTGTGCTATTCTTTGAAATTCATGCCCAAACTTAGTAAGACTACACCGTAAGGATCCCCCTGTCTCAGTCTATCAGCCTTCCACCTGCAAGTCCACATTTCGAGCCGTTCTATGGTAAGTGAAGTGCTTACCTAGAAAATTTGTAAACTTGCCCCCTTCCTCTCCCCCTTCTGCCAGCCAGTCCAAGTCAGAATGTGCCATTGGGAGGACCCCTGAGCCTGTAGTAAGATATACTTCTTCTCAAGGAAGCATCTCTAGTTTATACTTTTTAATCTGGTCCCCTTCCATCCCATAGTTTTGTCTGGTGGAGTCATCTCAGATTGTCCTTAGTGATGATCTTCGTCAGTTCCATTGCAGTTCCACAGACTCTGTACACACCCCTCTGGGAGGTGGGTACATAGAAGCTGAAAGTGTCAGGAGCTGTGCTGAGGGGCTCAGTCTCGTCCTGGGTCGCCTGGCCTGTGAGCCACACCATGATTCAGGGAACGCTGGCCAGCTCTAGGGCACTTTGGGCGGTACAAGTCTACCTGAACAGGGATCCCTTGAAAGAGCTGGCCCCCGGACACACAGGGTCGTACAGTAAGAGACAGCCTTGCCTCAGATTCCCACGGCTGACCTGGACTTTGATTTCCTTCTCAGAGTGCCCTGCAGGAACATACGGCTACGGCTGTCGCCAGATATGTGACTGTCTGAACAACTCCACCTGTGACCACATCACTGGCACCTGTTACTGTAGCCCAGGATGGAAGGGGGCACGGTGTGATCAAGGTAAGGGTGCTAGTGAATAGAACTACCTCATATTGTGTGACCACCACCTACCACCCAACATTAAATGTCTTCCCCTGTGTTATCTGATGCAATCCTCACCGGGACTCTGCGAGGCATAGCTGGCTAGTTATTTAGTTGCCAGATGGATGCCTTATTGTCACTGACCTACAGATGAAAAAACTAAAGCTCAGAGAGGTTGAGTAACTTGCCTAAGGTCATACAGCTACTATAAAATATGTCAGGGCTTTGACATCAGCTTTTCCAAAGCTCTTGTACTTTCCACTGTGCCTACAATTGTTTTCAGCCTCACTGAGGTGTGATTAACCTATAAAAAGCAATACATGTATGGAATATATATACAATAACACAGAGTGTACAATTTGATAAAATCTGACATGTACACATCCATGAAACCATCACCACAGTAAATCATGAATATATCCATCACTTCCAAAAGTTTCTTCATATCCCCCCCTGCCATCACTGCCCCAAGCACTCACTGATCTACTTTCTGCCGCTACAGATTAGTGCAGTTTTTAGAATTTCATATAAATGGAATCGTATGGTACACTTTTTGCCTGATTTTGTTTACTCGGCATGATTATTTTAAAATTAAACCATATTGTAGTGCGTGTCAGTGGTTCAGTTCTTTTTATTGCTGAGTAGCAGTCCATTGCATGGAATGTGCCATAATTTCTTTGCCATTCACATGCTGATGGACATTTAGATTGTTTCCAGTTTTTGGCTACTACAGGTAAAGCTTCTGTGTACAATAGTGTATCGGGTTTTTATATGGGCATATGCTTTCATTTCTCTTGAGTAACTTAGTAGGAGTGGAGTAATTGGGTCCTATGGTAGGCATCTATTTAGCTTGTGAAGAAACTCGTGCCCGTGGTTTTTAACTAGGGTGTGTATCGTAATCCCCTGGGGGTACTTCTCCTATGCACAGTCCATTTGGCCGGTCTGATTCTGGGATGGATGGGGCCTTTGAGAAAGTGCTCCTTATGCTTCTGCAGCGTGGCCTCCAGAGAGTTCCCACTGCACACGGTGTCCTTCAGTAGGTAATAAGTATAATAAAAATAAACGCCAGGGGTATGAGGCTTTAGAATTCATACAGTAGTGTAGGTGAGTCATCCTGCACTCTAGCTTATGTAGGTGCTCATTTCATTCTCCTTCCTGCAATAACGTTTCCATGCTCATGATTTATGGTTGACTGTCCTAACAACAGGACGTTCTGTTCCACAATCACATCGTAGTTGCAGATGCATTATAATCACCCTACACCGGCCTTGGTGCTCTGTTTCGGGGCAGACTGTCTTATCGGAAGGTCTAGCATGTAGGGACATTTGAGCTGGAGGCACCTTCCTGGAGGCCAGTTTCCTCGTTTTCAGATGAATCTACAACCAGAGAGCTTAGGGGAAAGGTCAGACTATCTGGATCAGTTCTTTTAGATTCCAGGTTTCTTGACTCTTAACCCGTACCTTTCGTGTCTTCACTTGATGAGACAAGAGGAAGAACTGTGGAAAACTGAATTTTGAATTATGAGTAAGGTTTCAGGGAGATGTTATGAGGTATTATTGGGGCAGACCTTTCTATCATAGAAAGTAACTGGGTAGAACAGTATCTTCTGAGGCGAAGGCTCATTAAAATAAGGATCAGGCAGATCCTGATCTTGGACTAGATTTAAAATGGAGTTATTCTTGCTCGAGGGACAATTACTATTAAAAATGCAAAAGATAGACATAAAATTAAGTTAGTTGAAACATTTAGGAACTAACACTTCCTCAGCTTAATACTGTATAATAAATAAAAGCATAATAGTAATCGGATGAGGTATTACTCAATTAATTGTCCAAGTGTTTAATCTGACAAATGTGAGAAGCTCCCAAATCCTACTGTTGAACCTTGGGGTTTGGGACCTCCTGCCCCTTTGTCCAGCCTTAGAGCAGCCTTTGTCTGGGCACAGACAAGCCAACAACATCCAAAAATAAGGAACGTTCATTTTTCCTTCCCACTTTGTTTCCAAATTAACCTCTCATGAGCTGCAAATACCCAGGTCTTAGCACGGCAGGGGACTTTTGTAACTAGAGAGCAAATATTTTCCCCGCAGTCACCCTCACCCCGGTCTCCTTTCCTCCGTGTTCTAGCCGGTGTCATAATAGTTGGGAACCTGAACAGCCTGAGCAGAACCAGCACGGCCCTGCCCGCCGACTCCTACCAGATCGGGGCCATCGCGGGCATCGTCATCTTGGTGCTGGTGGTCCTCTTCCTCCTGGCGCTCTTCATCATTTACCGGCACAAGCAGAAGGGGAAGGAGTCGAGCATGCCCGCTGTCACCTACACCCCCGCCGTGAGGATCCTCAACGCCGACTACACCGTTTCGGGTACGGGAGGCCCTGGGGGCCCTGCGCGCTGGGAGGTTAGGTTTTCTCACCTGGTTCTTCGAAACTGGGTGTTTGGCTGTGCTGTCCGTTGTGACCGGCGGTTAGCCTCGGGGGCATTTTATGTTTGGAGAAGGTCCGTTGTTAGAGATGTGTTCTATGTGTCCAAACTAGTAACGTCACCACTGTTGTCCCCTGTGAGGGTTTTTTAATTAGATGTATTATGTGATTGCTTTAGAATTTGGGAATTTCAACCTGGAAAAAGCTTTACTGCGTAGCCAGGCCCAAGTTTTTGTCCTATTTGGGGACAGGGAGGAGAGAGGGAGGGGGTGGCTGTAACTGTACCAAGGTCATGGACCGGACCAGGGGTAAGGACCACGTCTTCTGTCTCTGGCCTTAGGTTTTTCCACAGTTCCTTCCAGCCTGTCCCGGAGCCCACACAAATCATTGACTGCCTGGCAACCGAGTTACAGGAGAAATAGTTTTTTGGTTGTAGCAAGAACCAGGGCATTTGTTTAAGAACACTCTTAAATCTTCCTTTCTGTCACAAATCCCCGTAAAAGTAAATTTTTAAGTGACACTCTCAGTCATCAGAAGAAGTAACCACTTAAACCGAGGAATTTTGAAACAAATATTTATTAATTTGGGGACAATTACTGAAGGATTTCGGGGTGTCCCATGTTTATAAGCACACTGCCTGGGGCGGGGGGTGCATTAGTAGCCATACAGAATAACGTAGGACAGAATATTGTGTCAAGAACTCAAGCGTTTAAAAAGAGAGGAAACGACGGCAGAAATTGCTTCCAAGAGGGGCCTTCCCAGCTCGTACAAGCCCCGAGGGAAGAGCAGGGCGATCTGTGGGTCTCTGCGCACTGTTCCAGGAGGCAGGTGGGAAGTCGGGGCCCCGCAGCTCCTGGCAGCTTCGCTGAGTGTGCGGGGCAGGGGGGAGGCCGCCCAGACACTGGGTTTCTTCCTTTCTCTGCCCTTTTCGCACCCGGGGTTCGGGGAGCCTGCATCTCACCCGTTTCCTTCCCCTCTTGCAGAAACCCTTCCTCACGGCAGCGGCGGGAATGCCAACAGCCACTACTTCACCAACCCCAGCTACCACACGCTCACCCAGTGTGCCGCGTCCCCGCACGTCAACAACAGGGACAGGATGACCATCGCTAAGGTGAGAGGCAGAGGCTCGGGTGGCTGAAGGCAGAAGGGGAGAGAGGAAGGAACAAGCAGGTATGGAGGGCTGCTGTTTGCCAGATGCTGTTCCTGGTGCTTTTTTTAGAGCTATTGTCTCATTGATTCCTCTAAACAGCCCTGTAAGCGTGTATTAGGATCTCCAGTCTAATGACAAAAAACCTGAGTCATGGGGAATTTAAGTCACTTCCAGACATAGCTCCCCAGCCAGTGGGCGAGGCAGCTGCGATGTGAGTCAAGGTCTTTCTGTCTCTACAGTTTGTGCTGTTTCCATTGCACCTCTTTGGAAAAACGTTCCTCGTATTGCCTGAGGTTTTAAAATAATGTCTCGTAGCAGAACAATAGCAGACTCAATCCTGGCTAAAATTGCCAAGTTTGTCTTTTCTGACCACCTGTCTCCTAGTGCCCTTTCCTGGCCACTTATACTTTCATAACAACAGTAATATATATTTATTTAGGTCGAACCACATGAAATTGCATTTCCGTAGGTCAAAAATGATCAAACAGGAACAATGCACCAGACATTTCTAACTACTTAACAAATACAGATCCATTTAATCTTCACACCAATCCTATGGATCAGGAGTGGTTATGATCCCCACTTTGTAGATGCACGGAGAGGTTGGAGGCCCGGGGCTGTCTGGAACCCTGAGCTGCCCCGGTAGTGCTATCGAGCTCACCCCAGGTCCCTCCCACAAAGCTCCGGAATCCCAAACATGTCTCCCTTCCAGTTGTACCCGAATTATATTTCCAAAGTCCACTGTCTAATCCCAGCTCTCTCTCAGAAGAAAACCAAGCTAATAAAATTAGTCCGGTCGCAATTAACTTCATGCAGTGGGGTTTTAATTATAGCGCCTCATAGTTAAATAGCACTTCACATTCTCCAGAGACGTTGATATTCATCATTCCATTTTCTCTCATCCACATTCAGGGAGGGAGGCAAAGCAGATGGCCTTATTCTCATATTTATAGCTCAGAGCACCGCTAAGAGTCACTGTGACTCATGCAGGATCTTACAGTGTTTGGTGGGAGAGCCCCGACCAGGAATTTCATTTTTCAATTCAAAGTTTCATGTAGGTAACCCCAAATAAGGTCTGATTGGTACAGAGTAACAACATGACAAGAAGAAGCCGAGGCAGTGGAGGGAACAGTTGAGGCCAAGGGACACATACTCCTGCTGCCCTCGATGTCCCACCAGGTCGTACACGGTCACCTCGGCCCCTCCGCCCAGCCTCATCTAAGGACCAGTCCCTGATACATGCCATGGGCTTGCTTCCCCTAGATCAGTAGCATAGTGCTTTGCCACACGGTATTCTCTTTTTACATCTTTTGTTGTTTATATTTTAACAGTCAAAAAACAATCAGCTGTTTGTGAATCTAAAAAATGTGAATCCTGGGAAGAGGGGCCCGGTGGTGGACTGCCCGGGCACACTGCCTGCGGACTGGAAACACGGTGGCTACCTCAACGAGCTCGGTACGTTCTCCCAGCTCCTGTCCTCAGCAGCACCTTCACCGTATAGTCACCTCAGATAGCCACAGATCTTTGTCTGTGCCAAAGTGATCTATTAGAAACATGCATGAGAAGACAAACTAATAGACTTCTACCCAACCCCCACATGGGGCTTATTACTGTCCCAAGTGCCCTGTTTATTTAACATTAATTGAGTTTCTACTATGTGCCAGGAATGATCAAATGAGAAAAAGATCTCTACTTTCTTGTAGCTTACATTCTAACGCTTTCTATAGTAACTTACTTAATTCTCCTAAGAAGCACTCTGATATGTGGGTACTATCACTACCATCATCATCTCCATGTTACAGTTAAGAAACTGATGCTTAAAACGGTTAGGTAACTTGTGCAAAGTCTCAAACCCTACTAAGTGGCAGACCTGGGGTTAAACTTAATCAGCTGGGTACCAGGTTATGGGCTCCCCTTTGTTCTCTTTAATATGAGGCACCCATACTTGAGGCCCCTTCCCCTGTTAGGTGAGGAAATGGAGATACCAACAGGAATATAAGCCAGTGGTTCTCAAGTGTTTTGGAATCAGGACCCTTTCACACACTCTTAAAAGTTATCAATGACCCCAAAGAACTTCTGTTGATGTGGGTTATATCTACTGATATTTTACCATGTTACTAATTAAAACTGAGAACATTTAAAATAGTTATTTATTAATTTATCATCATAACCTCATCTCATAACATAAGATGAATTTTGTGGAAAATTACTACATTTTCCAAAACATAGTGAGAAAAGTGGCACTCCTTAACACTTTTGTCAATCTTTTTAACATCTGGTTTCGTAAAGGACAGCTGGATTTTCATTCTGCTTCTGCATTCAGACAGTAGTGACTTCACACTTGGTATAGTTCCTGGAAAACTCCACCATACACTTGAGAGAGAATGAGAGTGAAAAAGGCGACCAGGGTTGTTGTATGATTATGAGAAAAGTTTTGATCACGCAGCCCTCCTGCAAAGGGGGTGAGGACCCTGGACTGCACGTAAAGACCTGCTGTGATACCCCATTGAGTAGGTGGTGCTCTTTCCAAGTGCATGCTCCTTATTTTCAAGGATGAGCTTGATGGGATAGTAACTAATGTGTGTATGGTCACCTTATGCTTATCAAACCCTTTCACGTGTATTTATTTAGTGGTAAGGTTGCCATGAAGCCCAGTTAAATTTGAATTTCAAATAAGCAACAAATATTTTTAATATAAATATATCCTAAATATATGGGGCATACTTATACTAAAAACTATTTGTCGTTTCTCTGAAATTCAACTTAACTTAAATTCAACTCTATGTTTTTATTTGCTAAACCTGGCACCCCTACCTACTAAATGGGCCCTTCCATGAATATTGTTTTATAGAGGGAAAAACTGGGAGACACAGAGAGGTTAACTGTCCTGTCCAAGATTTCAGGGAAGGAAAGGGGTAAAGCTAGGCCTCACAGTTGGGCTTCTGACTGCTCCTCCTCTGATCTTTCTGTGAACACCCTATATGTTCAGTCACTTGGGCAAGGTGTAGGAACCAATCCCTGTGGGCTCTGAAATCCCCTCTCACTACAGAAATGCAAATGTTTAAGAAGGAAAATTAATATAAATTCTTTTATCTGCACTCTACACCAGTATTATCAATGGGATGTATATTTCTACACACATACAGTAAAATTATTTATAAGGTATATGTACTCACAGTATACTTATTTTCAACACACTTATTGGTGAGATTATTTAACATTAGGGAGGTTTTTAAAAAGCCTAAATTACATGAATAATTAAGTTCAAAGAAGTACGCAAATGATATTCAGTAAAATGCCACCAAGTACTACCGAGGGAAAAGCCATCTGGCTCCACCTTCACCTACTGTAGTTTGTTCTGATTCCAGAACACACAGTCATCTCAATGATCACAAATAAACCTCTGCCTTCTGTCTCAGCGAGACCCAAGGGGCATAAAATCTTCTTATGGTCCAGAGTTTATAATTCTGCATTTCATGTCCTTTTAAAGTTGTTGTTCAGAAGAATCTTCTCTTACGAAGAACAGAGTGAGGCACATTGTCGATGATGGAGTGCGTAGGTGTTTAAATGATGGGAACGTTGTGGTGATGTTGTCTGAAAGAGCCCTGAAGTTGGCACAAGAGCCCTGAGATCAATTCCTGGTTCTTTTATATGACACTGGGTCGAGCACCCTCTCAAGATTAATTTGTTCAGTTGTAAAGTAGGGATAATGATCGTGTTCTGGCTCATTGTATGAATTAGATTAAACTGAGCACATTTGAAAGCACCTGTCTGGGGATTGGGACATATGGGAGTTTATGGGGAAACCTACCTGCACCCTGATTTTTAAGGCAGTAAAGAGAATCTGGCAGGGGTATTTGGTCTCACAGCCCCAACTCTTGCTCTCTAATTTACTATCCACCCCATGCTGCTCTCTTTAACCCCTTGGGGAAGGCTCATTGCAAGCTAAAGCCAAGATGTACATTTAACAAGACTTTGATACCGTTTGGAAATGACTAAGGGAATTTGGCATAGAGTAACACAGACAGAGTTCCTTGATAGGGACTCTCAGAGGCCACAGCTCTTGCCCATCTTCCTGGGGTCCCTTTACCACATCTGGCAATCCTCAAGACCACCCTCAGGATCAATAATTTACTGGAAAGACTCACAGAACTCACCGAACGTTGTTATACTCATGGTTACAGTTTATCACAACAAAAGGATACAGACTGAAATCAGCCAAGGAAAGAGATATGGGACAGAGTTAAGGAAAGTTCAAAGCACGAAACTTCCAGTTGTCCTTTCCCAATGGAATCATGGCAGGTGCTGACCTTCTCTGGCAACAATGTGTGGCAATACACACATTGCCAAGCAGGGAAGCTCACCTCAGCCTTGGAGTCCAGGGTTTTTATGGGGGCTTGCTCAAGTAGTCTTGGCTTACTGCCCAGGTGGTTGACCTTTAGTCTCTAGCCCGTGTGGAGGTTGAACTGATACCAAGTGGCCCAACCCCCCTCCCATAAATTACTTTGTTAGACTGTCCAGTGTAGCCCTAGGCCCCCAGTTAAACAAAAACACTCTTACTGGGCAGGACATTCCAAGGACGTAGAGATCACTTCCCAGGAACCAAGGGGAAAGGCCAGACCTCTCTTCGGTCAGGTTAATTCTTCTAGACACATCTTTTTGTCCTGCCTTCCTCTATAATTTAGTGTCTTTCCCACCAACTGGGAGCTTGGCTGGACTTCACAACCCAGACCCAAGAAAGTGTGCCTGAGAGAGGAAAACATTCCCAGTTCCTGTCCCACAAAGATTGGTATTAGACCTACCCTCTCCCCTTAGGGGATTCTCCCTCTTTCTCCACAAATGTGTGCCCCCATGAGACATCACCATCAGGACTTGGGTTTAGCCCGGCCGGGCGTGGCTCGGCGGTTGAGCCGAGAGGATCCAGGAGATCGTGGTTCGATTCCTGGTCATGGTACATGCCCGGGTTGCAGGCTAGATCCCCAGTTGGGGGCATGCAGGAGGCAGCTGATCAATGACTCTCATCATTGATGTTTCTGTCTCTCTCTCTCCCTCCCCCTTCCTCTTTCTGAAATCAATAAAGATATATTTAAAAAAAAAAAAGAACTTGAGTTTAATGTCACTCTGAGAAACACAGGCACAGTGGTAGGGGGTCAGTTCTCATACTTACTCTCTGTTTTTAACCTAAGTCCATCCATTCCTTTCAAAGATAATTAAAAAGGCCTTGTAATGCTTACAGACAAGTAAGTGTTACAATAATTGAAACACCATTCATTTATATGGCACTTCGGAGTTTACCAAGCCTATGCGCTATTTCGCTTAGTGATCACCACCACCCTGTGAGGCTTGGAAGGCAGGTTTGTTTTCCTCATTTTAGAGATAAGGGAATTGACACTCAGAGAGTTGAACATCTTGCCCAAAGTCATGTGGCTAACAAGTGATGAAATTTAAGTCCCTCATCTTGTAGTCCTGGTTGTGTTCTTTCCTCTGTGCAGCCTTGAATCATGTACTGATTCATCTGTGCCCCAGTTTCTACCCTGTATTGATCCACCCTTTCTAGAGTCACTGTAAATGAGCAGGGGAATGATCAGGATGGCATGTGTGTATTTTTAATTCTAAGCACTAGGGATATCTGGCATGAGAGATCTGGTGTAAAGGTTTGAAAAGCAGCAGCCTTGGTGGCCTCCTGCATGGGAAGGAAGCAGGTGCCCCAACCACCTTCCTCCAAGACCTTGAAATACTAGATGGGCTTTCTCTTGCTTTCAGTTCTCACTGGGTGTTTTTTTCCTTCCTTTACCACAGGTGCTTTTGGACTTGACAGAAGTTATATGGGAAAATCCTTGAAAGGTATGGTATGAATTTGAGGAAGAAATTCATTTATCAAAATCACATTTAAAAAATATATAGCCAGCCGGGCATGGCTCAGCGGTTGAGCATTGACCTAGGATCTAGGAGATCGCGGTTTGATTCCCGGTCAGGGCACATGCCCGGGTTGCAGGCTTGATCCCCAGTCAGGGGCGTGCAGGAGGCAGCCGATCAATGACTCTCTCATCATTGATGTTTCTATCTCTCTCTCTCCCTCTCCTTTCCTCTCTCTGAAGTCAATAAAGATATATTTAAATAAATATATATGTATATACGTATATATATACACATATATATATATCTCAGAGACGGAAATAATTTGCTACACAAACAAGAGTGGCAGTGTAGCGAAAATGTGGACTTGTTAGTGTGGTTTTTCGAGCAAACACACAAACACCTTTAACTGACATTGAGGCAGTGGCCATAGGTGGATCGAGTTAGAGCAGAAGTCTGGGGGACAAAGGTTCCATTTTGCTGGGGAAACACTCATATTTCCTTCAAAAGAAATATGGCTTATGGGTGGAGAAAAGGAAGTAGCAGGGAAAATAGGAAGAGTCAGCATGGTTACATGTTCACTGAGGCCGGCTCTGCAGGAAGAACCTGAGTAATAACTTCAGGTGCCCAGTCCTGAGGTTTTACAAGGAATCCTCACAGCGCACATGCCTTGCTCACCATGATAGTAGAACCTTCTTGTGCTCTTGGGTCCCTCAGCAGATGGTTTCTCGATTGAAGCCTTTGAGAATTTGAAGATTCTTAGTAAAATAGAATGGAATTAATTTTATTTGAGTGTGATAATCAAAATGAAATCAAATCCATTGTGTTTATATTGGTACTCACCTTAGAGAAGAGCTAAAATTACTTCATAGTTTTTATATATCTTATAGTAATTTTATAGCAGATTCTCTCCAAAATAAGCAAATAAATGTTTAGTATTATTTTCAGTGTATATAATTCAAAAACCTAGCTGCAAAGAAAAACTGCCCAGCCCTGGCCAGATGGCTCAGTTGGTTGGAGTGTCATCCCATACACCAAAAGGTGTCAGGTTTGATTCCCAGTGAGGGCACATGCGTAGGTTGCAGGTTTGATCTTTGGTCAGGACGTATGCGAGAGGCAACATCAGTGTTTCTCTCTCTCTTCCTCCCCCCCACCTTTAAAATAAAAATAATTTTTTTTAAAAACTGCCCCAGTAAATTTTCACCAAGAAAAAAACAATGCTATTCAATACACCTGAAACTAATACAAAATAATATTGAATGTAGACTGTAATTGCAAAAGATAACATTGTTCATGGAATAGCATTTTCTTTTTTCCACCATCTCTCTTCACAGACTTGGGAAAGAATTCTGAATATAATTCAAGTAACTGCTCCCTAAGCAGTTCTGAAAACCCATATGCCACTATTAAGGACCCGCCTGTACTTATGCCCAAAAACTCAGAGTGTGGCTACGTGGAGATGAAGTCACCAGCGCGGAGGGACTCCCCATATGCAGAGATCAATAACTCCTCTTCAGCCAACAAGAATGTCTATGAAGTTGGTAAGTTCTCCTAACCAGAGAAAGAACCTAGTATGGAAATTTTTTAAAAAAACACACAGTTCCATAGTCTTTTAGAATAAATAACATTTCATGGAAACCTTATTTTAAAAATGGCCCATATTTTAAATGTAAGCTATGTTTACAGGGATCCTATTAATTGGTGTCAAATAAATTATTCAGGGAAACACCACTTAGAAAATTTAAAGGAAGTTTTCCTTGTCTCCCACCTGGTCGTCCGTCTTTGGTTTTGTAGCCATGGTGAATATTTTAGTCTGCATGCGGAATAGCACGTGTATCATATTAGCTAATATGTCGACTGAGCCGAAATAAATGGTTCCACTAAATTAAACAGGTGGTTCCAATTCCTGGTTGCATTCATTATATTAATATAATGCTTTTAGCAGATTGAAACATTTTACTTTTAAATTTGTCTAATATATCAGTAAGAGTCTAAGATGTGACTCTGATACAAATTAATAAGAATTCAATTTAAAACTGGAGATATTTTGATTGCCCCTTGCAAGTACGATTTGGGGAAAGTTAAAACATATCAGAGCTATCAGTGGCTAGATAACAGGACTATATAATTTAATTTTTCTTCCTCTCTATCTCTGTATCTGTATTCATGATTTAAACTTTAAAAAATTCTCTACCACTTATAAATGAAGTGACTAATTTAATCTAGTGGCTAGGAATTCATTTTATGCTATAGACATGTCACTCAAGATATATTACTATTTTAAAAGTATTAAGACAACTTTTTTTAAATGGAAGGCATAGGGAACTAAATTGTTATAGAAAGTTCAGTAATAAGTCCCCTTTGAATTGTCCCATAAGCTCACTACTGTAAGAGTGGAACTCAAATGAGAGCCTGAGTCTTAACATTGTCAACTTACGTTTCCATGAATTGAGTTAACCTCTAAGGACCTCAGTCTTCTTACCCGTAGAGTAAGGGATTTGCACTAGATTATCTCCAGGGTTTTTCAGGCAGTGATTCACAGGGATTCTATATATCCCCTTGATGTCTCCATCCCAACCATACAGTCATCCGTTTGTCCTGAACACCATTTGTGGGCATCGGTGGGTCTGCCAACCACAGAGTAGCCACCTCTGTGATTATAAATGGATCCTTTGTTTCTAAAAATAATATTTTCTTATATTTTTATAAGAAATCTCCTCCTGCGTGTTTGATATTGGCAAGAAATGCCACATTTGATTTATTAATTTTTTTTTTCATTGCTGATAAATTGACATGTCCCTGGTTGTCACAGAACCTACAGTGAGTGTTGTCCAAGGAATATTCAGCAATAACGGGCATCTCACCCAGGACCCATATGACCTTCCAAAGAACAGTCACATCCCTTGCCATTACGACCTGCTGCCAGTCCGAGACAGCTCGCCTTCCCCCACGCGAGAGGATGGTGGCAGCAGCAGCAGTGAATGACACCAAAGGACCACTCGGGAGCCGCTGGCACCCTTTCCAGAACTGCATCCGGTTCCCCATCCTCAAGGTTGCCGCCTGTGTGAATGTTAATCTGCTCGGTAGGCAGAAAGCTCAACGCTGAGGCTGACTGACCGTAGGCCCCTTGGTACCGGTGGCTCAGGAGGAGGTATCAGTGTCATTTTCCATTCTTGTTAGTTTTCGAACTGCTCCCCTGAAGCGTGACTTACTGTAAAGTCTTGGCGACGCGCGTGAACTTGCAGAACTCCTTCAGACACGAGGGTTGCAGTAGACATTGGTATGAGTGCTTGAAAACCTAAGGTTTAAGTATTTTCTTTCTCACTTGCATCATAGAGCTGTACGTAGGATTGTGCAGTTTGCCATAAATTTAGTGTGAATCACTCAACATGTGGAAGAAAAGGGGCATATTATTGAGTCCTGATTTGGGTGAGTTTTTTTCAGCTGGACTCAGAATTGTAGGAATATTCTGAACCCAGGAAGAACCATTCTGCCAAGTGGCATAACAGGATAGACTGAAGAACAAACCCTAGAAGTGGATAGGAAATTTAAATATGAAAACTTTAGACTTTTTTAGAAGAAATGTACACTTAGAATTATTTTAGAAATACTAGAATTATTACAGGAATCAGTATGTGCCAGACAGAGGTGATTTTTCTCTCTGTTCGACCCGTTGGCCCACTAGATCCATGACATTATTCTGATCACTGTCCCCATTGTACACATTTGCCACTTGAGATCCGTAACATATCAGTAATTATTTCCTAAATATGGAAATGAAATAATTTTATTTTTGACAGACTGGATTGAATGAGTGTATAATGATTGGAAAAGGTTGTAAATTTTAAGTGTAAGAAGACACTTAAGTTTTGTAAACCATTAGTAATACACGCTGTAATATAGAATTAGCAGAAAGTTTTTATTAATTTTTCCCTAGAAGTGACTGAAATATTTTTGTGCGTATTTGAGAAAAGGGCACTTTCCTTTTATTAATTGTTGATTTAGAGAAACTATGCTTAAGCTGGTCTTTTGCATTGCTAATATGACATGTATCCCATTTTTCTTTAATTTGTATTTTCATTTTTAAGTTGTATATTCTATGTTTTGTAGTGTTTGAACTGTTAATGAAAAAATATTATATGTTTGTTGTTTCTTGTATTATTGCCACTTATCATTTTGCTTGGTAAAAATGTGTTGTTCTTTTTTTCCTTTTGGAGGGAGGAGATAAAAATATATAAATCAATTATATTAAAATCGGTCTTTACTAAAATAGTGCAGAAACCATAGATGAATGACTCATAATCAAAATCAGCTTTTCACTATTCCAAAATGGACTTCTTTGGTCTGTGGGTCTGAGTCTTGGTTAAACTGAGGGGAAAGGGAGTGGGAAGCTATTGTTACTGAGTGCCACAGGCTGATCTTGCTAAAGGCCTTCGTTAAGGTGATCATATCATTGATCATCTGAACTGGGACACTGTTGAGAGTAAATGAGGGCGTTTTAAATGACGACCATGCAATAGGATTTAATCCCGACTGCTCCAGGCAAACCCGACGGACGGTCATCCTGTGCATACTTATGCAATAACATTTTCACCCCAAGGTAGTTGTCTCATGAGAATGCCGGTGTGATGCACGAAAGCTAGTTTATTTTTCTTTGACCTGCAAGAGCAAGCCAAAGGGCTGGAAGGCTGAAAGAGGAAGCCGCTTCATAAGAGAAAACGGGCCTTCAATCTTATCACGCCCCCGTGTGGGGTCCGGTCTCAGCGAGCCGATTAACAAATATATACTGTGCGCCTGTTCTGCCAGTTGATACACGTGGCATTGTTCCTGCCAGGCATCGGGCTGGGCTATCCGGAGATTTCATGTCACACTCCTGTGCCTGCAATGGTGGGTGGCCAGGTGGATGATAGAACAGGACACACTTAGAACATCCACTCCTTTGATGGCTGTTTCTTGTAGGGAACCCCGAAGTTAATTCAAGGAAATATGGAATTGCCTGGAACACACCCTAGAAACAACTGACTTATTCCAGCAGTTGGCCACCGCTGACCCTTGCTTGACGATAGAGTGTAGGCATCTAATGGAGGCATTTGTTGGTCAACAGCCATAGAGAGTCCTTTTTGGTAAGAAAAAAATGATACTTTTCCCTTTCTTTTTTAAGGATCACCTCTTCAGATCTCTGTGGTAAGTCTGAATTTCCCTATTACTCCCCAGAGATAAGTAAAAGAAAAAAACCCCTCCTGTTTCTTATTCCACTACAGGAAGGGAGGGAAGGAGGGGGCAACAGCAACTTAAGGAAAAATCCTGGACATCAGATGTGGTTCCAAAGGGCACTGCCATCGTCCTGAGCATTCTTTCTGACAAATCAATGGCTCCGGATGGCTGCTGTCCAGAAACAAGGGGTTCTTACTTATCAGGGTTCGCTCAGGACCTTTCACACATCAGAACGCAGCATTTTGGATACTGTGAAACTATATTTGGAGAGGTCTAGTTGAGAAGTCAAAAATTTCTAGATATTTTTATATAGATTTGGCTAAAGAGAGAAATACTTTGGTCAGAATGAGAATTAAAGAAAAGAAAGAAAAGCGACAAATATTCCCTCCTGAAATTATAATCTCAAGGAATTTTTCCAGGTATATCAAATGTAATTTGATGACGATGAAATTCTTCATACACAGTGAGTCTGTTCTCATAGTCTTGAACCCATAATATAATGTCCTGTGTCCTATAATGGTCAAAGCAGTGGATGATCTTGGTGATACCTGGCTGAAGCCATTCATGTAGGAATGTCAGCAAAACTACTACTGTTCTTTCCCTAGAGGTTGATGTGTCAGAAAAAATTTTAAAGCATTTTGAATTTATATAAAAATAAAATCTCACCCAAATGATAGCTCATATGTTTGCTTTAATTGGAGAATATGTTATTTGTAGTTAATTATGTGATAAGGAATATTTCATAGTTATTTTCAATGCTTGATACAGATTCCTCTCGCATGCTATAGTAGTAACGTAACAGAGAGTTTAACGTGCTTAGCACTATCTCTATATACACCAATTTTAGGAAAACGGACATAGAATTTCATAATTGGACAGTTATAACCTGTTCCAACCACATCTATTAGCACAATGACTGTGTTGTGAGGAATGCAGACAACTGAATGAAAATGTGATCATCCTGACTCCGAAGAGCCTCAGAAGTAGTTGTCACTTATTGGGATTTTTAAACCATAAATGTTGCTAAAATCTCACAAAAGTATCACAGTACCATTTAGAATTCATGTTGGTATTAGAAGTCTGCTTACCCTTAAAAGATTGTCATAAAAAAATTGAGTTTTAAGGTTGCATTTTTGAAAGTCAATAAATGAACTATTTATTTACAAATTATTTAAAATTATTTACAAAATTACTTACAGAATAAATGTATTTTTGCCAAAACTATATTGAGATTATTTACAAAACAGTTTCCAAAACTTTACATAGGGGTTGATATATTCCAGAGTTTGTTATAATTTTTAGTTTTTACAGAAATGATCACCTAAAATGACAAGTTTCAGGGTTGTAATTTATATTAGATTTGGCTTACTTTTGGACCTATATAATATATTTAAAGCAGATTTTTTATAATTAAAAAAAGTATATTTTGATTACTTCATAAGAATAGTCTTACTCTTTTAAATAATACTTTCAAAACATTAAATGGTGCTGCATAAATTTTTTATTAAACCCAAAGTGATACAGTCACTTAAAATCTACAGACTAATAATTTACAAGTATTAGGCACAAAATAAAAATATTAACAAACCAAATACATTTTGATTACAATTTTAAATATAACGTCTAGAAAACTGACAGTAAAATCTTAGATAAATGAGTTTTTTCCTTAACCATTAAAACACTCTTAAAAGCTTTTTCTATAAATGTAAAAACTATTCCATACCTTACAGCAGACAACTGGTATCTTTAATCTTGAGATATCTTTAAATAGAAATTGAGCTCAACTCAAGATGAACTGATTACTTCCCAAAGTCCCTGCAGGGTGACTCCGTCCTTCCATTTCTCTATTGCAAGCCCCAGTTCTTCTGAAAATACAGGTTCACGATCTTGTTGCTGATCGCCATCAGCAAAATAAGCCACAAACGCATCAGCGTGGTCATCAGAGTCTATTTCTAGAATCGTCTTGAATTTGTTCAACTGTCAGAGCTTCAAGGGGCTGTGGCTTCTCTTCCATCTCCTAATCCACTCCAAATATAGGGCTGGCAGAATAGACTTTGAGAAATGAGTTGATTTCCTTAACTGATTCTTGTAGTTTTCCCACAGGATCGATTTTAAAGCCAAGAACATATCCACTCCGCTGAGAGCTTTCAGTGACAAGAGCTAAACCAAATTTTGAATCTGTGATCTTTATTGAACGAATTTGCAGATATGATATACTGATGTTAAAACTGTCATTCATATCTGCGTGCCACACAATTCTCACGCTGGTAATAAAAAAAAAGGTTCCTAAATTTCCCTGATCACTGGATAAATTCCAGACTCCACTGATTTTTATCATATACATGTTCTTGTGGTAATAATCTTAGTTGCTTATTTTAAGTTAGTGCACTTTTCGCTTTAAAATCACGATGCATTTTAGAAGTTTCATATGCTCTGTGTACTGCAAACACAGAAACGAGAAGTCTAGAACTTCCAGGAACCAAGTTTGTAGATATAAACTCAGAAGGAGTGCTGTTACATTTCGTTAGTGTATAAAGAGCCTAGGTGTGGCCTCGTGATTTAGAGTTCGCAGGCCTCGTAATGTTCAATATGCAGCTGTAATCGACAGAAAGGTCGACTCTGGGTAATGCTGCCGAGGGCCAGGGAATTCTTAAATTTGTTACTAAGAGTCTCCCTGCATCCCCCTTGTTTCCCTTGGTGCCTCCGATTGAATCTAAACAAGAAGGACTTCTCCAGGTCTTGTTTTCAGTTTGCTGGGAAGACACATCAAAGTAGACACCCTGGTCACTCAAAGCACACCCAGCACCGCAGGGTGACCGAAGCCGTGGCGGGCCCACTCCACAGAGGTGCAGCTAAGGTTACACTTTTTTTAAATAATGGATTTTCTATCTCTGGGTAGTCTTTATTATTCACAATAAATATTTAAGATACGTTGGCCTTAAAGGCCTCACGTCACAGAAGGGTACAAAGAGGCACGTGTGAGTCACTCGGTGTGGATGGCCACTTGTGTGTTCACTGGAGACGGATGGCAAACTGCCTTTAGGGTCCTCTCGAGACTGGTGTCCAAACATGGGTCCGCCTGTTCGACTTTAGTGTTTAGTCCAGGCTCCATTTTTATATGAACAAATGGCAATATATATTTTTAAAAGGGAAAAAAAAAATATTGAGTTTTCTTGATTGTAGCAAACAAAAAAATGCTTTCAGTATTAAAATATCTCTTTTCCAATGCTGATAAACTTCCATCAGTATTAGCTTACATCGTCATTTATATCATCAAACGAGTTACAGATGAGTACAATAAGCTTCCAAATAGAAAAACTTTAAAGTAGTGTTTATTTCTATATTCCATTCCATTATTAACTCAAGGGAAGAAATAACTTATGATCCTACTGGAAAAATTAATATTTTTTCATGGGTGGCCTCAAAGCACTGTATACATACATTTAAAACACAGCAACATCTTATTATATTTAATTTCTCCTGTGTCTGCTTTCCCATCAGACTTCTCGTTCTTTAAGGACAGAGACAACATCTATTCATGTTTGGATCCCTGGAACCCAGGTCAGTGGCTGGTAGTCAGGTCCTCTATACGTAGCTTTAGGTTATCTTATGTGGATTTGCTTTTAAATCTCAGCAGCCTGTTAACACTTTCTTTTATAATTAAAACATTTTTGAAACACTTTATTGCACTGTGTTCTAGGTATCAAATATGAATAAAACATTGCTGCTTCTCTCAATAACTATTTACCGAGGGCCTGAGTGCCAAGCACAGTAGGGGATGCAGGGAGATAGAAGACATGAGCTATTTTCAAGTAGCTCATCATTATTTATGAGGGAAATAAAGCATCTTACTAGCTGTGTGACTTTGCTAAGTTACTTGACTTCTGAAGGCCTTGGTTTCTATATTATGGTGGAAATAATAGTACCTATTTCAAGGAATTTTGTGAGGACTTAATAGCTTTGTACATACAAAACACTTTAGTGTCTGACATGTAGTAGACAGCTAGTAAATGGTAGCTACATAACTATGATGAAAAATTAACCAACAATATGATCCAGCTTGTTGTAACTGATGAGTTATGAGGCTGGTAAATCAGAAGTAAGCATTTAATGAATATTGTAAAACCTACATGCCCGTGTGATCATAGCCTGGTCCATTTTTGTACTATAAAAATTCCATACATATTTTATTTCTGGAGTAGTAATTTAGGAAAACAGTAATAACATGACTTTGTCTTCCAGTAATATGTTATCTTCCTAAGAACTGTGAATGCTTTTAAAATGGTTGGATGTGGGATTCTGGGAAGATGGTGACCTGGCCTTGGATTCCCATCCTGGCAAATACAGCTGTCCAGCAGAAGTCCAGGGCTGTCCTTGGCGACCTGCAGAGGTTCCACACACAGTGAGACGTCAGGTCCTTGAAAGAGGTGCAGGTAGGGAGCAAAATGTAAATGGGAGTTGCTGTGGGGACTGTGGAGAGAGAGCCAGCCGACCCGGGAGACACACAAAGGGAACGTAAGGGAAGGACACCTCTGCTGTTGCATTCATTGTGCGGCAGTGAGAGAGGTTGTCCCTTGCATGATGCCATCTCAGGAAGGGCAGTTTCCATGCAGGGCTAAGATCAGACTTTTCCTACTTGGATTTGTGAACTGAGAGCCTTCTGCCACTTACATCAACAAACGGGCAAAGGGGATCACTGGCTGCCCACTGAAGGAAACACCCCTACTCTGTCCATACACAAGAAAAAACCGGAGAGATCCACAGAAGTGTTGAAAACCAGCATGTTATCAACACAAATAGGCAGAGAAAGGTCACAAACCACTTGATGGGAACATAGCAGCCCAGGTAGAAGGAAAAGAAGCTAAACTGGAAAACCACAATAAACCTGTCTTACGGAGGTGGAGCTAATTATGTAGACAATGGAAGAAAACCTAGATAAAATATGATTAAAACTCTTCAAGGGATATAATGATAAGATCAGAGAGTTTTCTGAAACTGAAAATAATGATTTCCCAATTTAAAAATGTGGCCTGCTTTAAGGTGGCACTCAGGCTCTCGCACTGAAATCCATGGTTCCATCTTTTCCCTCGTGTCAGCCTGGTGATGCCGGTGGTGTGCGGGTCAATGTGGAACAGTCAGCTCTCTGAAAAAATTAAAAGGCACTGATTTGTAGCACGTTCCCATTTCCATATGCAGGTCCTCCCACCGTGGCCCATTTGAAGCTACAAAGATGACGTCACTGGGTGTGGAGTTAGGAAGAGATGCTCAGTGGCTCCCCATTCTATAGTTTCTCCACAGCATAGACACAGTACATGTAAATGACATCAAGGGCATAACTAAGAGGAAAAAGTAGTAAAATAATTTAAATGGCTGAATTTTAAGTATTTTTTAAGGTATAACTTACTGGATGGTAAATTTATATGCCTTAATTCTAATAATGGCTATGTTTAACAGCTGGCTCACAGAATTAGTGAAAATTTAACAGCTGAGTCTCCACAAGCCCATGTGAGCTGCTTCAGCACGTCACTGTTACCACAGCCCTGATTTCTGATGGTCCACGCAGGGACCACGATCTCAAAACACTGACTTTCATTCACACAAGGAACTCAGAGTACATTTCCTCCTATCTTTTAATTTTACATCCAGAAAAACTGAGGCCAATTATGTTCATAATTCAAGTAAGCATTTATTTACTGAAAATACCATGAGCTGGGTCTTCTCAAATGTATACATTTCTGATGTACTCATTTTATCTGAAAAGGATGATTGGAACTGGACTCCTTCTATCTTAAGAGATCCTCAGAATAGTTTGGCCTTGAAGGAGTTCTCCTCGTTAGGGGCTTTCCTACGAGCATCGACTTGGAGGATGACCTCACTCAAGGGTCCTGGGCTCCTATGATACATAAACTCTCAACGCCACGATTTATTTATGAATTGCCATTGTTTATAACTATACACTGAGCTCCTTGACTGTGATAGAGCCCACTTGAGGCGTTTTCCAGGACGAATGCCCAACTAACAGAGACCATTCATTATAAATGGATGGCCTGCTGTGAGAACTGGATTGACTGTTTTCTTCGTGGTGTGCTAGTTTGAAAAAGATTTACTTTAATATTGCTATTCACTAAATAGCTGGGCATCGGTAAAAACAACTGCTATCCTTTATGCTTGAATTGTGGCTGCAAATTTATTTTTTTAAAAGTCCTGAATATTTTATTTGTATTGCGGGTATATTTTATTTCTGGCACAAAGTAAAGTGGCGTTGAGTCACTAGACAAAGATAATTTTAAAACACCGGGATGTGAGGCAGGCATTTTCCTACTTGTCTAAGATGTTAAAAGGAAACCCTGACAGCTTTAGCAGAAAGGTTGGTCTCCAGAAAGAATGTATTATTTAAAAAGTGGAGAAAAGGAAGGGAAAAAGGTAGGAAAAGCTACACAGAGGCTCAAAACATTGCTATTTTCCTTTGTAGAGAAAAGTGCAAGGTGGTTGCCAATGAATAGCCTTAGACTTGGAGTGAGGAACCATGTGGCCACACTAATTACGAGAACATGCCTCTTGGTGGTTAAAAGAGTGCCATTCCCCTCGGTGAGGTAACTGATTCTTCTATGAGCTCAGCACCCGATATATAAAATAAGTTTCCATTAAGCGATTTGATTGAATAAACAAATATAAAAACGTTATGACTTCATTAAATGCTTCAGACACTTTAAAAGTCAGTATTAATATGCATGAATCGTAAAAAGCCACCGTACCATTAAACAAAACTTTTAAGACTAAGCATCATCTATAAAAACATTATCATGTGACTCTACATATTATATAATACAAGATAAATTTCCCTTCTGACTGTTACTGGCTCTAAAGGCAGACTGATTTAAGCATCTCTTAGGCTAATCTTGTCACCACCCAAGGCAATGACGTCAAGGAAAATATTTCCTTGGGTGTTTGCGTCCTGAATTACTCACTTTTAAAAGCCTGGACTCCCTGCTTTATAGTCAGAGCTCTTGTATTGTTCGAAATTGGTTCAGAGGCTAAGGGAAAACATGTTCTCCGAGGAAAACCTCAGAGGAATCGGAGAAAACCAGCAACTGCTCCGAGCAGCAGTGGCCTTTAGCTGATGACAGAGCTGGCAGGCGACTGCAGCTCTTGTGGGTGTGATCAGCCAGAACCCAAATCCTCTGGTCGCGCGGATTTCTTCTTGACATTTTCCCTCCCCGCTGCCCTCAGCGTCTTATTTCTCGAAGCGCGCAAGAGTGGAGGACGCTGCTTGTGCACGGCCTTCGCTGGGTGGGTTCGAACAGAGGCCTTCCAGGCCCCCCGAGCAGAACTGAAAGACAGACGTCCAGGTGATGTCCCTCCGCTAGCCTATGGAGGGTCCTTCACCCTTCCTTGAACCCCGGCCCCACTTTCCTCTCACCCCACCGCATGCAGAGCTCACCGTCTCTTCCAAGCATTGCCATATCACGCAAAGAAGGGCTTTTATTATCTTTAAAGAATTCTGATTGCATTTTATGGTTAGTCACAGTCATTATTTAAGTCTCCATATTTAATTTTATCTTCTTTCTATATACCTAACTATCTCCATTGTCTGTTTTGCTGGGCTGTAGGTGAGGCTTTTCTTGTGACTACCGCACATTCTTTCTAGGAATGTACCTGAAGGGAGGTTCAAATCGATACCTTCGAGAGCGATAGAAACAAGAGGGAATGGGAAGTTGTTCGGACTGGTGACAGATTTCCAGTTCCGACACCTGTGTCATCCTGATCAAAGTGATTCATATCAATCGATTCTACTTTATTCACCTGCAAAGATACTGACACAGTTTTTCCTCATAGAATTGGCATAACATGTAATATTTAAAAACTCCAACCAGGAAGTAATGTAAAATAGCCTTAACAGCTGCTGAAATGTTTTGTTGAAACTCGGGTTTACCAAAATTATTCTTGTAGAAGGATCAAGAAGGAAGAGACATAAATGTGATTTTTCTGAAATTAGCAGAATGGCATAAAATACCTCGCTGGGCTGACTGCTCGGTAGATTGTTACAGGATGGGGTCATAAGGGTAACCACGGAGAGGGAAAATTAGCCCCAAATCCTGATGTAGCCTGCTCAGCTCTAAGATAAGCCTTGTAGGCAGGTGTGTTAAAATCACTTTACCTTCCACCATATCAGTGACATTTGGCGTTTCCAGCAGCTGACCTGATCAGATCAAAGAAGGATGGAAAAAACATGCCTGTGAGATCATTGCTGGAAAGGCCCTAACCTTTTTGGAATAATGCTGCTATCAAAACAGCAAATATAAATTTTGAGACAGGGATAATCTCATGTAAGTAAAATATAATTTTTAAAATAACCTTTTTTTAGAACAGTTTTAGGGTTACAGCAAAATTGAGTAGAAAGTACAGAGTTCCATATGCCTCCTTCCTTCACATGTGTAACTTCCCCGCTATTGACACTTTGCACCAAAGGGACAATTGAGGAACCTATATTCACACATCACTATGACCCAAAGTTCATAGCTTACATTAGAGTTCACTCTTGGTGTTGGGCGTCCTGTGGGTTTTGAGAAATGGATAATGACATGTGTCCACTATTGTGGTATTGCACAGAATAGTGTCACTGCCCTGAAAATCCTCTGTGCTCCGCCGATTTCTCCCTTCCTCCCTGCTAACGGGCAGCCACTGACCCCTTTACTCTCTCCAGAGTTTTGCCTTTTCCAGAATGTCAGAGTTGGGGTCACGCAGTATGCAGCCTTCTCAGGTTGGCTTCTTTCACTTGGCAATACGCACTTAAGGTTCCTCCATGTCTTTTCATTGTCTTCGCTGCTCATTTCTTTTTAGTGCTGAATATTGTTTGGATGTAGAAGTTTATCTGTTCACCTGCAGAAGGGCATCTCAGTTGCTTCCAAGTTTTGGCAGTTGTGAATGAAGCCGCTGGAAACATCTACGTGCAGGTTTTCGTGTGGGCTAAGTTTTCAGTTCACTTGGGTGAATGCCAAGGAGTGCAACTGCTGGATCCTGTGGCCAGTCTGTTTAGTTTCGTAAGAAACTGCCAAATTGTCTTCTGACGTGGCTGTGCCATTTTCATTGTCACCAGCAATGAATGAGAGCTCCTGCTGCTCCACATCCTCACCAGCATTTGGTGGTGTCGGTGTTCCAGATTTTGGCTGTTCTTATGGGTGTGCAGTGGTATCTAATTGTATTAATTTGAATTTCTGTAATGACATCCGATGTAGAGCATCATTTCATATGCATCCTTGCCGTCTGCATATCTTCTTTGATGAGGTGTCTGTTAAGATCTTTGATGCATTTTTAAATGGCTTGTTTATTTTCTTGTTGAGTTTTAAAAATTCTTTGTATATTTTGGATAACAGTACTTTATCAGATGTCTTTTGGAAATCTTTTCTCCGTCTGTGCTCACCTTCTCAGTCTCTTGATATTGTCTTTCTCAGAGCAGAAGTTTTTAAGGAACTCCAGCTTATTGATTTTTTTCACAGATTGTAGCTTGATGATATATCTAAAAGTCATCATCGTATCCAAAATCATCTAGTTTTTCTAGAAGTTTTATAGTTATGCATTTTACATTGAGATCTATGATTCTTTTTGAGTTAATTTTTGTGAAGGGTGTAAGGTCTTTGTCTAGATTCATTTTCTTTTTTCTTTTTGTATGTGGATGTCCAGTTGTTCCAGCACCATTTGTTGAAAATACTATCCTAGCTTTATTATTATTGCCTTTGCTCTTGTCAAAGATCAGTTAACTGTATCTAAGAGAGTCATTTCTGGGCTATCTGTTCTGCTCCATTGATCTATTTCTCTACTCTTTCACCAACTATCTCCATTTCATCTGTGGCTGAGTGACATTAATTTGGGGGAAATTCTCAGTCATTATTGGTTCAATATTATTTCCCTTCCTACTACTTTTTTCTTTCTGCTGTTCCCATTGTGTGTATGTCCTACCTTTTGTAGTAGTCCCACAGGTCTTAGAAACTCTGGTGTATGTTTTTCTGTCTTCTTTCTCTTTGCTTTTCAATTTGAGAAGTTTCTATTGTCCTGTCCTTAAGCTCAGAGATACTTTCCTCAGCTGTGTCCAGTATGAGACCATCAAATGCAATCTTTATTTCTGTTAGTATTGTGTGTTTTTTTATCACTAGCATTTCTTTTTCATTCTTCCTTAGAATTTCCATGTCTGTTTACATTACCTGTTCTTGAATGTTGTCTACTTTTCCATTAAATCCCTTAGCATATTAATCAAAGCTTTGCAAAATTCCTGGTCTGATTATTTCAACATTTGTGCTATATTTGACTTTGGTCTAATGCTTGTTCAGTCTCTTCAAACTTTGTTTTTGCCTTTTAAACTTTTTTTTTTTTTTTCCAGAGAGAGGAAGCTAGAGGGAGAGAGAGAAACATCAATAGTGAGAGACAATCAATGATCGGCTGCCTCCTGCACGCCCCCTACTGGGGACTGAACCCTCAACCCAGGCATGTGCCCTGACCAGGAATCGAACCGTGACCTCCTGGTTCATGGGTCGATGCTTAAACACTGAGCCACACCAGCCCTGTTTTTGCCTTTACTATGCCTTATAACTTTTTTTTTAAATTATTGATTGATTTGAGAGAGGGAAAGAGACAGAGACAGAGACATCTATTTGTTGTTCCACTTATTTATGCATTTGTTGGTTGATTCTTATATGTGCCCTGACCAGGGATAGAACCCACAAACTTGGCGTATCAGGATGACACTCTAACCAACTGAGCTACCTGGCCAGGACATGTGCCCTATAACTTTTTGTTAAAAGGTGAACATAGCCCTGGCTGGTGTTTCTCAGTGGTTAGAGTGTCACCCTGTGCACTGAAGCGTTGCAGGTTCGATGCTCCGTCAAGGGCAAGTACATGGGTTGCAGGTTCAATCCTGGCCCCAGGGAGGCAACCAACCCAGGCGTCTCTCTCACATTGACATTTCTCTCTTTCTCCCTCTCCCTCCCTCCCTAAAACTCAATGGAAAAAATATCCTCAGGTGGGCATTAACAACAACAACAAAGGTGAAGATAATATATTAGGTAAAAGAAACTAGGGTGACTGGGAACCCCACTGGGACGGTAGATGTGGGAGAGGGGAAGTGGTCTCTAGTCCTATGGTCGCTCTCAGTCTTTTCCTGAGCCTGTGTCCCTGGACTGTGAGCTTCACAAGCGACCCTCAGTTCCCCACCCTCGCATCAGGTGGGCCAGGCTGGAGGGGCTGGAGACGGTATTTCCCTCCCGGGTCAGCGCTGCTCTGGTTAAGCAGTTTCACCCGAGGCCGAGCCGGGCCTCGTTAAGGGGAGCAGAGCCCTTTGCTCGGCTGCTTCAAACCGGCTCCTGCGGCCCTGCCCCCGTTCTCCGCGAGGACCTGCTCTGAGTTAGTGGAGCATGGGAGCCACAGGAGCATGGGCGCCCCTTGGGACCCGTGCCCCTGGAGTTTCTTGGCTCGCAGAGACTCGCCCAGCCGCCCTCCCGCAGCTGGTCCTGGCAGCCAGGCCCTGGCCCTGCGGGGCTCTGCTGTGCGCGGTAAGTGAGACTCTGTCCCCCTGTCGGGCGCTCACGTTTGGGGGCAGTGGCTGCCCTGGGACCTCACTTCTCTGGCGCAGCTAAGACAGGCTATTGGTCTTTTAGTTCGTTCAGCTGTTTTTTGGTTGTAAAGTGGTGTGGTGGCTTCTAAGCTCTTTATATGCGGGACTGGAAAGTGGAAGCCTGAGATGTCATTTTTATGTGAAGGAAATGAGCGCACCCTAAATTGTGAGCACTTGCGGCGCAGAGTGAACGCTGAATTTTCTTCTTGACTGTGTGAGAGACGCTTAGTCTTTGGTTCAACACTGTGATGATTAATGTTTCAGCCGTTTTCATAAGAGAAGAAATGTGCATTTTGAAAGTTTGGTTTATCATTTTATGTATGGTTTATATGCATATATATATGGTGTGTGGAATATTATGTGTTAGCAAATTATCCTTATCTTTTGGGGGCTTCTAGTCTAAATTCTCTTTTATGTAGCAACCATTCTTTCTGGTGTGTGATAGAAAAGCCAAGAGGAAAAGTATGAACGCCTTTTCTGCTAGTCTTAGAATCCATTAAGAATTCTAAAATGTTAAAATGCAACTAAGAATCTCTTCTAAGAACAAGGCTCACAGTATTTATTGAAATAGTCATTAAAATCAATGTCAGCAGCTATCCCTTTACTGCCTGGGTGAGACAATGTCTTATTCTTTTGAAAGAGTGTAAAATTCATTCAACCTGCCCCGTTCTACACTTTTTTCCTTCTGTTTTTCTCATCCAAACACAGATGAAATAATGGCCAAACCCTTTCCTGTCAGGACACTGCTAGGTAATAAATCACTTTCTATTTTAAGCGATAAGTGATTTCATTTATCTCTGATCAAGGAATCCAAATAGTTGCACGAATTGGTAAGACAAACCCAAGAGAAACGGGTTGAATATCACTGTAAACCTTCTTATTTCTTTGCAGTTGTTTTCAGATGTCTTGTTCAGTGGTCTCATTACTTTTCAATACTTGCTGTCATTTGTGCTTCTGCTATCAGAGGAGATTCAAAATATTTGCCCAGATTCAAAATCATGTGATCAATCCTAAATTGTTTTTAAGGTATTATCATGATTTAAATGAAAATGGAGTATGGTCGTTCATCGCTGATGAAAGCGTAAGGTTTTTTCACTGTCCTTCAGCACGTCCAGGAGCTGGGGCCAGGCTTTCTCATGACTAATCCACAGCTCAGAGCTTACATTGGGGTGTATGTATTATCGCTTCCACACAGATATAATGGCTTTGCTGTATGTTTTCTTTTTAAATCCTCACCAAAGGACATGCTTAGAGAGAGGAAGAGAGAGAGAGACATTGATGTGAGAGAGAAACATCAATCAGTTGCCTTCCACATGTGCCCCAACCAGGGAGCGAATCTGCAACCCAGATATGTGTCCTGACCAGGAATCGAACCGACAACCTTTTGGTGCACAGGACAATGCTCAACCGACTGAGCCGCTTCGGTCAGGTGCTACTTGTTTTTTCTTAGCATCATCAAGTTTCTGTGAGGCAGCCAATGAGAAATACAGAAAGTCCAAGCTCATGATAACCTGGCAGTTTGTACCGCAGGGCTTTGAATTCTCTTAGCTCAAAGCTTCAGTCAGAAACCCAAGGGGTTTGCAGGAAGCGGAATTCTGCCTCAGGACACGCTCAGGAGGGAGCAGGAGTCCTTTCAGATTTGGGATGAAGAGCCTAAGCTCCTGCCATAGCTTTGTATCCAGTCAGAGGAGAAACTCAGCAGGGACTAATAAGCTAATCTGCAAAGGTAGCCTGTAAACACCTGATGAGTGCGCTCTAACCTGCAGGCATTCGTCTGTGCGGACACCCAGGTCAAGGGAGACTCGTGGAGTAAAGGGCAGCTTTCTTTGAGCCTTAGCTCACTTCAGTTCAGGCTTAGCTACAAGCATGTACACCTGAACTGAAATGGGTTAGGACAATGTGCTTGGATCTAGAGTTTCTTAGATGTCTGGCCTTGGGATAGTTGCAAATTTTTAATTAAAGGCAAGCAATTTGAAAGGCTCTAACACTTTTTTAAAATTTGTCTTTGTTATAAGTATGACAGATAACCCTTTTGCTCACCCCATTGACCCCTTCCACCCTACTCCCTCCCCCGCCCCAGGCCTTCCCCACACTAGTCTGTGTCCATGGGTTATGCGTATATGCATATAAATTCTTCGGTTAATCTCTTCCCTCCCTCCCACTCTCCCCTCTTATACGTCAGTCTGTTGCGTGCTTCAGTGTGTCTGGGCCTATTTTGTTCCTCAGTTTATTTCGTTCTCTGACACTTTTTAAAACAAAGGTTAGAGATGGGTTTTACATTATATTCCCAATGGCTTACTGCCTTATGATAAGCCATTGGGAATATAAACTAATCTTCATCTCTAAACCTACTAATCTGTTCTCAGCATGAGGGAAATAACCCAGAAGTCCTGCATGAAGATTCTCTAAAAGGGACTCAGAGATACTCATTTCATGGACTTGACAACGAATTTAATTGGATTATCAAGAAGGCAATTACAGGGTCAGAAATGAAAAGGGAACCTTAAAGAGAGGTTCCAAGAGCTTTTATGGAACAGATTCTGTATTTCCATGACGTTTTATGACTGAGGATGTCTTATAGAAGTTACCACTTAGAGCATATGTACTCAAATCCATTGTTATAAGATTGGTAAACACTTATCAGAGAATATAGTTTACTTTGTCTTATAATATGTTTTAAACTCAGACTCTTTCATCTTATTTGTTATTTTTATCACTAGTCATTTTATTATTTATTTATTTTTTAATTTATTTTTTTACTAATTCAGTATTTGCTCATTGTGAATTGTTTTAGACCAGGAAAAACTAGTCACCTTCTAGAGACAGCCATAAGAACATTTTGCTCTTAAACACACAACACGAAGAATGGTACTGTATGTACTGTTTTGCATATTTATAATAGTTTTTGCTAGTCCGTTCTGTTTATTCGCCATATAATTTACTTAATTACTTACCCCTGGGTATTAATGTTGTCTCTAAATTTTAAGTACATTTAATAGGGCAGCACTGGAACACACATCCTTTTAGCCTTAATCATCAACTTAAGAAAAATGTTTAAAAGTGGAAGTTCTGGGTCAAAGGACATAGAAAAGTCTGAAGCATCTAATGCCTGCTGCCCTATTTTTCTCTGGAAGGTTTAGTATCAATATATCTATGTGTGCTTCAACCTTTTAAAGGGAGTTGGGGGGAACAAGGAGCCAGTAAATTCCCATTCCACAGTGAGCAAATGACTGGTTTTCTTATTTGAATATTTCAGAGGTTGACACAAGATTGAGCAGAGTTGAGATTAATATCTGGTGATAGTTGTTAACTCGTAGGCAGTGCATTTAATGGAAGGTACCAGTTTATCTCCCTCTCCTTCTCTCTCCCCCTCCTCTTTCTCAGACTGAGCCAAGTTTCCCTTATTAGAAGCACAGACGCCTTGGGCGAAGTCACCTACAAAGCTTCTCGCAGATGCCTAGGAGCATAAAAAATTAATGGGGAGGGGCTAATTAGCAACGGGAATAACTAAAGGCATTTAGTAAGAGGCTCGGGGAAGGAAAGTCAGAGTGGTTGCACGTTCGTTCATAGTGCACATTGAGGTGCAGACCTTTGATCAGGAAGAATGGTCAGCATTTGAGAAGGGGACTCAGAAGGAGGCTACTTTCCTTACTTTTGATTTCTCTGATTATTAGTTAAACCAGGTGAAAAATTACTAGGAAAAGCCAATAGGACCAGGTTTCCAAGGGGCCCTTCAGACTTAAAAAACTCTGCTAACCCACTTTTGTCAAGACCACATGCGGTAAAGGGCTGAGTGCATTAAGGAGAGAGGGAAACGAGGGGTGGGGTGAGTGGGTTGTACAGACAAGATGTGTGAAGTGGGAAAATTTGGGATTTAAATTGCAAAGACAAGCAAGAAAGCAAACAATATTTTAAATGCGGTCTTCCCTGGGTTATTGCAGTTTTCTAAGTGAATCTTTTAAATAATTATTAATGTGATACCATAAATCACACAATCAGTTAATGACTAAAGGCAAATGTGAAAGATGATTTATTTTTTAAAATATCATTTCCTTACGTTTATCCCTTCCTTCCATAACAAAGAAAGTCTCTCCTTTACCAAATCCATGTTATTTCACGTCACAAATTTTGACTCTGAACTTAAAGTTACAAGAAAATATGTAATTTCAGAAATAACATTGTCTCATAGGGACAAGGTAATTGACATTTACTGTAATAGCAAGTGTAGTGTTAAAAAACAAAACTCAACAGGATAAATCTGAAGATTTCATTGGCTTTATTAAGCGATTCATGAATTGGGCGGCAATTAGAAGGGCTCTCTGAGGGATTGTATAAAATGGAAGTTTTTTTAAGAAGTGGGGTGTGCAAGGGAGCTGTTCGTGAAAGAAAATAAAGATTTATTCTTGGTTTTGGGGCCAGGACATCTTTTTTTTGAGGGAAGGAAAGGGGAAGGGTTTGTATCATGTAGATTGCCTCTTCTTTCTATGGGGGATGTGTAACAGGTTACCTTACTGGTGCTTGACCAGAAAATTCCAGACTGGTTAACTAAGATTATGTTTCTGGGAGAGGTTGAAACTGCAACTAGATCAATTAAATCTAGGTTTGGTCTCAAGGGCTTTTAGTACGAATGATGCCATTTTAGGACGGTGGTTTTTTAACAGTTCAAAGCACTGATTTGTAAACTAGACATTACAGTATGGAAATGCCCCAGAATTCTTACATAGCCCTTTGCCCTTAATCTAACAAATGTTGACTGAGAATTAATGTTGTGCTGGGCCTTGTGCTGGGTATCAAGAATAGAAAAAGACATAGACTCCCGTTAACGCATGGCACGCTGAGCTCCTCCTCCCGGTGCTCCCTTATCCTGGATGAGCTGTGGCAACAGCCACGCCCAGGTCCCCCGTTCATTGCTAAGAGCAGTGGAAACTGGCGTGGACGTCAAGAGAGGATGCATTTTTATTTTGATCCTCCCAGGCAATGAGCTCTCCAAAAAATAGTTTGAGCTGCTTAAGAAGTCTAACAACCTCTTGTTTAGAAAAGTGCAATTAATTTGAATGTGTGTGGGAGCCGCCCAAGTCTCCTGGGTCCCACACACCCCACTGAAGGGCAGGTGAGGTGGCCACAGTCAGACACTGTCTTTGCAAAAGGCAGATGACCACCCAGCTCTGCAGATGATGGTGTAGGTCGCCTCGTCACATGAAAACCTGAGCACACGGAGCTCTACCACCCAAGTAGCCTCCTTCCTTCCGGGAAGGGGCAGAGCACAGGACGGAGTGAGGTAGGGAGAGACATGTTCAAATATGCAATAACTTGGGAGAGAATAAGATGTTTTCCAATACCTAAAACCTCTTTTAAAAAAATAAACATAAAGAAAAATATAAACATAAGAAAGAAATATGGTCACTGGCCTGGCTAGGCATGGCTCAGGGTTTGAGTGTCTGCCTAGGACCCAGGAGATCCTGGTTCGACTCCCAGTCAGGGCACATGCCCGGGTTACAGGCTCGATCCCCAGTCGGGGGCGAGCAGGAGGCAGCCGATCAGTGACTCTCTCATCATTGATGTTTCTCTCTCTCCCCCTCCCCCTTTCTCTCTCTGAAATCAGTAAAGATATTAAAAAAGAAAGAAGAAAGAAGAGAAAGAAGAGAAAGAAAGAAGGAAGGAAGGGAGGGAGGGAGGGAGAGAGAAAGAGAAAGAGAGAGAAAGAGAGAGAAAGAGAGAGAGAGAGAAAGAGAGAGAAAGAGAGAGAAAGAGAGAGAAAGAGAGAGAGAGAGAAAGAGAGAGAAAGAGAGAGAAAGAGAGAGAAAGAAAGAAAAATGGGCACTCAATATGAACAGAGGAAAAAAACAGTTGACTATTATAAAAGTCACTTTAGGATAAAACAAAGACTAAATAAAGGTTGGGATTAAAGTTTTTTAATAGAATATAAATATTATAAACCACAACAACACAGAAGTGGCAGGTGACTAATGAAAACAAGGTGGTGGAATGAGAGGGAAAGGGGAGATATAATGAACTTAAGTATATCGACTGGCGCATTTTTCGCAGTGCGGGAGTGTGAAAAAAAAAACACTATCTCCAGATGACAGCCCAAGAAAGGTATATTAGGATGTGTTAGTTAAAGAAATAACTGAGGAGAACTAAAAATAACATAGTCAGCAAAAGCTCAGATGGTCCCCATCTCAGCGGGAGGGGACAATATTTTAATTCTTCATTTTTACGGTGGAAGGGACCTCCAGCATGTAATGAATAAAAAGATACATTGACCTCTCTACTCTAAAAGCACAGAATACACCTTAAATTCTCCCCTGTAATGTTTTATGAAACTGTTCACAATTGTGCTACAAAATACCTTACAAAATACAAGTGGCATATAAACACATGCTATGAACTGAATGCCTGTGGCCCTGAAATTCATAGATGGAAGCTCTAATCCCCAATACGATGGCATTTGGGGGTAGGGCCCTCGGGAGGTAACTAGATCATGCGAGTGGAGCCCACATGGATACAGTAGGTGCCCTTATAAAAAGAGACACAAGATCCCACATATGAGTGAGATCATATAGTATTTGTCTTTCTCTGCCTGGCTTATTTCACTTAGCATAATACTCTCCAGGTCCATCCATGCTGTTGCAAAGGGTAAAAGTTCCTCCTTTTTTTTTTTTTTTTACAGCTGCGTAGTATTCCACGGTGTAAATGCCCCACCGCTTTTTTATCCACTCATCTGCTGATGGGCACTCGGGCTGTTTCCAGATCTTAGCTATTGTAAACTGCGCTGCTATGAACATAGGGCTGCACAGATTCTTTCTGATTAGTGTTTCAGGATTCTTAGGCTGTATTCCCAGAAGTGTCCCCTTGTTTCTGAGATGCTTAGCCAGAATTTGCCTGCCGTGCCTGTTTGCTCTTCCTCAACTACCTATAAGTCCCCCACTCCCACTTCTGAAATCTAATAGCCCATCTCCCTCTTTCCTCCTTTGGCCAAAATGACATATACACCCAGTGTTGCCTTGTGTCTTTAGAATTTTCGTGCCTATGTGAATTCCCCGTGCACATATATTAAAATTTGATTTTCTCTTGTTTTCAAAAAAAGAGAGAGAGAGAGACAAGAGAGGATCTCTCTCTCCTCTACATAAAGCTACAGCAAGAGGGTGGCATCTGCAACCCAGGAAGAGGTTCTCACCAGGACCCTAATCAGTTGTCACCGTGACTGCGAACCCCCTGGCCTCCAGAGCTGTGTTTCTGTTGTCGGAGCCACTCATTCTATGGCACTTCTGTTTTAGCAGCCCAAGCTAAGACATATTTTTAAATGCTCAAGTTATTCATAATTTCTTAAAAACACAAGTTTAGACAAGATGCCAAGTTTCCTTTGGCAGACTGGAAAAGACCATTGTGCTTAGTTGTACGCGGCGTTGTCAAGGATGTGGGAAAAGAGACGAGCATGCGCTGCCGACGGAAGCAAACTGTAGTGAGCCACCTCTGAGATTGCTGTTTGAGAGATTTAACATGCAGCTGCGCTCAGACGTGTGCTCCAAGGAACGTCCTGCTGCTATTCAGAAAGGTCGATCGCAGGCTCAGGGGGGAAACTTGGTAAGAATGCTGTTCGAGGGAAGCAAGGCGCGTTCAGAATAGGTTTTGTGACATGCTGGGGGGGGGGGAGATGCTGTCCTTTAACCTCGAGACAGGGACAGGTTAGCAAAAGAAAATAACCAAGCTTAAGCACATGCGCGTATATGGGAACCCAATGTATATGAAAGAGTCAGGGACCCCCCACCCACGAGAGGTGCAGACAGAAAGGGAAATTAGGGCACATGTGGCGTTCTGAGCCGTGGCTATGGTGAGGAACCTTGGGGCTTCGGGAGGTAATTTCAGGGCGAGCACATGTTCAGTAATCATTCGTTTACCTTGCTGTATAGATGGGTAGAAGGTCATTTCTGGTGATAACTCTTATCATGGGCCAGACCCATAGTTTAAAATATTCTAGGTAATTAAGAGGGAGGGAGCAGTAGTTTCTCTTGAGCCTGCAGGGCCTTGGTTGCTTTTAACTCAAAATAATCTTCATACCTGAGGCACACCTTGGGGTGGCTCGTTCTGAGCCCCTGCACCATCGCCGTATAAACGTTTGTGTGCGCACGTAAAACTTCTGGAAGGACATGCAGGCAAAACCCAGCGGTGGTTGCTTCTGGTGAAAAGACAGTCATTCTGGAGCAAAAAGGAAAGTTGTTTTTCATTAAAGATACCACTGTACTGATTTTTGATGTCTAAATAGTAGGGTTGCAAAGTTTTAAAAAGATTAGAAAATAATGAATGCGAGAGACCTCACAGGTGTCCCTGAGGAGCCTGCCGGCTGCGCAGGAGGCGCGCATCGGGCCACAGGCAGGGCGCGGCGAGCGCCGCTGCAGGAGCCACTTCTTGCGAAAGGAGGAGAAAGTGCTGCCTGGCGGTACCTCCCCCACTTCTTTTCTTCTTACGCTGTTAGCATCCCAATGTTTTTTGGAAAATAGGCCTCATTTACCAATTTGAAACACGGAATTGTGTTGTTCCCAGGAACAAAGGGCGCAGAGACCCCAGAGGAATTGTTTCTAATAGAACACGCCATTCTCGCTGTGGAGAGGAATCGGCCTTTAATGTCCCCTCTGAATATGTTTCCCCGCTCTCCCCTTTTGTTTCTAGCCATCTTTCAGGCAGGGCTCAGAATCATGTTCACAGTTTGCTATCAATAACTAAAGTAAAATCTGTCCCACCCACAGGGTGGCCACACACTGTGTTTGTATTTTCAGTGAGTTCTCCCATCCAGAGTGATGGCCTAGCCCGATGGCCCTGTATCCTCTGTGGCACTGGCTCTGCCCGCGTGTGACACAATGGTAACAGTGCCGCGGCCGTCAAGCCGAAGTCCCTTTGCGCAGTGTGACGTGCCTCCCGGCTTTGTGCGCGTCCAGGGACTTTGATGCTGTGATCCATTGTTAGGAACAAGGGGCCACTTCATCTGGACACGCACAAAAGGGGTGAATTCCTGAAAAGCTTGAAGGAGTTAAGTTTCTCACAATAAATAAATAGCCTGGGAAGCATCGGCCGCAGTAAACCCTTTAGAAACACATTGATCTTTGGGTTTCTGTTCATTGTCTGCTAGAGTTCAGAATTCCATGCTTCTGAGAGAAAAAAGAAAAAGGAATGTTTAAATACGGGAAACAATAGTTTATTATATGGGTGAAAGTACTGTGTAGACCCCCATTTGACAGATTTCCTTGGAAAGTTTCAGAAATCTCATGTTGAACTTGGATTCCTTAAATTCTAAACTGTACTTGAACCCCAGCCACTGCATTTCTGCACTGTCACAAAAAGATGCAGATTGGATTATATGTCTCTGCATGGCTCATGGCTCTATTTTTTTCTAAGGGATCTTTGAAAATTAACTTATTTTCTATATTTAGAGTTCATCTCAAATTAACTAAAATAATTCCGTTAGTTAATATAGTAAAAATTAATAGGAAGACATGTCCCACTGTCTCTCTGGTGAGTTCTCCCTGACCCCTTTAAACTTTCTAGCTGGTGAAAGTGGAAAATACCTATAGCAGGAAATTTCTACAATGTTTCACTATTATTTAATAGCCAGTTTGCAACAAAAGCCAGAGAAAAAAGGGAAATAAAGTAAATAGGGATTTATAAATCTTTTGAATGAAGATCAGAATTATATCAACATTACATTTTACATTTCCAAAGATTTTTCATTCAAAATGAAGGTTATAAAAGTGACAAACACTTAGAATTATTCATTATTCTATACATTAGTCCTGTCATTGATCTTTTATATTACTATTTCTAATATTAGAAAACTTCCATTTCAATATGAAGCTACAGCTCTTTCTACATTTCATAACAGATAGTTTAGATGATGTTTTTAAAAAAGCAAGTTATTGTAACATTATTGGCCATTATTTCAACTACCTACTAAGAGCACATAAAAGCATAAAGAATGTAACCTAAGCTGTGTTAAATAATTTCCTTCACATTGAGAATTTAGTTTAATACAATAATAGAAGAGGTTCTTAGATCGTAACCCCTCTCTCTGTAAAAATGATTTTACACTGATGTTGAGAGGGTTTGATGATGCTGATTTTCCTCCCTATTGTATACTTTGTGAAGTCTCTGGAATCAATTAATGATTCAACTTGGCTTCCCCTTGCCAAGGTATGTGCTGATTCTTCCTGTGATGGACTGTTGTTTTCATAAAATGAAAAATCATTTTAATATTGACACACTAGGACCAACTGCCCCCCTAATGATAACATCATGCTCTTCAAAGTCAAATAGAAATGAATTTCAGATCATCTTCTGTTTGCAATTATCGGCACCACTGCTCCTACCTTTCTGTTACTACAGGTGTAAGAGCTAAACATATTTCCCCTAAATGTATCAAAGGTAATTGGATGGGCGACATCAAGATTTTTGCCAAGTTTCTTTCATTTCTGGTTCTACCCAACCATTAATCTATGCTCTCTGACAAATATTTAGCTCAAGGTCAGTTTCCTATCATCTTATAAGAACTCTGTTCCATTTCGTATCCCCAGCACTTACCCCAGGGCCTCGCCAGTAGTAGATCTTTATTTTTGTAGCTACCAGCATACGTGCCAGATGTTGCTCCAAGCTCTACATGTACTAACTCATTTAATACTCACAACAAGGAGAATTAATGGTAAGAACTATTATTCTCCCTATTTTACAGATAACAAAACAGAGAGGTTAAATTACTTGTCCAAGGTCACATAACTAGAAAGTGGAGGAGCCAGCCTTGAAACAGAGGCACTCTGTCTCCAGGCCCTGTGTTCCTGACCACTAAGATTTGCGTACTCAAGTAATACTAATTTCACAGAACCGACTGATTTCAATGAGTACTTTCACAGATTCCAGGACCCAAATGCTGAAAAGGGTGATGCGGAGGCTTGCTTGGCCAACAAGATCTGATAACTCAACAGATGCGGCAGCTAGATCATTTTCTCACAAACCTAATTTATTTTGTGCTACTTTAAATTAAATACCAAGGAAGCATTTCTTTTGTATGTGGTGAAATACTGTCAGTTTATAAGTTCTCTTAGACCATCATATGCAGTTTAGGTTTACTATTTTCATCAAGTTTATTTCTCTTTAAATGAAAGATTCATTTTCATTAACATGCAAGTCACTCCCTCTTAAGTGTTCTTCACTGCATTTCCATGAAGCCATAAAAGTATAACCTTTCACATGTTTTCCATTGATTCAACAAACAATGGTATAAAAAATATCTCATGTTTGTATATCTTACTGAAATAAGGCTCTTCTAGATCCACAGTTTTTATCCCTTGACAATGCTGCAAGGTAAGGGTGGGTGTGATCATTCATTTTATGGATAATTAAAGTGGAAAGAAGTGAGGGCACTTAACGGGTATGTAACACTGAAGTAGTTTCCCCTGCGCTGTGTGTGTATAGATAATACAGTGCTGGGTGCTTGGCTGTGGACACAGGTCCTTTTCTTCTAAGTAATCCAGTAGCTATGATGAAAGGGGGGCGAGCTGGGCCATAAGGCAGATATTAAATAGTGTAGCATTGTTGTTCTAAGACTGAATGGAGTAGGGTGTGGAAAGAAAGACCTAGAAGAGCATTTCCCAAGATAAGTCTTGAAGGACGACTTACAAAAAGATGTGAAAGACTAGTCAGGTAGAAGGAATAATCAGAGTAGTAAGACTTCTCTGGTTCCCAAAACATGGCAGACTCAGCTAACATGGAACCTTTCCTACTATGAACACCCAAAGGTTCTGGAAAAAAATATATATAAGCAAAATAATGTAGATACATGGCTGACGTTGCAAGAGAAAAAAAGAAGTGGGAGGGGAAATTCTTGTCATATCAGAAAGAAAAAGAGTCCCTTAAAAGCCAGAACAGAAGGAGAGGCTAATATGCTGTGATCAGCAGGTGGGATATTAGACCCTCAATCAGGTCTTCCAGTCCTAGAGGCGACTTCATGTGCACATAGAAATAGGAGTCAAAGCTTTTGCTTCCCATGAAAGTATGAGCTGCAATCATAAAGCTAGGAAAGGCTACTTGCTCCATGAAAAGAAGCTAGAAAAACTACATGTTCTGGACCATGGATGGTAAAGAATGTCCAGAGCAATGCATAGAAAAATAAAATCTCCAAAAAAAAAAAAAGGTATATAATTTATTTGGTAAAACAAATATCAAGATTCAGATTTGACATAAAATCACTCAGAGGCTAGTGATGGCCCTCGGGTAGTAGAGATTATAGAAATCAATACTATTCTGGAGTGTCACTCCCACAAGCCAGGCCACATAGGGCTATCAAAGATAAAACCATCCCTACCTAAGATGAACTCACAACAAACATTCTAGAACATGTAAGGAAATGATAATACACCGTGGGTGAAAACCAGCAAACACAGTGAACAGAGGAGTAACACCTCCAGGTAGCTGAGATAGTAAAGCAACCTGAATGAGAAAACAATTGTGCTTATGTTAACTAGAGGAGTAAAAGGAGGAATGGGATCCATGAGGAAAATCAACACAGTACAAAAGAACAAGCCAACTGGAGAGAGAATAAAATATTTCTAGAAACGAAACACATAGTCATGGAAACGGTCAGGGTTAAGCGGCAGAATCCACACAGTTGAATAAGGAACCTGGGTCAGCCATGAAGCTGTGCCCCTCAGATCTGCTGTGGGGACCAGAACTGACAGATGGCCCCAGGCGCTCGTGCCGAGGCCGTGCTTCCAACAGCCTGATCCAGCCACGGCTGAGTGCGCTGGGGACACTGAGACAGACCCAGGCCTTGGAGACTCGGGACTCTTCTGATGAGCGACTTTCTCCCAAAACCTCCCATTGGCCTGGCTGAAACTTTCTTGAGCGGCTCAAGACACTGCTCACCCAGCACTCCTTCCACCTCGCCCTTCACAGAAGCCAGACCTGCTGCAGACTCCTGCCTCCTCTGGCTTCCACCTTCATTTCCCTCAATAAACCTCTTGCCGTCTAATCCCATGTTGGCAGCTGCTGCTTAAGGAACCCAAACAAATACAGAATAAGATCTGAAGTATAGATCTGAGAAAAATGATCTAGAATGCAAATGTCTGATATAAACCATATTCATCTGAAAGTGAGGGCAAAAAGAAAACATTTTAATAAGAAAGAGGAACACAAAACAGCTTACTCATAGACCCTTGCCAGTGTAGTTCAAGGATAAAAGTAATGAGCCCAAAATAAAGGAATGGGTCCTAGAATCAATAGTGATAAACATGAGGATATTTTGAAATGAGAATTAAATATAAAACAACTCCAAAAAATGATTTTTTTTTTTATTTTTTTTTTTTAACAACCCAAGATACTAGGTTGGGAGAGTGCACAGAGCTAAATCAATCTATGGAGTTTTTATTATTCAGGAAAAGGGTAGATCTTTTTGAATAAATGTACCCTTTTCTAAGTCAAGTAGGTGTAAAAAGTAAAGGTGGTATTTCTTATAAACATGCCAGACTGAACATATGTGTTTATCACCACTTACTGCCCAAATCCCACAGCAAATGAATCAGAAACAATGAGCCCACTGGAAAAATGAAACAGCAGAGAGGATGACAGAGCGCGTTTTAATAAATGGCAACGTGGACCGTGTGAGCTAGAGACGACCTTAGAGCAGAGGACAATGACATGCAGGAGCCTCTAATGGGTGAAGCCGGCAAGAAACAATCTGACTCGTTCCACAGAATCAGGAAAGGCTAAAGAATTGGGGGCAACAGATATGGCTAAAGCTGGCATTGGAGGGTGGGGTGAATAAAATAGGAGGACTGGTTGAAAGACAGCATTTTTTTTTAAAAAACAGTTTTTTTGAAACTTACACCATACGCAAAAGTAAATTCAAAATGGATAAAAGACTTTTAAATGTAAGGCATGAAACCATAAAAATCCTAGAGGAAAACACAGGCAGTAAAATCTCAGGCATCTCTCTTAGCAATATGTTTGCTGATACGTCTCCCAGGCAAAGAGAAACTAAGGAGAAAATAAACAAATGGGACTGCATCAAAATAAAAAGCTTCTGCACAGCAAAGGAAACCAACAAAACGGAAAGGGAGCCCACTGTGTGGGAGAACATATTTGCCAATGACACATCCGATAAAGGGTTAATATCCAAAATATATAAGGAACTCACACAACTTAACAAAAGGAAGACAAACAATCCAATTAAAAAATGGGCAAAGGACCTGCATAGACACTTCTCCATAGAGGACAAACAGATGGCCAAGAGATATATGAGAAAATGCTCAATGTCGCTAATCATCAGAGAGATGCAAATTAAAGCCACAATGAAGTATCACCTCACGCCCGTCAGAATGGCTCCATCAACAAGTCAACGAATGGCAAGTGCTGGCGAGGGTGTGGAGAAAGGGGGGCCCTGGTGCACTGCTGGTGGGGATGCAGACTGGGGCAGCCACTGTGGAAAGCAGTATGGAGGGTCCTCAAAAAATTAAAAATGGAGCTGCCATTTGACCCAGTGATCCCACTTCTAGGAATATATCCTAAGGAACCCCAAACACCAGTCACAAAGAACTTACGCACCCCTATGTTCATAGCAGCGCAATTCACAATAGCTCAGATCTGGAAACAGCCCAAGTGCCCATCAGCAGATGAGTGGGTAAGAAAGCTGTGGCACATTTACACCAGGGAGTACTATGCGGCTGTGAAGAGGAAGGACCTTTTGGCCTTTGGCACAGCATGGAGGGAACTAGAGAGCATTATGCTGAGTGAAATGAGCCAGTCAGAGAAAGACAAGTACCAATGACCTCACTTATATGTGGAATATAATAAACAAAATAAACTGATGAACAAAGTGGATCCAGAGACATAGAAGCTTGGAACAAACTGAGGGATCTCAGAGGGAAGGGGGGAAGGGGGGGAGAGACTAATCGGGGAACCTGTATGTTTATGGGCACAGCCCATGGACGTGGACATTGGTGTGGGGAGGGTCTGGGGGTGGGGTGGATGTGGGGTGGAGGGCATCAGTGGGGTTAAAAGGGGGACGTCTGTAATGATCTCAACAATAAGGATAAAGCCAATAAAAAATTTTTAAAAAACCAAAAAATTTTAAAGAACAGTTTGAATCTCGAAACACCTCCATGCTGCAGACAAGGTGATTGTTTTTCCCTCATCACACCAAAAAAATGGGAAGTTTTTTCCTCTGATAAAACTGACCTAGGGAAGTTCTAGTGTGATGGATGCTGGACATAACAGAGCAGAGGCAAGGTGCTAAATTACAAAAAGGGATTTAATGCTCAGCCAGTGTGGCTCAGTGGTTGAGCACCGACGTATGGACCAGGAGGTCATGGTTCGATTCCCGGTCAGGGCACATACCTGAGATTCAGGCTCAATCCCTAGTAGGAGGCATGCAGGAGGCAGCTGATCACTGATAGTCTCTCATTTCTATCTTTCACTCCCTGTCCCTTCTTCTCTCTGAAATTTAAAAACAAACAAAAAACACACAAAACCCCAAAGAGGGAGTTAAGTTCTACCATCTCACGTCTCAGCCACTTCTGCCTCTGGGCTCTCTGAACCAGGCCAATACTCTCAGATAGAAGCTACAAAGCCCCTTTTTGATGAAGCTGACTAGCTTAAGAGAACAAAACTAAAACCAAAATACAACTATGGATCCTCTAATATCTGAGGTGTCAACAAGAGAGTTACAAATTCCAGTTAGCTTTTAAGGGCCTTGTTCTTAAATATGACTAGACAGCCGGCCAACGATCACAAGACATCAAAGGAGAGCCTCCAACATGAAAGAAAACAATGCAAATCATTGGATAAACAGAAAAAAAGGGAACTTGAAAGATGAAGCAGATAATTTCAATATAACTGATTAATATTCTATGAAAGATAAAACTTATTACATACTCGAAATATCAGGACTTTTCATTGGGAAATCAGAGAATGAAAAAGCTTTAGAAAGGCAATGGGAACGTGCTTGTGAGAGTCTAAGGGATACTTTTCAATGTGGAATTTCATACCTACACACCCAGCCAAAAAATCCATTGTGAGAGTACAGTAGATACACAGGGTGGGGCAAAAGTAAGTTCACAGTTCATAGGCAAAATAATACAATAATTGATAAATGATAATACAAGAATAAGCTGTTTCATGTACTCACAACTGTAAACCTACCCTGTATTTCTTGCCCCACCCTGTATTTTTAGACGTACAGGTTGTGAGGAAAATTCGCCTCCCGGGCATCCCATTTTTAGGAACCTATAGAAGTATATATTCTCTCAAAGCCAGCTGTTCAACTAAGGGACAAGAAATCATGGGGCCTGGAAATCCAACATAGAAATAACAGGAGAATTGTAGAGCAAATAAAACAGAAGAGTCAGACTAGTCAATCAATAGATCGTGTGTAAAATAAAAAATTTTAAAGTAGCATTAAAATGTTACTCAGAAATACGAAGATAATTATTAGGAGAAAGAGCTGAAAGTGTTTCAAGAGGTTGCTTGTCGGGAGCGGGGTTCAAGAGGAGAGCTGGGCCTGCTCCTTTTCATCATAAGCCTAAACACAAAAGCCTTGACTTTTGAAACTTTTTGTATTATTTTAAAAAAATTAACGTGTTTTGATTAAGTGTACCTACAAAGTATAGAAATAGAGTCAGCGGGGCGGCAGGCAGTGATGCGGAAAAAACAAAATATGGAAATTCCGATGAGTTGAAGACAAGAAAGGAGGAAAACGGCATAGAAAAGTCAACGCACAAAATAAGATCATAGAAATAAATCTAAAATAGAAATAAAAATGATAAAGTGGATTAAAGTTACAGATAAAAGTCAGCCTCATATTGTACGAAATGACAAAATCAGCTGTGTGTCATTGAAAAGAGGCGTAATGAGCCAGGGAGAGAGAATTTCAAAGACGGCCGGGACCTACAAGCAGACCCTGACCAAAGGCAAGTGGCCTGTCGGCGCAGCAATGTCACCCAAGGAGAGTGCAAGGCAGAAGGCCTAGGGACAACTGCTCCCTACATGCGGGTGAAATAACTCGCCTGGAAGCCGCAAATCTGGATTCCGAAATTCTGAGCCTACCAATGTAGCCTCAATCTAAAGAAAAATGAAAGACTTTCAAAGAAAAGAAGGAAATATGAAAAGTTGGGAAAAGGTATAATGTATTTGAGATGTAACTGACAGACTTGGGCTAAGTAAGGTATGTGGGAATATGAGCGTACTTGTGTGGATATGATATAATAGGTACAGGCATGGGTAAAGATGTAGATACATATTTTTGGGTTTTTCTATATGATTTATTGAACCATCAAGCTGGGTGTTATAAAGTGTAAGGAGAACCAGCTAATCTTTCAACTGCTAAGGGCCTTGCTCCTGGTTTTAATCTTGACAAGTTCAGCTCTTCAGTCACTTTCAGGTAATAAAAATCTATTCCAGCCCCATAGTATATATATTGAATATTAGGAGTTAAATTCAATTTATATATGTATATATGGCACTGTTAGGAAGCTTTGCTTTGAATGCCACACCAAATTCTGGCTCTGTCACCACCAAATTCTGGCTCTGTCTTTAAAGAGACACCTGTGAAAGTTTTTGTAGAGACCCTCTTATTATTGGCGGTTTATAAATGCCCAGCTTGGCCACTAGCTTCTGGCATCCACCCTTCTGTTTTAGTCACCCCAACCCTCCTAAGTCATGCCTTTAGGGGTGTCTCCCTCCCAACCATCCATAAGATCTTGAGAAAACCATGCATCCACATTTGCCCTAATGGGCCCTGAAAGTGCAGCCCATTTCCAGGAGGACCGCTTCAGCCAGAGTCTTACCTTTAGAATATTTATTCATGAGTACCAGCTACCAAGGATTGTGTCCCCAAATTCTAGGGAGCTCTGTCTAGCTCTCTGATTGGTTCTTTTGAAATGTGCTCCTTGATTAAAATGGAAGCAGCCTTAGCACCGCATCTGGATGAAGAGGAGGAACACAGTGGCTCTCAGACTCTAAAGAAACATGTCCCTTCTGTCCTATCCATCATCACGCAACTAATCCCCTAGGCTGGGCTCACAGCCTTGAAGAGAGGGAGGATCTAAGGGCTGCAAAACCCGCCCCTCATGCTCTGAGAATGGCCAGCAGGATGCACATTGACAAGCCACGCAACTTGGCTGAAACACCAAGACAACAACCAAAATCACCGTTAACATCTTGTTTCCCATAAACATACACCACCCTACATACACAATTTAAACCCATAAAAAAAAAAAGACACAATGCAAGTCTCCACACATAACAAAGAATTGACATGATACAGACCAGGTTCTTTCTGATTTCATCTGGCAATATAATTAGAAATTAATAAAAAGATAAAATCTTCATATATTGGAAAATTTAAAATAATTCTAATTGAGTCATGGGTCAAAGATGAATAGTGAAATTAGAAAATAATTAGAACAGAATTACAAAGAAAATCCCTATGCATCAAAACTTGTGCATCTAAAATCTAATTTCAAGGGAAATTTAAATGTTTACATTAGGAAAAAATTTACTTGTATGGAGTAAAAATGTTAAGCTTTACTAGACGTCAATAGGATGTTGAGTATAGATTTTATATTGTGTTAGATCATGTATACTCTGTGCCTTTTTAGAAGCACAGTTCATTATTTTTCTTTTAATTTTTGAGGATCTCTAAAGTAATGTCTTATCCTTTGCACAGTTAAAAGGAAAACAAGCAAATGATTCTCTAAATACTGTTTGTTGATATAAAATTTTCATATTATTACAATAAGTAATTCCTTAAAAGAAATTTATTTTCTTTAACCAGGTAGACACATGAAGGCAAATCTCCTGCATTTCAATATGATCTTAAAAAAAAAAAAAAACACTAGGAAAATTCAGGGTCTGAATGAGGAAGAGTCAACAAAAGCAATCCAGTTCTGAAAGCTCAGAAAGAGAAAAAACTTTAAGCTTTGAGCTCCCTCTATGGGCGCAAAGAGAAAATTCCCAGAAACATTACAACTTCAGTTAGGTAATACATCTCACACAAGGTGTTTAAACATTCTCGAAATGAGTCAGATTGCTGTTTCAGTTTAAGTGGAGCCGTGGAAGTGACGAGCGGAGGTAGACCCAGCTGGCGCTGCTGTAATGGCCCGTCCTTTCCTCCTAGTTACTGACGAGGACACATTGTCTCGCCCCCTGGTGGATATTTGCAAAAATGACACAAAAATACTTTCAAACTAAGAGATTAAATTATTACAGTCTTAGAATTTATTTTTATTAAATTAAAAGATGTTTTCAGTTAGAGTTTACATACAATATTATTAGTTTCAGATGTACATGTTGATTAGACATTTAAATAACTTACAAAGTGATCACTGCTTTAAGTCTAGTACCCATATGGCACCATGCATATTCACTATGTTCCCTATGCTGTACTTTACAGCCCATGACTATTTTTAAAACTGGCAATTTGTACTTCTTAATTCTTTTGCCTTTTTACCGATTTCCTCAAACCCCCCTCCTGCCCCTCTGACAACCATTAGTTTGTTCTCTGTTTCTATGTGTTTGTTTCTGTTTTGTTTATTTTGTTTTTTAGATTCCACATGTAAGTGAAATCATAAGATATTTGTTTTTGTCTAACTTATTTCACTTAACATAATACTCTCTTGGTCCATCCATGTTGTCTCAAAAGGTAAGATTCCATCCTTTTCATGGCTGAGTAATATTCCACTGTATACATGCACCACATCTTCTTTATCCATTCATCTGTCAATGGGCACTTAGGTCGCTACCATATCTTGGCTTCTGTAAATAATGCCGCAATAAACATAGGAGTGCATATGTCTTTTCTAATTACAGTTTTGGATTTCTTTGGATAAATACCCAGAAGTGGAAATGCTGGGCCACATGGTAGTTATATTTTTAATTTTTGAGAAACCTCTATACTGTTTTCCATAGTGATTATACCAACAATCCACAAGGGTCCCCTTTTCTCCACATCCTTGCCAACACTTGTTTGTTGACTTACTGATGACAGTCATTCTGACAAGTGTGAGGCAATATCTCATTGTGGTTTTGATTAGCATTTCCCTGGTCATTAGTAATGTTGAGCATCTTTTTATATGTCTATTAGCCATCTGTAGATCCTCTTCAGAGAGAAATATCTATTCAAGTCCTCTGCCCGTTTTTAATTGAATTGTTTTTTTTGGTGTTAAATTGTATGAGTTCCTTATATATTTTGTATATTAACCCCTTACCAGACGTATCATTGTCGAATATCTTCTTCCGTTAGTAGTTAGTAGCTTGTCTTTTTGTTTTGTTGATGGTTTTCTTCGTTGTGCAGAAACTTTTTAGTTTGATGTCATCTCATTTGTTTATTTTGTTTGTTTGTTTCCCTTGACTGAGAAGGCATATCCAAAAAAATTGCTAAGAGTGATATCAAAGAGTTTACTGCCTGTGTTGTCTTCTAGTTTTGTGGTTTTATTTTTAGAATTTAGATAGCACTCGATGAAGCTCTAGATATTATTCAATCCAACCTGTGATTTTGTGTTTGAGAAAATGTAGCAAACCTACTTATGACAAGAGAAGAATGCCTTCTCAATGTGTATATATTGGTGAATATTTATTGTTAAACAACACTTTTATATTTCTAAATTCTTTTAGATTGTTTATTTACTTTGCATACATGTTATTAACAAATGAGTTCAACTTTTCTTTTAATGGTCTTGTAAAGTATGCAATTATTGGTAAACTGTCATGCTCTCGCTTAGTTCAAATCAACATGTATTTATTGAGTACCTAGACCCCTGAGCTGCAACAATAAATAAAGCAAAAAAGTCCCTGTGCTTGAGGAGTTTATAGTCGAGTAGAGAGAGAGAGAGAGACATCAATTTTAATAAATTGTATGTAGCCAAGAGGGGCTTGAAAAATGATATTTCATAATGGGTAATCTTGTAGCCAGCAGTGTTTCTTTTATCAATAATTTGGTAAAATCACTTTAAACATCAGTGGTCTTAAAAACAAGACCCAACTATATGTTTTCTACACAAATTCTATAAAGACACATAGATTTAGAGTAAATGGATTAAGAAAGATATACTATGCTAACACCAATCAAAAGTAGAAGTAGCTATATTAATTTTATAGAGAGCAGACTTCAAAGCCAGGGAAATTATCAGATATAGTGGGACATTACATAATTATAAAAGGGTCATCTCTCCAGGAAGATGTAAAAATCCTTGTCTGTATGCAACTAACAACAGAGGGTCAAAATAAGTACAGTAGAAACTGAAAAAACTGCGAGGAGAAAGAAATGAATCCACTATCATAATTAGCAACTCCAACATCTGTCTATCAGTAGTTGGCAGATGCAGTTGGCAGAAAATCAATGAAGATCTCATTGAACTGAACAGCAGCACAATCAACTGAATGTAACAGACACCTACAGAATACTTCAACAACGGCAGAGTACACTTTTTTCTCAAGTTCACCTGGAGCATTTACCAAGACAGAGCACATTGTGGGCCATAAAACAAGCCCTAACAAGTTTAAAAGAATACAAATCATAAGAAGTATACTATCAGATCACAGTGAAATTAAAGTAGAAATCAATAACAGAAAGAAAGCTGGAAAATCCTAATGCTTGAGATTAATCAACACACTTCTATGTAACACAAGAGTCAAAGAAATCTTAAGAGATAACTTAAAATATTTTTAACTAAATGAAAATGAAAATAATAAAATTCAGAACAGAAATCAATGAAACTGAAAACAAGAAATTATTAGCGGAAATCAATGTTGCCAAATGCTGGTTCTTTGAAAAGATCAATAAAATTATAAACTACCAAGGCCAACTAAGAATAAAAGAAGACACAAATGACTAATATCAGAAATAAAATAGGACCATTGCCACAATCTCATTAAAAGGATGATGATAAGGGAATGTTAGGAACAACTCTATGCCCGCAACCTTGATAACCCAGATGAATGGAACGGTTCTTCAAAAGGCATGATCTACATCTTCAAAATTTAACTTCTAAAATTCAAGAACGAGAAACAACCCGATTTAAAAATTGCCAAGAGATCTGAACAGACACAACACCAAAGAAGACCTACAGATAGAAAATAAGCATATAAAAAGATGCTCAACATCATATGTTATTAGGAAACTGCAAATTAAAACAACAATTAGCTGCCCACCTGTTAGCATGGCTAAAAGCCACAATGCTGACAACACCAAGTGCTGGTGAGGGTGTGGAGCAGCAAGAACTCTCGTTCGTCGCTGGTGACAATGCAGAATGGCACAGCCACTTTGGAAGACAGCTTGATAGTTGTTGTTTTGGGTGTTTTTTTTTTACAAAGCTAAATATGTTTTTACCTTAAAATCCACCAATCATGCTCCTTGGTATTTGCACAAATGAGTTGAAAACATATGTCCACACAAAAGTGAATGTTTATAACAGTGTTATTCATAATTGTCAAAACTAGAAGCAGCCACGACATCCTCAATAGGTGAATGGATAAGCAAAGTGTGGTGCATCCATACAATGGACTATTGTACAGTGATAAAAAGAAATAAGCCACCAAGTCATGAAAAAACATGAGGAACTTGGATGCGTATTGCTAAGTGAAAGAAACCAGTCTGAAAATGCTACATACTGAATGATTCCAACCATGTGACATTCTGGAAAAGGCAAAACTGTGGAGATCAGTGATTGCCAGGGCTTCAGGGGAAGGATGGGAGGGGCGAATAGGTGGAGCACTGGGGAATTTGGGGGCAGTAAACCATATCATCAATATTTGTTCATCAATTGTAACACACATATCACATAAATGCCAGATGTTAATAATGGGAGAAACTCTGGTTAGGGAGAAGTACATGGGAACTCTGTAGTTTCTACTCAATTTTTCTGTAAACCTAAAATTTCTGTAAAAAAAAAAAAAAAAAATAGAGCCTATTAATTTAAAAAGGAGAAAAAGAGGGGGAGGGAGGGAGGGAAGAATGGAGAAAGAAAAGAAAGAGAGGACAGTGAGTGAGTTATGGAATCTGACAGATTCAAACCCCACCCCTTATAATTTGGGTGGATTTTTGAGCCCTTACACGTTAGAGATTCATTTTTCACATCAGAACAGGAAGATAATTTTTAACTCCTAGAATTATTTGGTACTTGAGTGAGCTAGCACGTGGAAAGCTCCAGAGGGAACCTGGTACACAGTAAGCATTCAGCGTGTGTTAGCTCTCCTTCCTTTCCGTGTGTGTGTGTGTGTGTGTGTGTGTGTGTGTGTGTGTGTGTGTGTGGACATTAGTACTTGATAGTTACTAAGTTGTTGCAGAACAGGATGGAGCAAGAAATTGCCAGGAGCAGTATAGGGTCCAAAGAAGCACTGAAGGTGCAGGCCATGATTTAACAAGGGGATCAACCTCTGGCATGGCAAAGAAGCTGAACCCACATTACCTCTTAATCTTCAGGTACAATATTGAGCTTTGCAGCAAGAAGCAACCTCTCTTTTTAGATAGTAGGAGCCCAAAACCCCAGTTCAGAATATGAACTTTGCTTCACTGGCCCCCTTCACAGGACCAGCTTTACAAACTCCACAAAGTGCTTCGTTTTCATGACTATTCTCAAAATAAAAGTCCATTTTACTTTGCTTCTCTGAATTTAATTGAAAAGTACTGCTTTCCCATAATGCCTCCTTGCTCTTCTTTCCCCAGACTTCTGAAACTAGGAGATCTCAGAATTTCCCATCACTGCTAATTTTTGCATTTGCCCTCAGATTTTCTGCTGCAGGGACTTGGTTTCTGAATTGTTCTAGACACTGATTTTGCCTCTCAGCTTAGATGGAAGGGTTTGAGTTTGGAGATGCAGACTGGAAGACGAGGAAGCCTCTTGGGAACAGTATTAAGCCAATAAATCAAGTAACACAGGTGTCTGATTTAAACATACATGGGTAGATATTTCCAAAAATATATAATCAACTAAAATGGTATGGTAGCAGTTAGGAAAGGCCATGAGCATACACTAGTTTCATGTTTACTCACAGTAGGGAGTCAACAGATGCTATATAGAGGGTCAAGTATATTTCATAAAGTAATAATTATAAAGGTAATCATTAGAACAAAAACATAAACTCTCTAGATTATCAGACAATACATACATACAAAATATTATAGACAATGTAATGAAAGGCTATAAAAAAATCAATATAACAGAAAACATAATATAAAACATCAGATAAAACTAAACATACATGTCATATAAATAAAGGTAAATTGAAAACTCAGTGGAAGAAAAGCTCAAAGTGAATCATAAAGCAAAATTTAATTGTATTTTCAAATTCAAGAAATACAGCTAAGATAAAAGAACTCATACAAATGAAAGGAAGAGTAAAGGTATGTCAGACAAAAATGAATAAATGATCAAGGGTACAATCCCCTTCTATGATCTCATCATTATGGATGCCGATGAATCAGATAACCTTGTATCTGCATAATTAAAGCAAAAATTACAGGAAACACAAGGGGGACTAAGTCACATTAGTTATAGGATATTTTAATTCCGTATCTCAGTTCATCGCATACCAAGTGAATGAGAAATATTGTCAATGGAATACACAAGTAATGTAAGTCATCAGTAGGTATAAGTGCTTTGCATGACATTCAGTTCCGTGACTTGACATTCATTTCACGTACCCATAAAACATTGGCGTTAATTGACCATATTTTAGGACACAAAGAAAACCTTATTCAATTTAAGAAAATTATATGATAAAAATAAATAAGTGTAAATATTGTAAAGGATGAGTAAATAAAAGCAAATCAATTCATTGGCTGTTGGCAACAAGCCCATTCAGTAAGGCAACTGGTTACAAGATTAATATGATGAAATAGCTTTCTATATACAAGCAATAATAAATTACAAAATGCAATAGGAGAAAAGATTCTATTGACAATGGCAAGAAAAATATAAAAGACCTAAGAAAAACTTATGAATAAATATTTAAGGTCTATATTTTAAAATAATCAAATGCTATCAGAGCACATAAAAAGAGTTTCCGATAAGATGTAGTATTATAAAGATGTCAGTTCTCTCTAATGTGATCTACTTAATAGGATCTCAATAAAAATGTCAGCTGAGTTTTATTTTAATATAGAAGAAATTATTGTAAAGGTCTAATAAATTTGCCTCTGGAAAGATCATAAATTTCTGCATGGCAAATCACATACACACACACACACACACACACACACAAAATGAAAATCACAAAGAAGGCAAAGTATTTGTAATAAGTATTACATATATAGTTCTCATTTCTTTATTGTATAAAAACCCCCTATAAACTGTTTAAAAATCAATAATATAATGTAAGATAGAGATCACACCCAAACAAATACAAATGGCTTTTACATAAAACCCTCAATCTCAATCTTCATACCATAAATGCAAAGATATCTTTTTGACCTCTATATCAGCAAAGATTCAAATATTTGGTAAGAAACTGTATTTGGAAAAGAAGTAGAGGAGCAGGCCTCACACTACACTGCTGCGGGTACAAGTTGATGCATCCTCATTGGAGAGCAATTTTGCACTATCTATTAAAATCCCAAAGACATACCGTTTGACCAAGTAACTCTGCTTTGGGGAGTTAGTCTACAGATAATGCTTGTACATGTGTAAAATGGCATCTAAGTAGAATCAATATAGCATTGCTGGTATTAGCAAAAGGTTAGAATGAAGTGAATATTCAGGAATTGGTACAAGTTAAAGAACTTACTGGCAATCCAATCCATTCAATGGAAGCACATGCAGCTCCTTATAAATTAAGTGGCATAAATATAGTGATATGGGATGAGCTCCTGTGTGTGTGTGCATGCAGTGTTTCACACATTCACCAAGCACTAAGGTATAATGTAGTATATCTGGTATATTTCCAGTTGTGTAAAAAACACAAGAAAAGAACATGTATATATGCTTGTGAGATACAGAGCCATAGTGGCGGCTGTCTCTGAGGAGGGGAACAGGCTTGTGAGAGGAAGCTGTCACTACGCACTTGTCTGTATGTTGGAGTTTTTCACGGGTCCATATATTACCTTTGAAAAAATATCAAACTTTTAAAAAATATAGCATCGGAAATAAAAATCTGAATTTATGTTTGCTAAACAAGAGAGGGCTGTGCTTGCAGAATCCAGGCTCTGCAAAGAGCCAAATTCTGATTACACATTGTCCATGTTTGACCACTTCTCTGCGTGGCCTCTACAACCTTAATGGACTTTATCATCTCTCGTTTGGAAATCTTCCTGAGGGCCCACCTGCTTCCACTCCTGCCTCTAAGGTACTTTTTCACAGAGCTTTAACATGGTCTATACTGGCGATAGGAAGCTTTAACAGATTAGGGGTCTTGATGAGTATAGTCGGTGAAGGAGAGAGAGCTGTCAGATACATTTTCTGAATACGGGATAAAAATGATAGTATTAATGAATTGAAAAGGCAAAATATGGAAATAACTTCATGGTTAAGGTGATGAATTTATCTCTTTTACCTGATTGAAATTGAGAAGATGGTGAGCTTTCTAGGTAGGTAGAAAGTGGAGCTCAAGTTTTGGAGAAAGATTAGAGAGAGGCATGTGGAACTGAGGGTTTCTTTTAAAGCTCTAAGGGTAGATTCTTTCTCTTGTCTATAAGTATGGAATGTACAAGTGGGATTGGCAGCCTTTAAAAGCAATATGCCAAGAGTCTAAACCCTTTCCATCTAATGTAACGGGGCAGAGGGAGCGTGCAGAGAGATGGAGGCAGTGGGGGCAGTGACAGGGCAGGTGATACACAGTGACTCTTGCAAGCCAGAGAGTGATGATTTGTCAACTAGGTAGATACTGGTTTTGTCTTTCTCAATAGGAAGAATGTGAGACAAGTCCCAGTGTTGGGTCTTATATTGTGTCTGGGGATAGTAAAAATAAAATCTGACAGAGCCAGTATTCAAACCCTTGTTACATGACTCCAGTGCATATCTCCATGTGAGATGGGTAATGCTCAAATAAGAAGACAGGAGCACCTAAAAAAATAATAAATTTTGTAGGACAGACATAGTCAGAAAGGAGTAGGAGAAGAGATCAGTTCAGCATCATGGATTCAAGGCATGAGAGAGTCTCGAAAGGGGACAGCCTGTTCCATAAAAGCAACGGTGCGTGAACAGATACATTCACAGATCCATTGCCCGATTGCCAGCCGCAGCCACTCCCATCCCGAAAGCTGTGATCAAAAGATAAAGTGTTTTTCACAGAGCTCTGTGGAAAACAGGCCCCATGGTTTGTGTTCTCCTCTATCATTTTGTGTGTACTTGTCAAAAGACCCCAAATTTTCTTTCTTGGATTTTTGTGTTTTGGGCGCATAGCTTTCCTATCGACTGTGATTGTTTTCAGGGCAGGCATTTGTTTCTGTTATTTCTGGTCCCTGGCGTCTAGCACAGTGCATCGGTCAATAAACTTTGGCTGAGTGAACATTTTGAAATCGTCACATCTAGAAATTTAAGCCACAGACAATGCACATGCCTATGCTTGTAAATTATGTAAGGAACCTTAACTTCCATTTCAGATCACATTTCTGAGGCCAGGTCAAACTGACTCACACTAAGTAAAGTACATCTGATGTATACGAAGGAAATAAAGAACCACATTGTCTCTGCAAAGATATTTTTGATTTGATGGAATTGAAATTTTGAGCCTTTTGAAAAGGATCAGAGCACTGTGCAGCTCTAGCTTTATGCACCTCGGTGCGGTCACTTATTTTTTCGTCACTTACCCGTGGGTTAGTGCTTGGGAGTAACGCTGGTGAGCAAAACTAAAAGTTGTCCTTGAGCCCCTGGGCACTTACTCGCAGGGTGAGATGAACAGGAAACAAACAGATACATGGCAATGTCGAGAAACATTTTTAAAAAGATTTTTTAAAAAGAAACATAAAGCAGGTGTTTAGGGAAGGGCTCCCCGGGAGTGGAATGACAGGAGGAAGCACCCAGTGTTCAGGAAGGGGGGGCAAAGCTCCAAAGGGCCAGTGGGCTGAGTGCCCTGAGAAGCGCAAGGAGGCCGAGGTGGAACGGGGGGCAGGGCAACGGGAGGCAAGGGAAGAGGGGTTCCAGGGGCGGGGTCCTGTGCACCTTGTGGGCCACAGGAAGGCTCTGTGCTAAAGTACAGTACCGGCTGGGCCCGTAGGAAGCTAGTAAAGACTTCAGAGATGATAAAGTCGGGGCTAAGGCGGTAACTGTAGATCGCAAGAGGTGTCGTCAAATACTGACTAAGGATTTGTTAAAGGATTGGATGTGAGGGTCAGAGGAAGTAAGGAGTCAAGGATATCTCAGAGGTGTTTGTTTTTTTAAAAAATAAACTTTATTTTTTAGAAATTTTTGATTCACAGAAAACACAAGAAAATAGTACAGAGAATTCCCTTATACCCCACACCCAGTTTCCTCTATTGTTAACAACTGACATTCACAAGGGCACATTGGTACAATTAATAAACCAATATTGGTGTATAATTATTAACTAAACTCTGACTCATAATATACAGCAGCCTGCCTAGGAATCCAAGCAGCAACAACTGTAGTAATCAGCTCCAAGACAGCTGCCCTAATGTTTGCCCCCACTTCCAATCTGGGGCCAAATATGCACCCCTAAGCAATCACATAGAGTGCCCCACCTCTAGTTAGCCCACCTCAGCTTCCCCCTGCCCACAGCCTGTAATCAGGACCACCAGAGACCGGCCTTTCCACAGGAAAGCTTTCCACTCCTCTGCCGGCCTTTGAGCCTCCACCAGATGCAGTGATGGTGCCTCACTCCCTTGCAGGTTCTGACTAAAGAGCCTTTTCTGGTTCTCATTTGGGTGATCTTTGTTTCCACACCACGTTGCATGTAGTTGTCACCGTCACCTTCGGCTCCCCTTGGCGGAGACAGTTTCTCAGACCTTCCTTCCTTTTGACAGCTTTGAGGAGTACTGGTCAGAGATGTAGGTATCTCCATTTCCATGATTACATCAGGATTATGGGAATGGGGGAGGAAGACCACAGAGGTAAAGGGCCATCTTCATCACATCATCTCAAGGGCAGTTTCTGTCAACATGACTCATCACTGTTGATGCTGACTTTGATCCAAAGTGTTTTTCACCTGAGAGTGAAAGGGGAGCAGGATTTTTTTCTGGAAACATTGAGTTTTAATTAGCCCCCTAATTGGACATTAAAGTAAAGCTATTGAATAGTTGCGGAGCTTAGGAGAGAAGTACGATTGGACATATACATGTGGGAATCACTAGGATATAGTTGTTTAAAGCCATGGACTGGGGGAGATTACCAGAAGCTTGGGAAAAGAGGTGCAAGGACTGTGTGTGGGAGATATAAACAAGAATTTTTACTGCAAAGAAGAATAGTTTTGCTTCTCCTTTCCATGTAAAAACTCTCTTTTTATATTGTTATAATTTTAAGTGAAATGCTTCTAATATCTCATAATTAAGTATTGTATTTGCTATGTTATTTCATAGATGTCTTTTATCAGGGTAAATATTCCTTCTATTTCTAATTTACCAAGAGGTATCAGAAATGAGTTGATCTTTATCAGATGCTTTTTCCTACATCTATTGATTGGTCTTATCAGATTTGATAATGAACAAGTTTGATAAATCATGAGCAATTTTTCTAAAGTGGAACCACCCTTATACAGTGGAACCTCGGTTTCCGAATGTCCCCGTTGATGAACATTTCGGGTTACGAACGCCGTAAACCCAGGAGGAAATGCTTCGGTTTCCGAACACGCCTTGGAAGTCGAACAGGCCCCGCAGCTCCCGGTGAGGGCAGGACCCTGAGGCCCGGCTGTGGGCTGTGGATGCCTCGGTTTGCCAACGTTTCAGAGCTGGAGCGGCCTCCGGAACGGATCACATTAGAAAACCGAGGGACCACTGTATTTGTGGGCGAGGGGAGGAACTACTTACTCACCATGAATATCATCATCATCATCATCATCATCAACTCCTCAATTCCATCTTCTGACGTTTCATCTAGGACTTTTCATCTATGTTGACAACTACTTATCAGCTTCTTTTCTTGTCTTGTTAGGAAGCCAACCATAATTAACATCCACTACAGAAATCACTTAGCTCTTCCTCACTCGTCAGGGGGGGAAACTGAAGCTCAGAGAAGGTAACTCCGGGGTTGCATTGTTAATGGGTGGCGGTAGTGCTGGATTTCTAATCTGGTGTCTTGCCCACCTTGCCCTAATGGCCTGCTCAGAAGCAGTTCTATGAGATGACAAGTGAGAGGACACCAAATGGTTATTTACATGCAATTAGGTTGATATGCGATTATGTGACTTGGACCCATTCATCTCCTGAGCTGTCTTCTCAAAATTTTACTTCTGAGCCTTAGAAAAATGCCCAATTGCCAAAAGAATGGATACAACAGCTTTCAACATTGCTTGAAAATGAAGGTGCTTATAAAAACAATTGTGTTATGTTTCCTTTTCTAAACTATGATGTAAAATCTGTAGGGGAATTCTGAGAATTCAGAAGCTTGACACTATCACAGGAATAAATATTTAGGAGTTATACATTGAAAAGCTATTGGTTAAGTTCTGCACACTTTTAATTTTGTAAAAACAAAAGTCTAGGAAAAATTTAGATTCCTTCATAATGTGTTATTGCATATTAACAGTATTTCCTTGGCCACAGAACTAAGTTTAGCTGCATGGGTCCTTATTCAAAGTAAAATTTCAAATTCTCCAAAAGAAGCATATTTGTTCTGTCTTCTACAAGATTATTTTTAGTATAATCCTGTGTAGCAGAGAAAATGATGAGGAGGAGGACTTTTTACAATGTGTGTACTACACATGAATGTTCTTAGGAGATTCAAGTCAACTTAAAAATATTCAGAGTACTCATGAAAAAATTTGAATGTATTGGGATTCAAAAAACAAAGTATTGCTATCAAGGCACTCGTAAACAAATAGGGAGTATAGACATGTACAACCGACAAAAATGCAATTGTGAAAGGTTTTATCACGGGAGAAGACTTGGATCTGGTCCTTGAAAAATGCAGGGTACCTGTCAGCAGAAAGGGAAAGGGACTGAGAGGAGCGAAGGCACATGGTTTCATCTCTGCAGCTGGTGCCTGGGGAGGTGGGGAGGGGGTGGAGGAAGCTGCAGGAAGAGGAGAAGAGTCTAGAAAGTAAGGGTAAGTTGAGTTTTTAAGATTTTACTATGTAGGCAATGAGGAGCCATATATTGTTTTTATAAGTAAATATTTTAGAAAGATAAGTTAGTCTTTAAAGCCAGTTGAAATGGGCTCTGGTAATAATGATTATGTGTGTGCAGGCTAGGGGCAGGTATTGACATTTTCAAACTATAACTCGTATGTGCAAAAAGAAGAACTTCTTAATATCTCTGCAATTAGGATGACCTTAAGATTTATTGTCCAAACTGGAACACTTTTGAGAATAAAAGATGGGTACTTTTAGTAATTATGCTGGGACAATAGCCCTAAAATTGGGAGTGTCCTGTGCAAATTAGGAGGTGGAGTCGCCTATTTATAATTAAACTAAATTTTCTTTAGTCGAAAACAAACAGGCAAATAAAATCTTGATTCAGAAATTACAACCCAGAGGCACCTAAATAAGTCTTTTTGGTTTGCAACAGTCATGGCCAGATGAATATTTAGATAATTTAAAAGTCACAGAAAAAGAGCTAACACTTACATGAAGAATACTGTGTTAGGCTCTGTTGCAAGCACCTCACACATATTCATTCACTTAATCCTCAAGTAAAAAACCATGAGGTATGTAATAATATAAGTTCTCATTGTATAAGTGATGAAATCAAGACACAGTGAATTTAAATGAAATGCATAAGGTGAGCTGTTGACTTAGCAGGTGCTAGAGACACGATTCAAATGCAGGTTGTCTGGTACCAATATCTATGTCCTAATCATTATCACATCGCCTCTCAGACTCTAGGTCATGGCTTGTTGGCTCCTAAATTTGAATTCCAGATAAACAATGAGTAATTCTTTAGTACAAATATGTCCCATGCAATATATGCAACAACCCTCCTCCCCCTTCCTAGTTGCTGAATGAACTTAAGTAACTTCTGTGCATGGGTTGGATATAGGGATGGGCCCTGATTTCTGTCTTGGCCTGTACCCTTGACACACCTGCTGAAGTGTCCTTTGTGGTTGTATAATTCACCGACTGTTCTTTTAGCAGAGCCATCATCTCTCAAACCAGATTCAGCTTTGCCCCTGCTCCTTGCTACACTGGAGACGCTCAGAGTCTCAGCCTCACCCCCTCCACCTGAAAATACAAGCTTCACTATTAACATGAATATTAGAAACTGTATGGTCTGTTAGGGATTTTTAAGAATAGGTCTATTAATTCTGAATTGAGCTAGAAAACCCCTCAACTCAAGTGGAAAAAAGTTTTGTTTGCCTGTGTGCAGAAACAGCAAAATTCCACTGTCATACTGCATCTCTCATTATAGCTCAAAAATGAACTCTACTATGTATTAGAAACTTACTGTAAGGAAAAATTTGATGAGTTCTGTTAGCAACAACCAAAAAGAAAGAAGAAGCAACATTCTTTGTTTTGTCATTAAGCTGTAATTTTTCCATTGATGCCCTTTATTGTCCTCCATCTAATACATTTTCTTGCCATACCACTCCAAAAGCAGGCAAAAAGTTGGGGTACAGCTAAAGAATTCTAAGTTCCAATTCTAGGTTTACACAGAATTTTCAGAGCCTTAGTTTCCTTTGGAATAATGTTGGAAAGATAATTTCTAATATTGGAATAATAATAATACCTGCCACATAAAATTATTTTGAAATTTAAGTAAGTGGCAAATAAAACATAAAATATTATAAATGGAATTCAAGGTTAACAACTTCAAAAACCATCTTTTATTTAATTGATTACTGTTTTTCATGGCCCACTTAGTGGATAGAATAGTCCCCTCCCCCCCAGGTACATCCATCTGGAGCTTGTGAATGTGACCTTATTTGGAAATAGGGTCTAGCTCCTCAAGGATCTTGAGATGAGATCATTTTGGATTTAGAGTTGGCCCTAAATGCAATAACATGCATTCTTACAAGAGAAAGGCAGAGGGAGATATGAGGCACAGAGACACACGGGAAAGGGTCATGTGAAAACAGGGGCAGCATTTAGAGTTATGGCGGCACAAGTCAAAGAACACGTGGACCTCCCAGAAGCTGGAATTGACAAGAAAGGATTCTCTCTAGAGCCTTCACATCAGCTCTCCTGAACTTTGATTTTGGACTTCTGTCCCCTAGAACTGTGAGAGAATAAATTTCTGTTGTTTTTAGCTGTACTCTTACGGTATTTGTTTAGGCAGAGTTAGGAAACTAATGCAGTCCACATCCAATCCATTAGTAAATCATGACAACTCAGCCTTCATTATAAGTCCAAGACCATGCACCACCTCCTCCCGCCCCATTAGCTACTCCAAGCCACCATCTCATTCCTGGCCATCCTGCTTTAGTCCTTGCACCCCTTAAAGTCACACTACAATCAGAGTCTGATTTAAAACTGAAATCAAGTCTTGTGAATCCTCAGCTCAAAACCTTCCACCTGCTTTCCATTTCTCTCAGAAATAACCCAAAGACCTTATCATGGCCCAAAAGGCTGGATATGATCTGGCCCTGCTGTCTCTCCAACCTCATTTCTTACCACTTTCTCACTCCCAGTTTCCTCACTGTTCTGCAAGTGTGTCAAGCACCCTCCCTCAGAGCTTTGAGTGCTCTTCTTTCTGTCCAAATAACCTCAGGCCTGCTTCCTTGCAGGTCTGCTGGAATCCCACCTCCTAGGAGAAGCCATTCACATTCATCTCATACAAAGTGGCCTACCCCAATTACTGTAGATCACATCACCCTAACGATTTTCTTGAAAGTGCTCACCACAAACAGTACTTGCTTTTTTTTATTTTCTCTCTGTCTTATGAGAATGAAACCTCCCTAAGTGTTAGGACCTTGCCTGTCTTGTTCATTGCTACACTTCTGGTATCCAATGTTTAGCATACTGCAATCACTGGTAAATATTTGTTGAATGAATGAAGAAACCAGTAGACCTTTTAGCTATTAAGGGTGTTAACCAAAGAGGATAGAGATGATAACTATTTTCAGCACCACCCCAAACAGCACTTTCTGGAGAGTAACCTAGACAGCCTCCTACACACATTCGCAATGGATAGGATAAGAGGTACCACCAAAGGGAACAACCCATTGTAGTTACAAAGTTAGATCTGAAGTCAGGGCATAGTTAAATATTAACTTTTCTGTGACGTCTTTCAAAATGCTTAAAACTGTCAAGTCCAAGAGAGAAATTAATGTAAAATCTATGAATGGGTTCCTAAAGGAATTTGGGGACAACAGCAACAGTTTTTCATGTGTTTAACACTCGGCAGTTTAGAAAATGCTTTCATATGCTTTATTTTACTTGATTCTTACCTGCCTAAGAGATATTATTCCCATCTTACACATGGGAATATGGAGACTAAGTGACCTTTGCAAAGTCATACAACTACACAACTGGCATTAGGGTGGTCCCAGACCAAAACCAGGACTTCTGTCTTCAAATTCCTTATTATTATTTTTAAATATATCTTTATTGATTTCAGAGAGGAAGGGGGGGAGAGAGAGATAGAAACATCAATGATGAGAGTGTCATCGTTGATTGGCTGCCTACCGCATGCCTCCAACGGGGGTGGGGGAGGGGTGGGGGTGGAGCCTGCAACCCTGGCATGTGCCCTGACCCAGAATCGAACCCCAATCTCCTGTATCCTAGGTGGATGCTCAACCGCTGAGCTACACCCAGCAGGGCCAAATTCCTTGTTTTTCTCCGTTGATTCCATTCATCGATATATTTAATGCACTATATTATTAAGCATTCACTGTTTCAGGTACTGTTTTAAATGGAACATACGAGGTTAAGAAAGTTGGTAATTTTTGTGTTTGGTTTTTCGTTTAAAAAAAAAGTGATACATGTACTTGGGAAAATCAGTGCAGTAGCTGCTACCTTGTCCCCACCCCGCTCTCTCCTGATGCAAGTGCTGTTCCCTGGAAACCTTTGAAAATACATAGGATCAGTTCCCTCTTTTTGGAGCGAACCCCTTCCTGGAGGTGAGACTGAGCTAGGTGACCTGGGCTGGCTCATCTCCATCCCCGTGGGCGGCCGCGGCACCGGATGAGTGAGCTGCTCCCGGCGATAGGGTGTCGTTCTAGCGTGTTGGGGTTGCGGAGGGGAAAGGAGGCAGGTCCACGGGAGATGCGTCTGGAGAAGGCAGCGCCAAGCCTGGGCCGGCGGGACGTGCGGAGAAAGGTCCTCAGACGGGTTTCAGCCGCGCCTGGGGGCGGGGCTCCCAGCGAGGGGGCGGGGCTCCCAGCGAGGGGGCGGGGCTCCCAGCGAGGGGGCGGGGCGGGGAGGCGCGGGGCGGGGCCGGGCGGCGTGCCGACGTGGCAGCCGCCGGGGCGTGATCCGCCGGAGCCATCTTGGAGGCGGGGACGCGCGGAGGGAACGCCTGTGTGCATCTTCCTCGTCTTCTCCGAGCCTTAGTCCTAACACCCTGACCTCTCTGTCCCCCACTTTTCAGCTGCCAGGCAGTTACTCTCTCGGGCCCCCAGGTGAGCGTCAGCCTGGGAGCAACGCGGGTGCATGCGGGCGGCGGCGGCAGCAGGGGCTGAGGGCGCCGATGCCGGGCGGCCACTGGCGCCGTCCCTGCAAGGTGGGCTGTGCAGTGCAGCCCGCGCCCCGGTAGGCGACGGTCTTCCCGGCGCCCCGAGGGCGTTCATTCCCGGGGTGGGCTGTGGGAGCTTGCCGGGCGCACCCCGGGCGCTGGCTGGTGCGCTTCGCGGGGCGAGCCTCGGGCCGTACTGTGGGTGCGTTTCGGGGGTCTCGTCGCGGCGCTTCGCTCGTCCAGGTGCCGAGGCTGGTGCTCCTGGCCGCTTGGCTCCACCTGCCAGCGCCCTGGCCGCGGGGGGAGAGCGGCGGCTGGCGCCCTGACCTTAGCCCAGCCGTGCGGGCCTGGAGACGTGGCAGGGTCTGGGGAGGCCGCGGTCTCCAATTCACAGGATTTCGGCCGCTCCCGCCGTGGCTAGATCGACAGACAGGCCCGGCGGTGGGAAGGAAGGAGCTTGTTTCCCGGTAGGTTCCCGGGGCAGTGCCTGACGCCGCTCCGGGGGGCTTTTGTACTCGGCTCTTTGTTCGTTCCTGGGACCTACTTCAAGCAAATGTCCAGGGTAGCCCACATCCTAGATTGGCAGAATTTCTGTCCAAGAGGGTTTTTGTCCTTCAAAGTAGTCTTCAGAGACCTCGTGTACATTTCTTCGAACACGACACATTTGGGCATTCCAGTCTTTCTTCTGTCAGCCGCTATTTAATTCAGTGAACATTTGTGGAAGTTTATTTTGGAACCGGAGCTGAGAATGCAAAGACAAGGAACTCCAGACTCTGCTCAGGCGCTCACTCTCTGCTAATAGAGACCATCGTTTGCACCTGTAATACATCAACAGTAATTGCTTTTAGTGCTTTTACGGTTATCAGAGCTCCATTATTTCATTTCTTTCTTGTATCCATATAAGTAGCCATCCACTTTAATGTTGATAAATATTTCTTTTTGTGCCCAGGCGTGAGCACTAAAACCTTTAACCTCTCTGACACTTCACTGTTATTTTATCACAATAGCTTTTCTTTAATAGAAGGTATTACATTTATGTATACAAATTTACCCAATATTGTCATTAAGCCAGTTCTCAAATAGTAAAGCTTTTAAAGGCTGAAATAAATTGACCAATCATCCCATGTTATAAGTTGTATTAATTGTGCAAGTTCTGTTGCCAACATATTTGTTAATGTTAGGAATGAGGATCACTTTTAAATAAGATTTCCATTAGCCACTGTAAGGATTTGGTAGCATCTGTAGTAGGAAATGAATGAAAAATGGGAAGATGAAGAGGAGACAGCTTTGGGAAGGTGGTGTGCATATTTGCCTCCCACTCCTCAGTCTACTTCAGACTGACTTCTACCCCCACTCCTTCCATGGAAACAGCTTTCACTACCTTCATCTCCAGTTTAACAAATATGTTGAATTTTTTAGATATCATCTTCTTTGTTTTCTGCAAATATTGATACTGTTGCCTATTTCTACCTTGAAACACACTGGCTTTTGGACGCCACAGTCTTCCTGGTTTTCTTTCTATCTTTCTGGTCATCTCTTGTCTTCCTTTGTACACTTGTCTTCTGCCTGGGTATTCTTCCGGGATTGGTTGGGTCATGTTTTCTTTTCACTCTGTATTCCCTTCTTAATCTCATCTCAGAACATGACTTTAGAGACTGAGTAAAGTGAAGGAACCCACATTTACGTGGTGTCTAAGCTGCAGGCCAAGCCATTGTCTTTCCTTGGATGTTTCAAGGGGCTTGAATTCAGCATGCCCAATATAAACATTACATAACCCACCCCCCAAAGGTATCAAATACCTTGACCTCTTCCAATGTTCCCTAAGTGAATGTCGCTGCCATCTCTATCCAGTTGTGCAAGTCAAGAATCTCCCTATCATTGCCCCATTTCCAGTCTATCACTGAGTCTTACCACCTAAACATTTCTTGAATCCACTCTATCACGACCTTAGTCTAGGTCTGAGTTTTTCAACCTTGGCATTATTGATATTTGGGGCCAGGTAATTTTTTCTTGTGGGGCTGTCCTGTGTGTTATGGGAATTTTAGTAGTATCCTAGCCGTTATCTACTAGATTCTAGTAATACCCCTCTAGTTCTGACAACTAAAAGTGTCTCTAGACATTGCCAAATGAGCCTGGGTTGGGGGTCCGAATTCTCCTCTTCCCCATCTCCATAGGTGTGTAGGGTGTTATTGCTTCCTATCTGAACTACTACTGTATCCTTCTTAATGGTCTCTCTGCATTTACTCTGACTGCCCTGTGGCCCAATCTGCATACTGTCATCAAAAGAATCTTTTTAGCACAAATATGAATTGTCAAAAGCTGAAGTCAATCTAAATGTTTTTCAACAGATAAATGGATAAAACTGGTACATCTATAACATGGAGTACTATTCAGCAGTAAAAAAAGAACTGTTGATACATCCACCTTGTTGGATTTCAAGGGCATTATGCTGAGCCAAAAAAGCCAATCCCAAAAGGTGGTATGTTGTGTGCAGTTCTATTGATGTAACATTCAAGAAATGAGAAAATGTTAGAAACATTTGGTTGCCAGGGCTTATGGTTGGTGGAAGGATATACCAGGAACAGCATGCAGGGGTTTCTTGGGAGTGATGGAACAGTTCTGTATCCTGATTGTGATGGTGGTTACATGAATCGGTGCGTATGTTGCAACTTCATAGAACTACGCACACACACAAACACGTGCACAAATACAAAAACAGGCGAAATCCAAATAAGGTCTATAGTTTGGTTCCTAGTATTGTACCAACATTAATTTCCTAGGTTTGATCATTGTACTATAGTTATATAAGATGCTATTATTGGGAGGAGCTGGGTTCAGGGTACTATGAACTCTGTTCTGTTTTTGCATTTTGTGAATCTAAAATTTCTTCAAAATGTTAAAAGACAAAAAATGTCATTCCCAGCTTAAATGCCCTATAGTGACTTTCTGCCTTAAAAAAACCAATTCCTTAACCTGGCTTTTAAGGCTCAACATGATGTCTCCAGTCCTCATTCTTGTTTTCTCTTCTGTGCCACATGGGTTTTCTTGAATGTGTATTGTTCTCTCTACCTTGTTGGTGCCTTTATACTTCCTATACATTCACCTCTTTTGCCTAATTAAATTCTGCACCTTCTTCAGAACCCTGGGGAACCCTTTCCTGACCTTCAGGTCCAAATCATATTCCTGTCAAGAACTGTTCTTACACTCAGAACACACAATTCGGGCTATAATTCATTGTACATTGGTATTATTCTTTGATTATCTGCTAGGTTGGACTGTAAGTATCCTGTTTTTGTATCCATTGTATTTCCAGAGGCACCACTACAGTGCTTGGCAAGCAGTTGACCTTCATTGAATGGTAAAAAGTAAAAACATCAAAAGGGTTTTTGGTATATTTAGAAGTTTTGAATTTATGCTGGAGACAGGCTTGAAAATTTGTAATTTTTAATGGAATTTCCTCCATATTTTGTAATCATTATCATCTGTTAGGACCCTGGTATCTAGTAGCATTTTTGCTATAGTTAACTTTTCTAAAACCTGATACATATCATTTAGCCATTACTGGGTATGTTTTAGAATGTGAGGAAAACTGAGAATTGAGCACATTTTATTATTATTATTTTTTAATGTTAGCAGGAGTAGCCCAAATACAGTGCTTTATGGGGAGAGAGGAAGTGTTTCAAAAATGTTGATTTTTATTTAAAATGTAATAGTGACTGGAACCTAGATATAAATCTAACATACATTCATGTGACAAAGTAAATTAGTAATTTACTGCTCAAAATATATTGGATGATTAATTATATTTAACATAAAATTATTTCCCAATAATAAGTATATATATGAACATGTCACAGATTGTTTGCACACTTAACGTTCTCCCAGACTGTTGTTTTAGCAATTTTGACAGACCCTTCATCTGGAAATAAGTGGCATTATAAACATAAAGACATCTGTCTCTTAATGATTCTTTTTTTTTCTTTTTTTTTATTGTTCAAACAGATGTCCCTTTTTCTCCCCATTGACCCATTCCACCCCACCCCCCCCTTCACCATCCTTTTCCACACCCCTTTCCACACCATTGTCTGTGTCCTTGGGTTATGCATACATGCAGGTAAATTCTTTGGTTAATCTCTCCCCCTCCACACCCCCCCTTCCCTCTGACATTTGTCAGTCTGATCCATGCTTCCATGTCGTGAATCATTTCTGTTCATTGGTTTATTAAGTTCTTTAGATTCCACATATAAGTGAGATCATGTGATGTTTGTCTTTCTCTGCCTGGCTTATTTCGCGTAGCATAATATTTTTCAGGTCCTTCCATACTGTCCCAAATGGTAAGTGATCCTTCGTTAAAGCTGCATAGTATTCCACTGTGTAAATGTCCCACAGCTTTTTCATCCACTCATCTCCTGATGGGCACTCGGGCTGTTTCCAGATCTTAGCTATTGTAAACTGTGCTGCTATGAACATAGGGGTACATACATTCTTTCTGATTAGTATTTCAGGATTCTTAGGATGTATTCCTAGAAGTGGGATCACTGGATCAAATGGCAGCTCCATATTTAATTTTTTGAGGAACCTCCATACTGTTTTCCATAGTGGCTGCAGCAGTCTGCATTCCCACCAGCAGTGTACCAGGGTCCCCCTTTCTCCACACCCTCACCAGCACATGTCGTTTGTTGATTTGTTGATGGCAGCCATTCTGACAGGTGTGGAGTGATACCCCATTGTGATTTTAATCTGCATCTCTCTGTTTATTCTTTTAAATTATTCTCTAATATACAAGCTTTAAAAATATGCTTTTGACCACTGTGTAATACTTACTACATTTTTATGTTTTTACAGGATATCATAATTGAAGAAAAATGATGGAAGAAAGTGGAATAGAAACAACACCACCTGGGACTCCTCCACCAAATCCTGCGGCACTGGCTGCTGCTGCTGCTGCTGCTACTACTACTACTACTACTGCTGCTGCGATGTCTTCCACCCCCGTTCCTTTAGGTACATGGGTTGTATAGCATCTAGTGTGTTTTGAGGATAGTGAAGAGACTGTTATCTTCTTTGAGTCAATTAAAAAAGAATTCATATATTAAAACTTCTCTGATCTTGCCGAGATGAAGGGAAATAGCCTTTTTTAATTTAAGCCCAGAGACAGAAAACATATATATTTTGCTCTGTAAAGGTAAACTTTTGTTCTTTATATTCGTGTTGACTATAAATCATCTTTCTTATGACAAAAATATTCCAAAAAGCTTTGTCTCATGTTCTATGACTTTGTGGTGATGGACCTTCTGGAAAAGTTTTTGAGCCTTCAGGATGTAGATTTTTATGTTCATATCAGCTTTATTTTATTAAAACACATCAAAACAAACAAAATGCAAAGGTATACTTATGAACAGTACCATAACTTAATTTTTATAGCAGCTTCTTTTATTTATGGGAGTTGTTATATATTTTAAATTACACATTTTTTAAATCTTGGTATGTGGTCTGTTATATTTAAACATTTTACAAGAAAAAAGTCATGAAAACTAGTGAAAAGCATCTCCAATTTTTTTTTCTCTTCCTTTTTTTGTAGCTGCAACCAGTTCTTTTTCTTCTCCAAATGCATCTTCTGTACAGTCCTTGCCACCACACGCATCGTCTACCCCTCAGCCATCCCTTCCTCCTGTGAGGCCTTCAGCATCATTGCCTTTTGTGCCTCCTTCACCGGTTCCTTCTGCTCCACCACTTGTTACTGCGATACCGCCTCCTGTTTCTCCACCAGCTGCTGCTGCCCTTACTAATCCTCCTTTATCCCACTTCCCAACTTCAACTTCTGCCCCAAGTACTCTTCCATCTGCACCCCCTTCGGGTCCTCCTACATCAGGATTTTCTGTTGGTTCAGCTTACGACATTACAAGGGGACATGCAGGAAGAGCTCCCCAGACACCCCTGATGCCATCATTTTCTGCACCTCCAGTAACAGGTAATCCTCTCTTACTGATGCTTTGAAATA